>NC_091290.1:139793190-140159440 GCF_032444005.1 Ranitomeya imitator
TCCCCGGAGACTTTACAGTGATTCCTTATTACCTGTTCTCTTAATCTGAGTACGCACGTCTTCTTCGGCTCCTCGGTAATAACTCAGGATTTCATCTATTTTCTACAAATTTACATGTCTTGCCCATTTTGCTCAATGAAAAAGCGGCTCTGCTATATGAATGCAGACAAAGCGTTGTCGGGAAAAAAATGAAAACATCTTTGAAGCTGTAACGGGAGCAGAGTTACAGAGTATTTCCAAGCAAACTGTAATTCTACAAACTGACTGTCCGGTAACAGACATAAAGTAGATACAATTAAAACGCTAATTGTAAATTAACCTTTTTTTGTTCCCATAATTGCTAACTAATGTGAGAAAACAATTAAAAAAACTGCTCTCTGCCTCACTGTACCTTCTACTTGTGTGTACATGATACAGTGCCTTGCGACAGTTCTTGGCCCCCTGGAACTTTTCAACCTTTTCACACATATCATGCTTCAAACATAAATATAACAAATGTAAATTTTTGGTGAAGAATCAACAACAAGTGGAACACAATTTTGAAGTTGAACTAAATTTATTGGTTATTTTAAATTTTTGTGGAAATTCAAAAACTGAGAAGTGGGAGTGCAATATTATTCAGCCCCTTTACTTTCAGTGCAGCAAACTCACTCCAGAAGTTCACTGTGGATCTCTGAATGATCCAATGTTGTCCTAAATGCCTAATGATGATAAATATAATCCACCTGTGTGTAATCAAGTCTCCGTATAAATGCACCTGCTCTGTGATAGTCTCAGGGTTCTGTCTGAAGCACAGAGAGCATCATGAAGACCAAGGAACACAACAGGCAGGTCCGTGATACTGTTGTGGAGAAGTTCAAAGCCGGATTTGGATACAAAATGATTTCCAAAACTTTAAACATCCCAAGGAGCACTGTGCAAGTGATCATATTGAAATGGAAGGAGTATTATACCACTGCAAATCTACCAAGACCCGGCCGTCCCTCTAAACTTTCATCTCAAACAAGGAGAAGACTGATCAGAGATGCAGCCAAGAGGCCCATGATCACTCTGGATGAACTGCAGAGATCTACAGCTGAGGTGGGACACCTGTCCATAGGACAACAATCAGTCGTACACTGCACAAACCTGGCCTTTATGGAAGAGTGGCAAGAAGAAAGCCATTTCTCAAAAATATCCATAAAAAGTGTCATTTAAAGTGTGCAACAAGCCACCTGGGAGACCTACCAAACATGTGGAAGAAGGTGCTCTGGTCAGATGAAACCAAAATCAAACTTTTTGGCAGCAATGACAAACAATATGGTTGGTGTAAAGGCAACACAGCTCATCACCCTGAACACACCATCCCCACTGTCAAACATGGTGGTGGCAGCATCATGGTTTGGGCCTGCTTTTCTTCAGCAGGGACAGGGAAGATGGGTAAAATTGATGGGAAGATGGATGGAGCCAAATACAGTACCATTCTTGAAGAAATCCTGTTGGAATCTGCAAAAGACCTGAGACTGGGACGGAGATTTGTCTTCCAACAAGACAGTGATCCCAAACATGAAGCAAAATGTACAATGGAATGGTTCACAAATAAACGTATCCAGGTGTTAGAATGGCCAAGTCAAAGACCAGAGCTCAATCCAATGGAGAATCTGTGGAAAGAGCTGAAAACTGCTGTTCACAAACGATCTCCATCAAACCTCACTGAGCTCGAGCTGTTTGCCAAGGAAGAATGGGCAAGAATTTCCATCTCTCGATGTACAAAACAGATAGAGACATACCCCAAGCGACTTGCAGCTGTAATCATAGCAAATGGTGGCGCAACAAAGAATTAAGTTAAAGGGGCCAAATAATATTGCACGCCCCACTTTTCAGTTTTTAATTTTCAACAAAAATTTAAAATAACCAATAAATTTCGTTCAACTTCACAATTGTGTTCCACTTGTTTTTGATTCTTCACCAAAAATTTACATTTGGTATCTTTATGTTTGAAGCATGATATGTGGGAAAAGGTTGAAAAGTTCCAGGGGGGAAATACTTTCGCAAGGCACTGTAAATAACACTATTTCTGGTCCTTAAATGACTTGTATCCTGCATTTTTAACAGTTTTCCTCTCTGCAGGATGCTGGAAACCACAGGCAGGAAACATCCAGGAGACTGCAGGTAGGTGGGTTGCCGGAAATCGCAGGCAGGCGGGGGATGTCCAGTAGACCGCAGGCAGGTGAGATGCTGAAAACCGCAGGCAGGCGGGGGACATCCAGGAGAACGCAGGCATGTGAGATGCTGAAAACCACATGCAGGCGGGAGACATCCAAGAGACCCCCAGCAGGCAGGCGGGATGCTGATAATCACAAGATGGTGACAGAAGTACAGGAGACTGGAGGCAGACAGGTGGGATTTTGGAAATCACAGGCAGGCAGGATGCAGACAGCGGCCGAGTAGGTTAAGGTGTAGTAACACTGAAGTATTAATACCAAGACAAAGGTGTGTGTTTTGGTGAGCTTTATATACAGGCCCGAGGGGATGCTCACATGGGATCATGCCTGGCCATCTGCAAAGCACAACATGGAGTATAACAGAGTCTAGTTGAACTGGGTGAAAGAGCCAGGGCACAGATTCAGGACCGATGCATAGAATAGTGAGTGTAGACTAGCTGTTATGGTGTCTCCCATACACAGCACACAGAGACATTAGGGATTCCTGTTCTCCTATAGTTTATGTTCAGAGGCAGCAGCAACATAGATGACATTATACCACATTGCTTAGCATTGTAGCTGTGAATCCAGCATTGGTTTGAGATAAACACATACTAGAAAGCAGCAGACCCCTCCGTGGAAAAGTGGAAAAGAAGCATATTTTTCTGATAAAGATGTGTTAACATTTCCTATGCTATTGATTTTAAAAGATTGTTCAGTGAAGATAACTTATCACCTACAGTATCTACTACATAGGTGATAACATAGATCAGTGAGGGTCCTACCACTATGACCCCCATCGATTGGCAGAACGGTGCACATTTATCTCCATTATCAAATTAAAGGGAAAAAAAAAGTTTTGTAACTTTCCAATATTCTTTTAGTTTCGGCTCCCAAATCATTTTCAAGATCTCTGCTTGCTGTCAATGAATCCATTTGTCATTAACATCCAGGTGCTGAAACCCCATACAGTGGATCTGTCTGGTGATATACTGCCCAAACTGCGGGCTGCATGAATCTCAGCCGGGTATATTATTCTGAAGTGTGGCGGCATTTCAGAGAAAATATACTGTGAATCCGGCTCTTCCAGGTATCGCTGCAGGTGATTGAGAGGTCTCTCCCTCGCCTGCACATAGGGAGGGACCTGCCAACCACCTTTAGCAGTGTAGGAAGAATCGACCAGGGTAGGAGCTGGTCTAGTCTGGGCTTTGGCCATGGTCGCTGGCAGGATCTTCAAGAATATATTTTTTCGGAAGTGATACAGAGCTTCAGACCGCAATTATGCAGCTCAGGTATCAGGTCTCTGCTGGTTTTCAGCTTCTGTATGTGCACAATGAATGCATCCATTGACCGATAGCAAGCAGAGATCTTACAAACGTGGTGAAAATTAAAAGCGTTTTAGAAAGTTACACATCTTTACGTTATAACTTTTAAAAAAATTAATGCATTGCATACATTTCTTCAAGGGCCATATTTATGATTATTTTTGCAAAATATGCTACAGGCTGCATTTAGAAGAGCTTGATGTCTTGATTGATAAAAGTTTGATCCCTTTTTTAGTACATTCTAGTCCAAAAACGGGCACAGGATTACTCCTGATGGAGCGGTTTGTGAGTTAGATGACCATCGCCGCTACATTCTGCATAGTTCAGGTTGAAACTGATGTGTCTGGAAGAAGGAAAATTGCAGAGTTCCTCTGGACTTCAGAAGACAATACAAGCTGAGAATAGACTCAGTTATGGCAGTGGTGGCATCCTGTCTTCTCCCAATGACAGATAATCAGCAGATATGATGGGGGATACGATGTGACATGTGCCGTCATGTAGAACGACAATCCTTCTAGAAGCCAAAACTCTTGCAAATAGGACAAACAGAGAGCTGCTCTGGCCACGACGAGACTTTCCATCACGGCTGCATAAAATATTGCAGAATTACAAGCTGAAGACGTGGTGAAAAAAAAAATTTTTTTTTTGTCATTTAATATTTTAAATCATCACTCTCATCCCTCCTCAGAATAATAGATTTGAGATCTCTCCATTTGGAATAATTTAGCAATTAGGCAAGCAGAAAAAGAAAAGAGAAAAAAACAAGCTCTATCTACAGGTCCTTCTCAAAAAATTAGCATATAGTGTTAAATTTCATTATTTACCATAATGTAATGATTACAATTAAACTTTCATATATTATAGATTAATTATCCACCAACTGAAATTTGTCAGGTCTTTTATTGTTTTAATACTGATGATTTTGGCATACAACTCCTGATAACCCAAAAAACCTGTCTCAATAAATTAGCATATCAAGAAAAGGTTCTCTAAACGACCTATTACCCTAATCTTCTGAATCAACTAATTAACTCTAAACACATGCAAAAGATACCTGAGGCTTTTATAAACTCCCTGCCTGGTTCATTACTCAAAACCCCCATCATGGGTAAGACTAGCGACCTGACAGATGTCAAGAAGGCCATCATTGACACCCTCAAGCAAGAGGGTAAGACCCAGAAAGAAATTTCTCAACAAATAGGCTGTTCCCAGAGTGCTGTATCAAGGCACCTCAATGGTAAGTCTGTTGGAAGGAAACAATGTGGCAGAAAACGCTGTACAACGAGAAGAGGAGACCGGACCCTGAGGAAGATTGTGGAGAAGGACCGATTCCAGACCTTGGGGAACCTGAGGAAGCAGTGGACTGAGTCTGGTGTGGAAACATCCAGAGCCACCGTGCACAGGCGTGTGCAGGAAATGGGCTACAGGTGCCGCATTCCCCAGGTAAAGCCACTTTTGAACCATAAACAGCGGCAGAGGCGCCTGACCTGGGCTACAGAGAAGTAGCATTGGACTGTTGCTAAGTGGTCCCAAGTACTTTTTTCTGATGAAAGCAAATTTTGCATGTCATTCGGAAATCAAGGTGCCAGAGTCTGGAGGAAGACTGGGGAGAAGGAAATGCCAAAATGCCTGAAGTCCAGTGTCAAGTACCCACAGTCAGTGATGGTGTGGGGTGCCATGTCAGCTGCTGGTGTTGGTCCACTGTGTTTCATCAAGGGCAGGGTCAATGCAGCTAGCTATCAGGAGATTTTGGAGCACTTCATGCTTCCATCGGCTGAAATGCTTTATGGAGATGAAGATTTCATTTTTCAGCACGACCTGGCACCTGCTCACAGTGCCAAAACCACTGGTAAATGGTTTACTGACCATGGTATTACTGTGCTCAATTGGCCTGCCAACTCTCCTGACCTGAACCCCATAGAGAATCTGTGGGATATTGTGAAGAGAAAGTTGAGAGACGCAAGACCCAACACTGTGGATGAGCTTAAGGCCGCTATTGAAGCATCCTGGGCCTCCATAACATCTCAGCAGTGTCACAGGCTGATTGCCTCCATGCCACGCCGCATTGAAGCAGTCATTTCTGCCAAAGGATTCCCGACCAAGTATTGAGTGCATAACTGAACATTATTATTTGATGGTTTTTTTGTTTGTTATTAAAAAACACTTTTATTTGATTGGATGGGTGAAATATGCTAATTTATTGAGACAGGTTTTTTGGGTTATCAGGAGTTGTATGCCAAAATCATCAGTATTATAACAATAAAAGACGTGACAAATTTCAGTTGGTGGATAATGAATCTATAATATATGAAAGTTTAATTGTAATCATTACATTATGGTAAATAATGAAATTTAACACTATATGCTAATTTTTTGAGAAGGACCTGTATACTATGCTTGGGCTATACAGTTAAGTGGTTGCTTAAAAACTTTGTATAAATTCAATAGCACAAGAAAATCCAAAAGACTTGGTAAAATATCCTAGAAATCTGCTTCTTTCTCCACTTATGAGTCACTTCTCTGCTTGCTTCCTGAACTTAGAATTCACTTTATAAATACTAAAAACACGACAGACTGTCAGCTCACTAAGGAAGCGGGTCACAGCTGCCTATTGAAGGGGAGAAGCAGGGAAACATGGAGGAACATACATAAATGGGGGCTGCTGCTTTCTGGTAAGTGTTTGATCTCACCCTATTGCTGGAATCACTGTTACACTGCTCAGTACCGCTATATAATGCGCTCCGTGTTACTGCATCTGCTCAATATGTGCTATATAGAGACAGGTGAGCAGCGATCCTTCATGTCTGTGTATGGGAGATATTATAGTAGCTTTTCTCTACCCACCAGCTCAGAGACGACAATTAGAACTAGAATCTGCAGAGGGAAAAACTGGTGAAAAATGCAGGATACAAGTCATATAAGTGTTATTCCTTGTGTACTCCTACATAGTCAGCTTATTCTGAAAAATCACGTGAAATGACTAGTATGCTATAAAGGTTAGAATAAAAAATGTCAGTAGAATATGCCATAACTTTATGACTGCGGTCTAAGTCTCTAAATCTGCTGCCATTTTTGGAAAAGGGTTTGCTGCCCTAGTCCTGCATCTAAATACTACGGCCATCCGCTGGCACCTGACCTGGCACACCGTGCACTTGACCTGCCTGCTCTTAGCTATGCCCATGTTGCCAAAAAAGCATTTCAAGTCAAAAATAGCAAAACAGTATGTAGTAAGAACCGCTGGTAGATAATTGTATGCACGTATAACATGTCTTGGTGGAATCACCTAAAATCAAAAGGCTTTATAATCGCCATGATAAAGGCTGATCAATAGACGAGGGGGGCACCACTTTTTCAATTATGCATGCAGGAACATGGCAAGTGACTTTCTGTGTCAATGGGCAGGGTCGTTGACTTCCGTCCTGCAGGCAGAGACATAAAAGACCCCGGAATCATCTGACTCCAGAAACCCGGCTCTACATTAGAGCAAAATCACCTTTATTAATATGACTTGTGTCTCTTGTTAAAGCGACACACCTGACACGTGGGGGTCCTCTATTGGCACTTTCCTTAAAGCAATAGTCTGTTTGAAAATATGCAATTATGGTGGTATGTTTGAACTCATTGAGAAAATCTGGGCAGAGCGGACCTGAGAAGTTAAACGGTACAAGCTTCATTGCATCCTCTGTCTAGTTGCTATGCAGCGACCATTCAGTTGCAAAGAACGCTAGCCTTCCTGCCGGCTAATACATTCATTCAACCTTCCCCGGCAATGCTTGGACCTCTAGAAGGACAGGCTCTGATCGTTACACGCACACAATCACAATTAGTAGTGTTTGCAAACCTGATTTTTGCAGTAGATAGCGGCGCTTCTTTTGTGCAGGGGACATGTTACATCTATGTGCGTATTTTATACCATTTTTTACATTGGACGCTCGTATGCAAAAAAAAAAGCTATTTCAATCCATATTGGGGTGTGTAAATGGCCAGTTGATCTAAATAGGATATCTGCCAGAAAACTGATCTGTAATTTTTAAAAGTCTGTCCTCCAATCCATCTGACAGATATAGAGATCTCCATTACTGTATATGGAATAGGTTTTATTTTAGAACGGTCGTAACAGATGAAGAGGAGGATCGGATGTGCACGGGTGCACCGGCAAAATGATGGTCGAGGGAGATGTCGATTGTATATGTCCGATTTCAGACTGCCGACCGCATTGTTCTCCTGCCCACCGCATTGTTCTCCTGCCCACCGCATTGTTCTCCTGCCCTCATAAAGACCACAAGAGAGCTTAGCTAAATGAGCACTCCTGTGTATGGGAGAGTCGGCTGAGATGGCTGGTGGACGAAAGCCATCTAATGTGTATGGGGCTTTAAAGGCGGCCATATACATGAGGTGACAATCATAGAATCAATCGACTGATGAAAAGATCATTTATCGTTCGTATGGTATGAATGGTTTAGCTGATCGTTCTGCTGGCAGCTATCTCGGCCATCTCCCCCGTACACAGAGAGCCCTGTAGACATCTCTGGTGGCAGCTTATCTTAGGAAATCAGAAGCATTTGCAGTCTAAAATCGGACATGTCAGACCCTTATCTCCCCTGACAATCAGTTGTACAGTTGTTAAGGTATCTTCACACTGAGCAACTTTAGAATGATAACGATAGCGATCCGTGACGTTGCAGCGTCCTGGATAGCGATATCGTTGTTTGACACGCAGCAGCGATCAGGATCCTGCTGTGACATAGCTTGTCAGAGCTAGAAGGCCAGAACTTTATTTCGTCGCTGGATCACCCGCTGACATCGCTGAATCGGCGTGTGTGATGCCGATCCAGAGATGTCTTCACTTGTAACCAGGGTAAACATCGGGATACTAAGCACAGGGCCGCGCTTAGTAACCCGATATTTACCCTGGTTACCATTGTAAATGTAAAAAAAAAATAACACTACATACTTACATTACATATAGAATCCCTCAATGTCTGTCCACTATTTCATCCTTCTTCTCCGCTAGATTTCTGAAACTTAACATGGACAAAACAGAATTCATCATCTTTCCACCATCTCACGCGACCCCCCCAACGAACCTATCCATTACAGTAAATGGCTGCCCACTCTCCCCAGTCCCACAACTCGCTGCCTCGGGGTAATCCTTGACGCTGATCTCTCCTTCAAACCACATATCCAAGCCCTTTCCACTTCCTGCCGCTTTCAACTCAAAAATATTTCACGAATCCGTTCATTCCCCAACCATGAATCTGCAAAAACCCTAGTCCATGCCCTCATCATCTCTCGCCTTGACTACTGCAACCTCCTGCTCTGTGGCCTCCCCTCTAACACTCTCGCACCCCTCCAATCTATTCTAAACTCTGCTGCCCGACTAATCCACCTGTCCCCCCGCTATTCCCCGGCCTCTCCCCTCTGTCAATCCCTTCACTGGCTCCCCATTGCCCAGAGACTCCACTACAAAACCCTAACCATGACATACAAAGCCATCCACAACCTGTCTCCTCCATACATCTGTGACCTTGTCTCCCGGTACTTACCTACCCGCAACCTCCGATCCTCACAAGATCTCCTTCTCTACTCCCCTCTTATCTCCTCTTCCCACAATCGTATACAAAATTTCTCTCGCGTATCACCCCTACTCTGGAACCCTCTACCACAACACATCAGACTCTCGCCTACCATCGAAACCTTCAAAAAGAACCTGAAGACCCACCTCTTCAGACAAGCCTACAACCTGCAGTAACCACCGATCGACCAAACCGCTGCATGACCAGCTCTACCCTCACCTACTGTATTCTCACCCATCCCTTGCAGATTGTGAGCCTTCGCGGGCAGGGTCCTGATTCCTCCTGCACCAGTTATGACTTGTATTGTTTAAGATTATTGTACTTGTTTTTATTATGTATACCCCTCCTCACATGTAAAGCGCCATGGAATAAATGGCGCTATAACAATAAATAATAATAATAATAATAATTCCAGTGTCTGTCGCGTCCCCCGGCGTCAGCTTCCCTGCACTGTGTCAGCGCCGGCCGGCCGTAAAGCAGAGCACAGCGGTGACGTCACCGCTCTGCTTTATGGCCGGCGCTTACACAGTGCAGGGAAGCTGACGCTGGGGGACGCGACAGACACCGGAATGTAAGTATGTAGTGTTTTGTTTTATTTTACATCTACAATGGTAACCAAGGTAAACATCGGGTTACTAAGCGCGGCCCTGCGCTTAGTAACCCGATGTTTACCCTGGTTACCCGGGGACTTCGGCATCGTTGGTCGCTGGAGAGCTGTCTGTGTGACAGCTCTCCAGCGACCACACAATGACTAAACAGCGACGCTGCAGCGATCGGCATCATTGTCTATATCGCTGCAGCGACGCTTAATGTGACGGTACCTTAACACTGTTGATCGAACCTGTCATTATCTGTACATTCAGCCTCCATTAGTCTGATGTGTAGGGGAGGACTTTACTTATAGAGAATATAGATAAGTTGCACGAGGACCTGCAATGTGTAGAAAGCCCACAGATAATAGTGTGATATAAATTAAAGTGGTATATGAAAACTCCTATCTTCTGCATTAACAAACTAATGTATTATTCCCATTTATCAAAAATTACCTATCTCATGATGGGAAATGTAGAGCTGCCTGCTGGGTGAATGCAGGTAGAAAACTACAGACAGAGAGAAATTAAAGGAGCTCCTAAATGCATAGAGCAGGGGGATCAAGGTGGTAAAAAATACAAAGATGTTGGCTAAATTTCATAATATTAAAAATTAGAAATGAGCGAACATGCTCGGGTAATGTGTTATTCGAGTATCTTGGGTGTCCTCGGATAATATATTGGAGTCCCTGTTAGATAGCCGCAACACATTCAGGGATTGCCTAACAAACAGACACGTGTTGCTGCGGTGTAACAGCCGCCAATCATGCAGCCGCGGGGACTCGAACATAACTGAGCACACCCAAGATACTCGGATAACACTGGAGCATACTGGATAACACGTTATTCAAGCACATTCGCTCACTACTATTAAAAATGTAATAAAAAAAGGAAAAAAGGAATTCTAATAAAGGAAAAAAAGAAAAGAAAACTTCTGCATTGTATGTACGGGATGATACGAGCGGTGGTCGGCATGCTATGATCTGTTGGCTTCATTATCTGCACAGACAAGTAGTTACAATGTGGAAAAGCCGATTATTGCCTTGTTCAAATGTGCCATAAGGTCGACATCACATGTCTGAGTTTCATGGTCCGCACAGAGACCGTCCAGATGAAGGCGACAATTTTTCATCTGTAGTGTCATTCATATGCAATCCGTACAGCATTCGTTTTGGTGGCCGATCCACGTGGGATCCATTTTGTGTGCACTCATACATTTGAATAGGCAAGTCTCAATGCTAAAATGTTTACAGATGCAGATCTCACAAATGAGACCTTCAAGTATCTTGAAAACGGAGGACCTGACACATCGCTGTAGTTGGAATTCCCATGGATTAGTATAAGATTTCTGACCACCTTTCTGCTCAACAGGGTCTCCTTCTTGTAGAAACATGTCCCATTAGTGGGACTAACATCTTATTAATACACCATAAATATACGAGGTCGGACCTACATTTTAAATTACACTACAAATAAAAATTGCTGTACAAAACCTGCATGAACGTATTTGCAGATGGGATATACCCGGTGACCTTCACCCCCTGACGCAGAACTGACCAGCGCAGGGATAAGCATCCTAGTTTTAACAATATGTAATGTTAAGGAGTTTGCCAGAAACCTCCCTAGAAGTTTGGAAAAGATGAAAATTGACAAGAGATATCTTCGAAGGTTGGTGCGAATGGAGGAAAAAAACACATCAAACATCCAAAGACCAGAAGGCCAACCTGGAACAGTCTGGGGTAATTGCTTCAACAAGTACCATATGCCGCACACTAAACCAAACAGAGATTTATAGGCGAAGGCCAAGGAAGAAACCATTGCTGAAGAAAAGGCATAAAAAGTAACAACTGATTTTTGCCAAAAAGTATGTTCATCATAATCCACAATCCTTCTGGGAAAATGTTCTGTGGACAGATGAAACAAAAATGAAAAAAAAAGCAATAGTTTGTTTACAGATGGTGCAATGAAGCTTATAAGGAAAAGTACACCCTACCAACAATTAGGCATGGTGGAGGATCCATAATGCTGTGGGGTTGGAGGCCTTAACCGTACCATAGGAATCATGAATTCAGAGAATCATCAAGAGATTTTATTTAGAGTGTCTTACCAGTGTAAGAAAACTTGGTTTGAGTCGAAGATCATGGGTCCTCCAGTAAGACAATGATCCAAAACACACATGCAAAAGTACAAAGGAATGGTTGGAAGCGAAAAACAGGACTATTTTAAAATGGCTATATAGGAGTCCTGACCTCAATCCCACTGAAAATCTTTGGGGTCAGTTAAAATCTGTTATTGGGAAAAAAAACATGCAAACTGCAAAGGAAGAGTTGGAGAAAATACCAGCTGAGAAGTGCAAGAAGCTTATAGATGGCTATAAGAAACTTTTGGAGGTTGTCATCCTCATCAATGCCAAAGTATTAATTAGGGGTGCCTTTATTGCTGCTCATGCTGTTTATTCTGTTTCTTTTTTTTAAATTGCAACATGTAAGTTGAAAAACATTCTTTTATTGTTATTACTTTGGACCACTAATTAAAAAATCCTAAGGAGATAATTTGGTACATTTCCATTTATTTCTGAAGATATTGTACAGTCTATGACAAAAAATGAAAGGGTGAGCGGCACTGAAATGCCAAATGTCGCCCCAAACCATTGCCACAAACTTATCTCCAGCAAAAACTAAAGGATCGGGCCATAAAATTCAGCAGGGTCCATCATTCTCTCCAATGACATCATCGTCCAGGGGAGCATCAAGGGACTCCTATATCATTAGATGGACAGCCTAGGGGAGGGCGGCTGACTATAATGTATACAGGGCCTTAAGTATTGATGTATCTTGGTGCGTCAGGCCATCACTGCAATTTATACCACCCTATGCTAAGTTTTAAGAAAAAGTTTAATTACTGGGTGAAAACGTTCAGATATTGCTGTGAAGTTCGGAGACTTCCAGTTACCCCGGCTGTCCCCGGAAGATGGCTATCTCCCTGTGAATTCTCTGGCTTCTCTGCTGATGTAAGGGACTTTCACTCCCTGTTCTGTCTTATCAAGGTACACTCTGATGAAAGTTATTTTTTTTGTCATCGCAAATACACCATCCCGAAAACAAAAGAATAATTGTGTCGGATCCCAGAGAGTCAAAACGTCTTCATAAATCGAGGAGGAGATATATGACGGGAGAATAGTGGCCATTCATTCTGGCTTTTTGTTTGGTGGGGGTGCCAACATTTGTGCCATTTATGAACCAGCGGAAAATTGTTAACTCTTCTTTTGCCATAGGAATAAGTGATATATCTTTGTATATTGGCAAATATTACATATCTGCACAATAAGTATTTGTGATCAAATGTTACAACATTTACCCAGGGATTGCTCCTTTCGTTGCAGAGTGTGGAGCCTAGTAGAGTTTTCCACATGGGATTAATATGTAGTATTTAAGTATATTAAGAGGGATTTACTTAGGAAAAGCTTACTTCATTAAACATGTATCCATGGAGAGCCAGGATCGCAGAGGTGTATGCTTTCACAAACCACGTTAGTGATGTAGCTATAGGGGTAGCACACACAATCTGCACATACAATCACTGTAGATCTGGTTCCATTAGAGGGTTACACTCATAGTGACTTTTCAGACCACGGCCCTTGATGTACAGGACAGGCAATAAAGGTTAAATTGCTTAATGCCAACAACATGGGCCCCAATAATCTCCGTGACCGGAGTGGTAGTCCGTGCGAGTGACCACCTCTATTATTCACGTCTATAGGAGCGATGGACACCTTGTCCCATTAATCCCACAAAGTGAATAGGGTTCTGGCCATGTATGAGCACAATGACTCTATTCTCAAGATTAGTGAGGGGTTCCCAGCAGACCAACCCTCAACTATCACACATGAACCACCTGTGGAGTGGTGACACAACCGCAAGGTGAGTTAACCCTTAAGGTGGCAGCAGACGAGCATGTGAAAAGTTGTTTGAATTTCATCCGAAAAACTAGGATGATTTTTTCTCATTTTCATGAGATTTTCATCAACATGCATCCCTGTGTCCATGTAATGCAATCCGTTTTCATACAACCACATAGATGATCGCATACAGTTTTCTAGGTTTATAATAGAAATATATCTGCAAAAATCGGATGCCAAGCAGATGGTCTGTGCGGGATCTGATTTTTATCACACACCCATAGACCAAATGGTTCCTGTATCTCTCTCTTTTTCTATGGCGTGATAAAGGCCCTCCATGGCCGAAACGTTGCGATTTTTATGCACTAATAAAGATACCAAAAAGGAGGATGTCCGGTGCCCTGGTTTCTGCATTTCTCTCTTCTTTCCATTGCTTGATAAAGGCCCTCCATGGCCGAAACGTTGCGATTTTTATGCACTAATAAAGATACCAAAAAGGAGAATGTCTGGTGCCCTGGTTTCTGCATTTCTCTCTTCTTTCCATTGCTTGATAAAGGCCCTGTGAGGCTGAAATGTTGTGATTATTCTGCACTAATAAAGATACCAAAAAGGAGGATGTCTGGTGCCCTGGTTTCTGCATTTCTCTCTTCTTTCCATTGCTTGATAAAGGCCCTGCGTGGCTGAAATGTTGTGATTATTGTGCACTAATAAAGATACCAAAAGGAGGATGTCTGGTGCCCTGGTTTCTGCATTTCTCTCGTCTTTCCATTGCTTGATAAAGGCCCAGCATGGCTGAAATGTTGTGATTATTGTGCACTAATAAAGATACCAAAAGGAGGATGTCTGGTGCCCTGGCTTCTGGATTTCGCTCTTCTTTCCATTGCCTGATAAAGGCCCTGGGAGGCCGAACTGTTGTGATCTTTCTGTACTAATAAAGATAAAGGTGACGTCGGGTGCTCTAGTTCCTGGATTTCTCTGCATTGCTGCAACCTTGTGGAGGGTTGTACCAAGCGTGCATGGACAATAGAGCGGTGCACAGGACTCATCTATTGCTAGTATAGCAATTAGATAACACATCTGATTTATACGCTCATCTGAAGGAGCCCTTAAAGTTAGGTCCTCATGTTCTGTCCTTGGTGTAAATTTTCCAAGTGTAAAATCCACAGCATTTTACAGTACCGGCACAGTGGATGACTTAACATAAAAAAAAATGCATCAAGTGGTTGTGATTGAGTACAAAAATCAGATCATTAATAGTCTTTGTTTTTTTTTAATAAATCCATAGTATGTCAATTTCTGTTGCAGAAACGCACTTTTTTGGGGGGATTTTACCCATTCATTTCAATAAGACACCAAATTGAAACTGATGGCCTTATTGCATTTTTCGCAACCAAAAAAAAAAACGCACGAATAAAGAAAATATGCACGAAATAAAATCTACATGCAATTAACCTCAAGAAGAGGTATCCCCTATAGAAATACATATATGTAACGCGTTTCATCTTCATGTAAAGCAATGGACCGTCAAGTTAGATGCTTGCATTCCTCTTTACTACCCCGAACAAGAAAAAATATATTCACGCGATGCTGGAAAAAAAATGGGTCTGACCAATATAATGAAGATTAACAGGGATTTTCAGGAGGAACCCTGCGGTGTGGTTAAATGCCTAAGTGCAGAAAATATTTGCATTAACAGCTGAAAGATTATAATGAACTTTTTTCTTTTGTTCCCTTTGCTGGAGAAGAAAAAAAAAAGGAGGAGGGGGTGGGCATTGGATGAAGGCTCTGTGTCTTTAAGAGCGGAGAAAGCGTGCCCCCTCCTCTTGGACCTGATTGTGGAAAGCAGCATGTAAAGTGTACTCTGTGTGTCCGTCTGTGTGGTGTCACTGTAAGCTCTGCAGGTGCAGCGGAGAGAGGGTACCTGGTAGACGCAAGGTCCCCTGCAAGAACAGACCGGGACCGTTCACCCTGAGCTGCACAAGGGTCTTGGCTGGCAGCTGAGCTGGGCTGAAGGAATCCAGGACACACGGGAGACATGGCAGGGGAGAATGAGATCAAAAACGCCAACTGCAGCAGCCCTAGTCCGGGGCATGGGCCACCGGAGCCCACACCGCACCTTCCTAATGCCACGCCAAGCCAGGACGCCACCACAGAAAAAGTCACCCTTAAAAAAGAGATAGGCCTCGTAAGCGCTTGCGCCATCATCATAGGTAAGAACCATCTTCCTGTTAATGCAGCAGATCATATATTAACCATTTCTATGCTTATTACGTTGGGGCGAAACGGGCAATCTTTGGCTCCATTGACATTTATACTTTTAATGTGAAAAAGAGCAATCGGCTCACCTGTCCAGGTTCACGGCAAAATACTCCAGTAATAGCAACAGTCCGAATAATAGCTCACATCTTCTTAAAAAAAAAAATGGCTTTATTGATCCAGTAGTATAAAAAGGCACAAAAAACAGCAAAAATTTAAAAACAAAAACAGACAATAAATATCTGCTGTGCTCCCAGGCAGCATGTTTCAGACCTGCTTCGTCCTTTGTACTTTTACTACAGGTAGCCCACGCTGGGAGTTGAAATAAAACAGGTTGTACGATTGTTTCAGACCAGTATAAGGCCACGTTCACACGTTCAGTATTCGGTCAGTATTTTACATCAGTATTTGTAAGGCAAAACCAGGAGAGGAACAATCAGAGGAAAAGGTATAATAGAAACACTTCACCACTTCTGCATTTATCACGCTCTCCTTGTTTTGGCTTACAAATACTGAGGTAAAATACTGAACGTGTGAACGTGATTACTGAGTTTATTTTAAAACTACTGGGAATTGGTAGAATATACTAGACTGGACATCAGCCGGTGATGTTCTCCGCATGTGGTCAGTGTTATGACCCTGGAATGACTTTTGGGCCAAGAATTGGGCCTTTAAGAGGCAAGATTACAAAAGGGATTTCACAGTCAGAGCTGTTTAATATCAGACAAGGAGATTTCCAATATGTTGGAAGATTTCTGCTTAATTCACCATTCACTTGTAGAAAATTAAGGATAGTGGCCTCACTAACCATTGCTTTACCATTAGGACAAATGCATATATGGCCACGCCATCATAAGATTCAATAAAATCTTAACTTTTGTGGAATTAAAATTTTGCGTTTTCATGCTATGTATATCCAGTTTAAAGGGAAAAGATGGTCTCTGAGTGGCGTCATTGGCCACGTCAGGACATATACCAGATGATTGGTTATTATCAAATCTTCCTATTCAGGATCGTGCCACACCAGTCAGATCATTGGGATGTACACAATACCAAGAGAAGTGGCCATACATGTGCTCTCAGTCGATGACTGATGATCCTTTCTTAGTATTATCATTGCCGTTAGTGACCTCTCCGGATGGCAAAACTCGAGCTGCATAATTGCATAACATGAAGATTGCAGGGTTGCATTCGGGTGCTGCTTCTGATGATCTTTAGTAGAATCATGTTGTGACCTGTGATTTCCATTCAATCATTGCAAAAAGATCCTACTGTATTGGATTCTTGGCCACTCCACGTGACTCTGCCCCGATACTGTCCAATGTACATAGCTTCCATGTGACCTGTCTGCTGTTTGGCTTTTTTTTTTTACAGCTAAATTTTATCTAAAAGCCATAGACAAGTCACACAAACCTTTTCTTTATGACCAAAGTTGCTGTATAGCCCTAACCACTGAGGCGAAGACTAGAAAAGTCACTTACACTTTACTACTGAAATAATGGCCTCTCTGCCACTTCAAGGGACACTCTAGAGTGTTTAAATGGACCAAGTGATAACCAGAAAATTGGTGGGTGGGCGACCCCTAGGAACCCCAGCAATCACCAGATTCCTCTGCGAATGGTGCTGTGGTGGAGTCTACCTTAGTTGAATCCCCGCCATTAAACAAGTAGCACGTGTGTGACAATATAGGACTACTCTTTGTAACCAGATTAATTCCCCTTTGGCTAGGGTCACGTGTATTTTTATCTCGTAAGATAAAATTGATCAGATTGTTAATCAGACGCTGGTCAGAGTGCCATCCGATTCACAGGTGCAAAAATTGGGCAAAGGAAAAAAAATCGGACATATGCATCGCCCCCATAGAATAATAATAGTCCGAGCTCGATCCAATGTTTTGCCATACTGAAAATACGGTTATCTGCCTGAGCCCTTTAAAAGGGATATTATTTACTCTATTGCCAAAATGAATGATGGTTGGAGAAAGGGGGTCAGTTAGAGATTTAATACACACGGCAGCTTCAGGTTGTGCTTCTGGAGGCAGCCATGTTGGATGTATGCATGCATACAAAAGATGGTGAATTTTGGAGAAGGTACTCATGGCTAATTGCAGAAAATGGCAAAATTATTTAGTGAATGCTATGCATTTATATATAATTGGCCGACCCATTATCTAATATATATTGTGTGTATTCCAGACAAGTTTATACAAAGGCGGATTTGCTAGTGTCCAAATGATCAGGGTATATAAATAAAGCTTTAGGCTCATGGCAAATATTTACATCGTGTGTCATAAGCCTGTGAATGATATTCTCCGTTACATACCCTGTATCACAACCTCACAATGTTACGTCTTGTAGCAATGGAGGTATAAAGATAGGAAGTTTGCTACGCTTGGACAGGGTTGAGGTTTAATTGCGTGTGGATGAATGGGCAACAATGAATGCAGAAAGGCTTCTTGGTGTGCGGCTCATTAATAAGTCATTGGTCCTTTTGCTGGTGGGGACCAGGTACCTGCCCCCTGTGTCCACACCAGAATACAGATCTCCGGGGAATAATCAGCGGATGTGAACTCGGACATCGCATTCTGAGAGGTATTCTTCCTCCAGTATCACATAAATCTGCAGTTTTAGTCTGGCCTGGCAAGGCCCCAAGTTCTTTGGGTTGCTGTGCGGCCGCTTGTTTCCAGCTCTGTGGCGGTGAGATTGTTATGAATCTAATGCAGAATGTTGGTGGATGGGGAGCAAAAACATCCAGACTGAATCGGATAGAAACCGTGCCATGCTCTTGAATGACACCGATCGTTCAAGACAAAAAGTTGCAAAAATGGCATGCTAGACTTTAAGGAGTTTAGGGCTTTGATCTCCAGCTTGTGACTTTCTAGCAGTTGCAGAACTACAAGGACCAGCATGCCCGGACAGGCTGCAGTAATGTTGGATTTTCTCCATGGGTATAAATGCAGCTGGTGCCATCAGTAGAAGCAGCAGAGACCTTCTAGGTTGCGATTTGTATGGTGTTACTGGAGAAATTTGTGACCTGTTGGCTGGTCCATTACTGGGCTGTAGCGCCATGATCACCAGTCAGAGGGGAGAACATCATCCTCTAAGACCAGTAAGCTGCTGACCACCATGGGGACGGCAGCACTATAGGAAGCACTGACCAACCCTCTCAGATATAATATTAATATTGGGACAATGGCTTCTTTATTTGAAGCCCTTATAATGGGCTGAAGTTACACTTTACATATGCCTCAATGATAAATACTTAGCTTTCCAATTCCATCACTTATCTGCACATTTTACTATATTTTTTTTCTGATTATATCAGTCATAAATTAACATCCATCTATCGATCTATTAAAGGGAGTCTATCAGATGGATTTTACACCCAGCACCATTTAAAGACAAGTCCAGCGCTACCGTTACATCGTCGTTCCGTTCCTTCGTTAGTGAGAAACCAGCGTTTGAATTGATATGCAAATGAGGCTGAAAGGCTATGGTAGATCTGAAGCCTCTGTCACTCCGGCTCTATTCCCCTCCTCCTGATATACTGATGGCTCCATGCCTGAAGTCACACGGCAAAAGAGGCTGTCAGTCAAGCAGGAATTGAAAGTATAGTGATATGGATGATCTACTAGATTATATTGGCTTCATAAAAGGTTTACTCCACTTGGGCTCTCCCACGCCACCAGTCTACGAGAAAGATGAGAAACTGTGGGGTTAGGAGGTTCAGCGTGCCACTGGGAAGAGTATTTTTGGAGCGGCGCAGACCCAAGTAATATGTGTATGGCTTGGGGCTTTAGATGCTTTTTATAACCGCAATACATTAGCGATATACTGACGGCACCTTGTGATGTGGCTCAACACGCAGTAATATACCGTAGTCTCGATATTGTGCAAGCCTTGTCTCATTGTTTAATATAAAGACTGCATCTTTTTAAAAAAATGGGCTTGGGTAGTATGTTTACCATTATATTTACCACTGTGGATTTTCCTACATCTTTTTCGTTGTGAGAGTTGAGAAACAGAAAGACTACCATGCACATACTTCAACTTGCATCTGTAAAATATATTTTTGGGGCTGACAACTTTTTGCAACGCTACCTTTACAAATTACATTTTTTTAAATTTGTATTATCTGGAAAACGCAACAACCTTGGTGTTTAAAAAAAAAATGGATTTCATCCTAGTTCCAACCTTTAGTAATCCTTTTTTTATACCAAACATGTATAATAATAGTAACATTAATGACCATAATAAATAGGCATTGTTGGTCGTAGTAAATTGTACAGCTGGGTGGCAGGGCAAGGAGTGCGGCGGTGTGTTATGGAGCAGAGCACAATGCCATTTATTTAAATCACATATTTAATACCCTCCATAAAGCGAGCGCACCGTCCCTAGCAGGGCTCCGAGCGGTAATTGGATGCGCTCGGCAGTCTTTTAGCATTGTTACAGATCAACTTTCACTTGAGCGAAAGGATAACATCCAATTACTGGATCCAGCGGGGACGCTTTAAACCGGCCCGATTTAATAACCGTAAGCAGATAGTAGGCTCATGATAAAAGAGTTAAAAAAAAGCAGAACTTTAAAGGGGACTGATGAGAAGTGTGATTATATCCGATTCCTTTACTACATAGTGATTTATGCACTCTTGTGTTAAGAAGGCGATATGCCACGAGAAATATTGCTCCCACCTTAGCAGGGACATCAGTGGAATTTTAAAGAAGAATGGAAAAACATAGTAAATGTATATGGTATATACGCTCTTCAACATTGAAATAACACCAAGAAGGAAAAGCCGTGGAATGCCGAATACAACAGGATGGAGACGTCACCGATCTGCAAATGGTAAAGAAAAAAATGGAATCAAAATTTTCAAAACATCCTGGTTTATTCAATAAGGGGTAAGAGCCCGTTGCGTACAAACACATGCGCTTACATCCTTGGTCCAAGAATAAAGCATCAAACGGTGAGTAGGCAAACCATCAGAACGTGGTTGCATGACATGTGGCTACAAGCCAGACGAGCAGCTACAGGCGTTTCACTGACCTCACACCAATGCCCTCAAAGGCCATCATGGTGCACAGCAAGACGGAAATGGAGGCTGTTCAGCGATGAATACCGCTTTTTTCTTGAATGCAGTCATAGCCAGAGATTTGTTTGAAGACCACATGGTCAAAACAATGAAGAGGCCTTCATGAGGAAACGTCAGACGATTTGCTCAAGTTACCTCATTGGTAGCAGCCAAGGCTGGAATTGTCGGGATTTCTAAGCTCATACTTACTATACTACTGAATAAATCAAGATGTTTTGAGAAATTTGTTTCCATTTTTTCATAATTTGCATGCCATTACCATGTCTATTGACCCTGTGATTTCCACAATTCCATGACTTTAATTTCTTGGTGTTGCAATTTCAATGTTGAGGAGTGTACAATGTATACTTACCCGGTTTAAGCTGCAGTGTAGTCTGCTCCAGAGAGACAGGAGGCAATGGCATCCCATTCTTTGGTCTCCTAATCACAGAGGCCTCTGAGGGTGACTTTGAGGACGTTGCTAATTGCTCCGGTCAATCATAAGCCTCAGCTATCAGGTGACCGAAGAACGGAACGTCATTGCCTCTTATCTCTCAGGTCCATTCTGCCACTTTAAGAGCATGTTTATTTAGGATCTTATATTACTACCCTGTGTATGTGCTTTGTATGTAATTTATAGATTGTGTTGTACTGTGTCTGTGCCCCTTTGTGGTCCATGTTTCAAGGACTACCGGTAGTAGCTGGGCAGAAGGAATGATTGTTTCGTAGTTTGTCTTGTAAGAGGAGATGCCAACAAGGGCCCAATGCTGTCACGTAAGTGTATGTGTTGTGGCACAAGACCTAAATATAAGGGCAATGTTTGGCATCAGAAGCAGAAAAAGCATGTTGTCCGAGGAACTCATCATTGACCTATGAGAACAGTATTATGTACCTGTGTGATGTAGCAGCAGAACTTTCCATTCTTGGGATATGAATATGATAAATACAAATAATGTGATTAATAGACAATCTGCAAATCACTTTAAAAATTATGTTGTCTTACCAAGAAAAAAACATTCCAAAAGTAGGGGTCACTAGACGTGGCAGGCATAATGCAAGTTGGGAAGTGAGGAGAAAGGAGCTGATCTGACAGGTCAAATTTAGTCCAATACCAATACTTCTAGGAGATATGTTGTGAATTCTGCTCTTGGGTTCCCTCCAGTGGTTGTTGGGGGGAATGCAGTTGTTTCTGACTCGCAGTCCTGGCCAGGTGTATCAGATAATTACAATTCTGACTGGGATATTTAGGTGTGCAGGATCCTTTAGCCCTTGCCAGTTGTCAATGTTTCTCTGGAAGTATTGGATCTCTGCCTGGCCTCTCCTGCTTATCTGCCAGTTCAGCAAAGATAAGTGTTTGTTTCTTTTCCTGTGGCACACATGCAGTGTGCTTATTTTCAGTACTGTTCGTTTGTTTTTCTTTTGTCCAGATTAGACTGTGTCTGTGTTTTCTCAGTCTGATTGGTTTCACTGGAGTTGCAGATATACGCTCCTACATCTTTAGTTAGATATAGGAAGTTTTTTGTATATTCTGCTGTGGATTTTTTGAAGGGTTTTAATACTGACCGCACAGAACTCTGTCCTATCCTGTCCTATCTACCTAGAGTGGCCTCCTGTGCTAAATCCTGTTTTTTCTGCCTGTGTATGTTTTTTCCTCTCTGACTCACCGCCAATATTTGTGGGGGGCTGTCTATCCTTTGGGGATTTTCTCTGAGGCAAGACAGTATTCCGATTTCCATCTTTAGGGGTATTTAGTCCTCCGGCTGTGACGAGGTGTCTAGGTTTTGTTAGGTACACTCCACGGCTACTTCTAGTTACGGTGTTAAGTTCAGGTTTGCGGTCAGTATAGTGGCCACTTTCTCCAGTGAAAGTTCTCATGCAGCTCCAAGGTCACCGGATCATAACAGAGATAAGAGGTAACAAAACAGTCTCTTAAGCTCTTACTCTACTAAACAATATGGACACTGTTGGGGTTTGTAACTCTGTCTTTTTCTGAACTCCTCTTTGCGGATTTATAATCACAGACCACATCAAGGGAGAGCTTTGGTGTGGTCATAAAGACACATGACAGGAGTTTAGAAAAAGACAGAAAAGAGTTACAAACTCCTCTAAAGAACAAGCTCATTGACAGATTGTTTATTAATTAATTCCACAGCAAGGAATGTATGAAAAATCGAAAATTTTTAATGAATCTGCAAAAATGCATGCATTTCATTTACACCCCGCAAAAAAAGGTAATAAATGATAACACCCACTTGAACTACTGTTTGTGGAGGGCATACAGGGATTGTCTGATGATGATTGGTAATAACTTATGAACGGTGCGAGTCTGACCGCTGGGACCTGCATCAGTTGGCAGAACAGCCACATTTATCTCCCAATTAGTGCACATTTTATCATTCTTTTGCGCCCTTCTACACCCTAAAATGTTGTTTTATAGCTTATAAATGGATGAAGTGCCTTTTAGTACACTATATACCCTAGACTAAAGACCAAAATGTACAGTGAATGAAGACAAGAGTAGAAATATGTGTTGTACTCGAACCCCTACTACACACCGGGTTGACTTTTCCTAATCATCTCCCCTGCGCGGTTCATGGCATCGTGGTGTCTCTACTACACAGCTGTGAAGAATGAGTGACTATCAGATTCATTTAGGAACCTGCACAGTTGTACGTGGCATAATCCGCTTAGAGGTCCTAAGCCTTGGAAAAAAGCCTTTGAGGAATGTCAGACTTACTGCACACAATGATGGTTCATGTCGTTACATGCACAAGTCCGAGTCTGGGAGAGCGGCCGCTACAATGCAGGCACTAGGTCATTTGGGGAATCAGCACCGAGATTATATCACCAATACTGATTTAATATCCAGAAAACTGCTGATGCTTTTCTCAGGAGGGGTATCGGAAAATACTATGGAGATTAAACATGTGTAGAACTTTATTAATACTGAAGGTAACTGGGCATGAGATTCATGCTGCCCAAACCACAGGCATCGTGAATCAGTCACTGGCTGCACCGTCGGGAAGGTTTTACAAAAAAAAAAAAAAAGAAACAATACATTTAAAAGCCAACCAGCTAACTAACACAAGGTAGGTCCCCGACCTCTTTTTCACCTGCCCAATGCAGCTGATTGACAGGTCTCTCCCTAAGGGATAGGAATGGGGAGAAGTTGGTCTCGGATTAGTCCCCAGCCTGATTCAAGATGCATCCTTTCTCTGAAATGAAGTTGTATGTTAGTGTAAAACATACCTGACTGCAAACACCACCAGCATAAATCTGATGACAGGTTCCCTTTAAGATCTAGTAGCACTTTTCCCATAAATGCATGTTTATAAAACTAACCTGTGAAAACCGTAAAACACCTAGTTAAAGGGAACCTGTCACCCCGTTTTTTGAGATTGAGCTATAAATACTGTTAAATAGGGCCTGCGCTGTGTGTTCCTATAGTGTATGTAGTGTACCCCAATTCCCCATGTATGCTGAGAAATAACTTACCAAAGTCGCCGTTTTCGCCTGTCAATCAGGCTGGTCAGGTCGGGAGGGCGTGGTGACATCGGTGGTTCTTCCTCAGCTTTACGTTGGTGGCGTAGTGGCGTAGTGGTGAACAAGCAGCGCGCGATCTGCGCTGTAATCCCTTGCATCGGTGGGGGCGGCCATCTTCCTGGGGCCGCGCGTGCGCAGATCGAGTGCTCTGCTGCACGGGGCTTCAGGAAAATGGCCGCGGGATGCCGCGCGTGCGCATTAGAGATCGCGGCGGCCATTTTCCCAAAGCCGAGATGCAAACTCGGCTTTGGGAAAATGGCCGCCGCGATCTCTAATGCGCACGCGCGGCATCCCGCGGCCATTTTCCTGAAGCCCCGTGCAGCAGAGCACTCGATCTGCGCACGCGCGGCCCCAGGAAGATGGCCGCCCCCACCGATGCAAGGGATTACAGCGCAGATCGCGCGCTGCTTGTTCACCACTACGCCACTACGCCACCAACGTAAAGCTGAGGAAGAACCACCGATGTCACCACGCCCTCCCGACCTGACCAGCCTGATTGACAGGCGAAAACGGCGACTTTGGTAAGTTATTTCTCAGCATACATAGGGAATCGGGGTACACTACATACACTATAGGAACACACAGCGCAGGCCCTATTTAACAGTATTTATAGCTCAATCTCAAAAAACGGGGTGACAGGTTCCCTTTAAAAAGATTTCAGATTATGATGGGCAGATTAGATTGGAATCAAAGGTAAACTGTCAGCAAAAAACAAACAAACAAACAACAGTATTTACAGGAAGACATAGCACCAATCCTACAGAGTTCAGTGGTGGCAGCTTTACACCATTCCATCCAAAGCTCGGCACTGTGCTTGGTGATGTACGGCTGCATGCAACTGCTCAGCCATGAAGTTCCTGGCGGGGGCGCAGTGTTTGTGCTAATGTTATACCAGAGGAGGTCTGGACTCTGCAGTTATGGAGTCAGCATAGCAGTGGTGACTTTTCTGTCCTCTGTTCCTCAAGCACTCGCCCCCCCACCCCAATCTGTAATATTAGGGGGTCTCCACTTCGCGGCTGAGTTGCTGCCGTTTCTAAAAGGTACCTTAACTTCTCAATAATATCACTCACAGGTGATGGAGTAAGTTTCAGGAGGGAAAATATGTCATGGACAGACTTGTTATTCCGGTGGCCCACTCCAGGACCAGCGCTGGTATCAGTGAGCTCTGCACCACCGGATGTTCTGTCACATGTTCGTAAAGGTAGACAGCATGACGGGGGGCCGGAAGTTATACACCGGAGGTGAGGGGCCGGAGGATATACACTGAGAGCGATGGGGTCGGTTGTCATACAACAGGGGCAACGGGACTGAATTAAACACCTGAATTCAATTATTTAGAGAAACCATTACGTTTTCCTGTTTCTTCTTGCAAATAGTGACATAAACCATGCTGGAATAGAATTTTATAGTTACGGCTGGTACAAGTAATACGTACATACACACATATATATATACACACACACACATACACACAAGAACCAGATGTATCACATGAGCATATTTACTAGTAACATTCACTATGAGTTAAGTCACTCTTCTAACAGTTTTTAGTGAGCTGCTTTCAGTGGGTTAAGTGCCCAGTGATGTCCTTCCCGGTTCTGGCTGACTTTTCACTAGCACAAGCGTGAATGTCTGGCTGTAATTCTGCATGCCAAGCAGGGAGCACTTGGGAGAAAAGGGGC
Organism: Ranitomeya imitator; assembly: GCF_032444005.1. Classification (NCBI taxonomy): domain Eukaryota; kingdom Metazoa; phylum Chordata; class Amphibia; order Anura; family Dendrobatidae; genus Ranitomeya; species Ranitomeya imitator. The sequence goes on from NC_091290.1 coordinate 139,819,315, forward strand.
ACAACTTCTCAAGGTGGTTGCAGGGGGGGGAGAGGAGAAGGGACTGAATGTGGCAGGGGTGTTAGCTTGACCCGGTGCCACAGAGCTAAAGGACGTTTGATGGGTAATAAAGAGGTCCTGCAAATTACGAATGAGATTTCCTATCCGAAAGGAACATTAGTGCGGATTATTCAATTGCCTTGCGTTGGGAGATAGCCCGCCTTTGTTCTTTGAGACTACATGTGGCCTTTCCGTGTAAGTCATTTGCATGGCTAATGCTCCAGCAACGGAATTTGTCCGATCGGAGGGTCTCCCTCTGGCTGGGTTGTAGGCCCCTTGTCTTCGGTGTAGCTAGTCTGGGTTGACAACATTGCTGACACATCATGAGAGTAAACTTTGGAGTTAAAACTGGGATCTTTCTGCATGCAAAGCAGCCAGCGCAGGGGAAAATGCCAGTCACAATAGAAGCGTGCACGGGGCCTCTCTGATCCTGGCACAAAAGGCTTTTAAAGGGGCAAGAAAGATCTCAGTCATGTGCACGTATAAAATTAACAGGGATGATGCATGAAGACTCTTTACACCTCAAACCTGAAACTTGTTGTGAAAACAGATTTTAAAAAAAGTTGTACAATGTATTTATGTAATACAACGATAGCAAAAGATTTCTGTAACATCAAAGCCTCCACTAGAATTTACACTAAATTATGAACCTGTCTTGTTGTGTTCACATCTTCTCCAGTGCAAAAACTGCAAAGCGTGCAGCAATATTCTTTCCAGAAATACTACAAAACTATGTGGACATTGGGCACCACTTATGTTTCCAATGCATTGGGTTCATCACACCTTCAATTCTGATTTTATTGGCCTGAAGGTCACTTTAGATCAGTCAGATAAATCTAATTATATGGCAGCTTGGGCTGACTATCTGATGTGTATGGGGGCCGCCGAAATCTAGGCAGATGATACCTTATGAGAAAAGGATCGGGAAGCTTAAGTTATATTGCCAATCCTTTTGTTCTCCTTGAAAATAAATTTATTGCTAGAGGTGTTCTTCCCTATCCCCACTGAAAATACATGAAAATCCATTCATATGTATGGGAAAGGCAGTAGACATAGTCAAGGGGCAAATTCCTACTACATAAAATCTATACATACAGCTCTGGAAAAAATTAAGAGACCGCTGCAAAATGTTCAGTTACTCTGATTTTTCTCTTCATAGGTATATTTTTGAGTAAAATGTAAATTGTTCTTTTATTCTATAAACTTCTGACAACGTCTCCAAAGTTCCAAGCAATAAATATTGTATTTTTTTCTGAAAAGAAATGGTAAAAAAAAGACAAAAAAAAACACAGTGCTTTCAGACCTCAAATAATGCAAAAAAAAAAAAAAGTTCATAATCATTTAGAAACAACAATACTAATGTTTTAACTCAGGAAGAGTTCAGAAATCAATATCTTGTGGAATAACCATGATTTTATTTTGTATATATTCTTTATTTAGAAAATTTCAATAATATAACAGGAAAGGAAAAAATGGTAAATATTTTACAGAAATAGTAAAAGAATTAAAAAAAACAAAAAAAAAAACAATCGGAATAAACCACAACGATAAATAACCATGATTTTTAATCACAGCTTTCATGCGTCTTGGCATGCTTTCCACCAGTCTTTCACACTGCTTCTGGTGCAAAAATGTAATCAGTTCTTCTTTGTTTGATGGCTTGTAACTATCCATCTTCCTCTTGATTACATTCCAGAGGTTTTCAATGGGGTTCAGGTCTGGAGATTGGGCTGCCCATGACAGGGTTTTGATGTGGTGGTCTCTTAATTTTTGCCAGAGCTGTATAGAAACTGATACATACAAAATCTCGCCACCACATTCCAAAAATGGTTGTGACACCTCAGTTTTAATAGGACAATGCGGCTTTTAGAATGGTTTCACGCTGCATTTTGCACTGGTATTAATTCAATGTATCAATGGCTCGACAATCACTCAGTACGATATTGAGGCCGGTATTGCTTGGCTTATCTGTTGTATATGAATAGTGCAGCTGAGTATGATCTTCAACACAAAGGTAACAAGTAAAAAAAAAAAAACCTATGGGTGATGAATGCTATTGGTTATACTACTTCATCTGTCAGGAAATCCTCCTGTTAAGTACATCCAATGGCAAAACACTTTGTTATTATGCTTCTTCTACAGTCCATTGTATCATAGCTGCTGACTTGTCATCACCTTATAATTACATACTGTACATTCTACATGCTATGCATTACAACTGAAGACACCAGGATTAGCAGAATTGTGTGCAAATTCTAAATTCTTAATGTGAAACGATTGCCAAAAGATACTTGTAGTATGGGTTGTCAGACAGGGGAAGGATATACATTTCACAACAATTTAAAGGGTTTGTCCAGGTCGGCATGAAAATTTGCAGATTTTTGTGCCAAACCTGGACAAGCCGTTTACATTTCTGTGAAGTGTAGATGTTCTCCCTATCATGTAAATCCTCACATAGTGCATGGTCAGGATTCTCTGGTGCTGGTGGCGAGACCATGGGGGGGGGGGGTGTCTTATAAGTGCAAGTGGTTAGGGTTAGGGTTATTGGATTGCCCGGTCTCCTCGCCGGCACTGGAGAATCCTGACAATTCGCGTTGTGCGGATTCACAAGTCTGCAGTCACATACAGTGCACCAAACCTGGACTATGCCTTTCAAATTCACGCTCATGTATATTTTGCATGCACAGTACTCTGTTGTTATGCCGCTGATGTCTATCCTACCTTAATCTCTCTCCTTCTGTTCAAGGTAACATTATAGGCTCCGGTATCTTCATTTCTCCAAAGGGGGTCCTAGAACACAGCGGGTCTGTGGGCTTGGCGTTAATTGTCTGGGTTCTTGGTGGTGGCGTGTCCGCCCTCGGGTCCATGTGTTATGCAGAGCTTGGAGTCACGATTCCTAAATCAGGAGGTGATTATTCATATGTCACTGAGATTTTTGGTGGGTTAACAGGGTAAGTACTTATGCTGTATGATTTTTACATTGCATTCTTACATCCCCGTCCCCGAAATCAGGGGGGAAACGACAATCACCATTCCATTTTTAGAATATGAATTAGGCTGGGTTCCAGTGAATATGAGGCTGGGTTTAAAAATTGCAAATGTGACTGGCCCCAAATGTAACCCTTTTTCATTCCATGCCTATTCAGCACCCAGGCCACGGCCTCAGTATCACTGATCTACTATATAATTGTCTAAGGGTCACTTCCGTCTTTCTGTCACGGATATTCATTGGTCGCGGCCTCTGTCTGTCATGGAAATCCAAGTCGCTGATTGGTCGCGGCAAAACAGCCACGACCAATCAGCGACGGGCACAGTCCGGAAGAAAATGGCCGCTCCTTACTCCCCGCAGTCAGTGCCCAGCGCCCGCATACTCCCCTCCGGTCACCGCTCACACAGGGTTAATGCCGGTGGTAACGGACTGCATAATGCCGCGGGTAACGCACTCCGTTACCGCCGCTATTAACCCTGTGTGCCCCCAACTTTTTACTATTGATGCTGCCTATGCGGCATCAATAGTAAAAAAATGTAATGTTAAAAATAATAATAAAAAAAAAAACCTGCAATACTCACCCTTCGTTGTCCGCCGAGCCGCTCGCGCCAGCCGCCATCTTCCGTTCCCGGCAATGCATTGCGAAATTACCCAGAAGACTTAGCGGTCTCGCGAGACCACTAAGTCATCTGGGTAATTTATTATTATTATTTTTTATTATTATTATTATTATACATTTTTATAGCGCCATTTATTCCATGGCGCTTTACATGTGAATACGGGGCAAATATAGACAATTACATTAAACATGAGCAGATAACAAGGCACACGAGTACATAAGGAGGGAGGACCCTGCCCGCGAGGGCTCACAGTCTGCAGGGGGTGGGTGAGGATACACTAGGAGAGGGAAGAGCTGGCTGTGCGGCTGTTCAGTAGGTTGAGGATCACTGCAGGCTGTAGGCTTGTCGGAAGAGATGAGTCTTCAGGTTCTTTTTGAAGGTTTCTATGGTAGGCGCAAGTCTGATGTGTTGGGGTAGAGAGTTCCAGAGTATGGGGGAAGCACGGGAGAAGTCTTGGATGCGGTTATGGGAAGAAGAGATGAGAGGGGAGTAGAGAAGGAGGTCTTGGGAGGATCGGAGGTCGCGTGTAGGTAGGTACCGGGAGACCATGTCACAGATGTATGGAGGAGACAGGTTGTGGATGGCTTTGTATGTCAGTGTGAGGGTTTTGAACTGGAGTCTCTGGGCGATAGGAAGCCAGTGAAGGGCTTGACACAGGGGAGAGGCTGGGGAATAGCGGGGGGACAGGTGGATTAGTCGGGCAGCAGAGTGTAGGATGGATTGGAGTGGTGCCAGAGTGCTAGAGGGGAGTCCAGAGAGTAGGAGGTTGCAGTAGTCGAGGCGGGAGATGATAAGGGCATGCACTAGCGTTTTTGCAGTGTTGCGGTCAAGGAAAGCACGGATCCGGGAAATATTTTTGAGTTTGAGACGACAGGAGGAGGCAAGGGCTTGGATATGTGGCTTGAAAGAGAGGGCAGAGTCGAGGATCACCCCGAGGCACCGGGCGTGTGGGACTGGGGATAGTGAGCAGCCATTGACATTGATGGATAGATGTGGTGGAGGGGTAGAGTGAGATGGGGGAAAGATGATGAATTCTGTTTTGTCAATGTTCAGTTGTAGAAAGCGAGCAGAAAAGAAGGCTGAAATGGCAGACAGACAGTGCGGGATTTTGGTAAGCAAGGAGGAGAGGTCAGGTCCGGAGAAGTAGATCTGCGTGTCGTCGGCGTAGAGATGGTACTGCATACCGTGGGATTCTATGAGCTGTCCCAGGCCGAAAGTGTAGATGGAGAAGAGTAGGGGTCCTAGAACAGAGCCTTGAGGAACACCGACTGACAAGGGGCGAAGTGAGGAGGTGGTGTGGGGGAGGGAGACACTGAATGTTCGGTCTGTCAGATATGACGAGATCCAGGAAAGGGCCAAGTCTGTGATGCCGAGGGATGAGAGGATTTGTAGCAAAAGGGAGTGGTCTACAGTGTCAAAGGCAGAAGACAAGTCCAGGAGAAGGAGGACAGAGTAGTGTCGCTTGCTCCTGGCAGTTAGTAGGTCATTGGTGACTTTAATTTAATTAATTTCATTTTGCAATGCATCCTGGGAATGGAAGATGGCGGCAGCCGTGTGTGCATCGCCGGAGCTTCGGTGGATCCCGGCGGGTGAATATATAACTATTTTTTATTTTAATTATTTTTTTTAACAGGGATATGGTGCCCACGCTACTAAATACTGCGTGGGCTGTGTTAGATACCGCGTGGCTGCTATATACTACATGGGCAGTGTTATATACTGTGTGGGCTGTGTGATATACTCCGTGGGCTGTGCTATATACTACATAGGCAGTGTTATATACTGCGTGGCTGCTATATACTGCGTGGGCAGTGTTATATACTACGTGGCTGCTATATACTGCATGGGCAGTGTTATATACTACGTGGCTGCTATATACTGCATGGGCAGTGTTATATACTACGTGGCTGCTATATACTGCATGGGCAGTGTTATATACTACGTGGCTGCTATATACTGCATGGGCAGTGTTATATACTACGTGGCTGCTATATACTGCATGGGCAGTGTTATATACTACGTGGCTGCTATATACTGCATGGGCAGTGTTATATACTACGTGGCTGCTATATACTGCATGGGCAGTGTTATATACTATGTGGCTACTATATACTGCGTGGGCAGTGTTATATACTACGTGGCTGCTATATACTGCGTGGGCAGTGTTATATAGTACGTGGCTGTGTTATATACTGCGTGGCCACTGTTATATATTGCGTGGCCTGTATTAACGCATCGGGTATTCTACAATATGTATGTATATAGCAGCCACATAGTATATAGCACAGGCCACGTAGTATTTGTCTGCTATATACTACATGGCTCCTATATACTACGTGGCCTGTGCTATATACTATGTGGCTGCTATATACGTAAATACATATTCTAGAATACCTGATGCGTTAGAACCGGGCCACCATCTAGTACATTTATCTTACTGCTCTTGTGGTTCTGGTTAAGATTATGAGCTAATTGGAGGAGGTCCCGTTGATGGAGTAGGGAGAGGAACGGTTAATCTTCGGATGTGGTTAGAGGAGAGCCGGCATTGCCCCTGGCCTTGGTGCTGAAATGTAATGTGGCGTATATGACACAGAGCTGCTGTCATCGGCCTTCATATCACAATTCTAATTTTCCTTCCCTGTCATTGATGGATATCTTATTGTATTTGATATTGCAAAATGCTTAAGATGGAGAAAAAAAAGGATTTTTTGACCCTGGAGAAATGTTAAACACAATAAAGAAAAATCTATAATGCTCTATGAGTAAAAGCTACTCTTGTTTGGATTGCGGTAAATACTGCAAATAACTATAAAAAAAAAGAAAAAAAGAAAAAGAGGGGTTCTATTAACAGCAAGGTGAATCCTTATAAAGGTAATTAATTTAACATAGAAAACGGTAGGGAAAAAAATCCAAATGCAACACCCATAAATAGAAAGCAGACATTTCAGACACAGTTCTTACTCATTGCATTTTATTTCTAGAATTCCTATATATCTGGAGAATGAGGGGAGTCCTAGTGCTCCCCTTTTTTAGCCGAGTTGGCCATGTATAAGCTATATCTGCTGTCATTTAATTTATAAAAGAGTAATAAGCATTTCACATCCCTCACACCACAAGGGAGAGCCACATTCACTATGATCTCCTTCTCTATGGATTAGAGTCCAATATTTTGGCTTTTTTTTTTCTTTTTTGAGGGGGAAAGGGATTTAACACTTAATCAACTATGACAACCACTTTACTATTTACGACTTTTCTATTTTCCCTTTTACAACTTTTACTAAGAATGAATATAACTTTCCTAATTAATGTTGTGGACTCAAAAGTAATAGGAGTTTCCCCCCCCCCAAAAAAACAAAAAAACAAAAAACAAAACCTCTCACATACTCATAATTGTTCTTAATCTCTCAGCCTGCAAAGTATTACTTATTGGAGAAGCAGGTTATACTCCATATAGCGCCCCAGGACATTGCAGTGAAAATGTCTCTTAGGAGATTGTTAAATGCCAGGGTCCATGAACAATTTGTATGTAAATTAAAACTGATCTTTATAAATATTGTTTGTTCTCTTCTCAAGAGATCGCTATGAATGACTAATTGGATAAAATAATGCATTTATATTTAGCTACAGATAAAATCTAAATGTGTAAATGTAGACAGAGGTCATAGGCTATTGCATGTACTTATACATGTACAGTCGGGGCTGAAAGTGTTGGCACCCTTGGAATTGTTCCAGAAAATGACCCACTGAGCACTACATTACCACCCAAAATCCTTTGGTAATCTTCAGATTTCATGATGCACACAGTCAAGGTACCCAGTGCCAGATGCAACAAAACAACCCCAAACCATCTTTGAACCTCCACCATATTTGACTATAGGTATGGTGTTCTTTTCTTTGTAGGCCTCATTCCATTTTTGGTAAACAATAGAATGATGTGCTTTAAGAAAAATCTCTATCTTGGTCTCATCTGTCCACAAGACACTTTCCCAGAAGGATTTTGACTCAATCATGAATATTTTGGCGAACAGCAGTCTAACTTTTTTATGTCTCTGTGTCAGCAGCGGAGTCCTCCTGAGTCTTCTGCCATATCGTTTCATTTCATTCAAATGTGGATGGATAGTTTGTGTTGACTCTGATGCACCCCAAGCAGGAGTGCTTGAATTTCTTTCCAACTTGATTGGAACACCATCCTGTGTTGCAACCTTTCATACATTTTTCTCTGCCATCCAGGGAGATTAGCAACAGTGCCATGGGTTGTAAACTTCTTGATTATGTTGTGAACCGTGGACAAAGGAACATCAACATCTCTGGAGATGGACTTGTAACCTTGAGATTGTTGATATTTTTTCAACAATTAGGTTCTCAAGTCTTTATACAGTTCTCTTCTTCTCTTTCTGTTCTCCATGCTTAGTGTGGCGAACACACAGACACAATGCAAAATAGAGTCACTTCTCCCCCTTTTTTTCTGGTTTCAGATATGATTTGCATATTGCCAACAACTGTTACTTGCCACAGGCGAGCTTGAACGAGCATCACATGCTTGAAACAAAGTTGTTTACCCACAATTTTAGAAAGGTGCCAACAATTTTGTCCTACCTATTTTAGGGGTTGTGTGTGAAATTGTGTCTAGTTTGTCTTTTTTTCCTCAATGTTTTTGTGCTGTTCTATTACACACAAAGGAAATATACATGTGTATAACAAAACAAGTGTAATGGCATTAATGTTCTAGGAGACATACTTCATTTTCTGGAGAAAATTTCAAGGGTGCCCACACTCTCGGTCATGACTGTATAAGGGGTTGTTTAAGGGGGTACTTTAATATACAGTATGTTGTTATATAATGAGACCGATGACCCTTCTTCTGTGTTCCTCCAGTTTCTTGCTGCTATGGAGTGCGGTTCTCATTATGTACCCTACAAGCCTTGCAGTCATTGCATTGACGTTCTCAAACTATGTCCTGCAGCCTGTATTTCCAGACTGTATACCGCCATATGATGCCACGAGAACTCTTTCTCTGGTCTGTTTGTGTGAGTATGACACAATGTTGCTCTTTTGTCTTATTAGACTTTTTCTTTGGATATTGTTCATACATTTTTCAGTTTTTTATTTTTGGATTTGAAAAAGAGCTAACTTTTGTTTTAAAGGATGCATGAATGCACAAATATACTTGAAACATAAGGTTTCGTGTGAATAACTTTGTAATACAAGAAACAAGAAAACTGATACATATCCAAAGTCAAAAGGTCACCAAAGTCCTTACTTGCAACAATGTTTCGCCAGTCTGCAGAGGCATCATAGGGCAATCTATGCCCTCCACCATGGTTTATTATACCTCTGCCTACTTTTGTAGTTTGGGGGACTTTCGGCAGCGAAAATATTTGGAGCTTGCATGCAATTGCCCTCGTTGCTCACCTATAACCGGAATCTACACACCTTATGATTAATTTATTAATTTAGCTAATCCACTTGTAAACCAATAAAACCATGTCAGATTCTGTAAAATCCTCAGCCCAGTTACTAATTGGGAAGACTGACTCCCTACTGCATCTTCATCGGTCAGGGAACGTTTGTGTGTTTTTTGCAGTTTATCTCTTTTATGGAGGAATCTGCTGTAGTTTAATATTAAAAAAACAACACATTTTTGTAAAAAAAAAAAAAAAATTAAATCATGTTCTGTAAAATTCCAGCCTAAAAAAAATAAAATAATATATGCAATTGGGATATTATGTGACCTCAAAGAATTGTATAGGTGCCATATAATGCAGAGCTGATACGGAGCCGTGCATGAACCCCAAGGCTATGTGTTGGATTGTAAGCAATCCAGTCTACGTTTCCACAATGAGTTTTTTACGCTGCATATTTTCTAAAAAGAACAATGTAAGTAACCTATTTTACTTAATGGACGCAGAAATGGTGCACAAAATCTGTGGCATCAAAAACTCAGCAAATACTCATCATGGGATCATAGTGTGTGCTGCACATATCTACCACCAGATGGCAGCGCGATATAAGAAATGATTCTGCTGAAGAGCCTTGTCAATTATTACAGCAAAGATAGATCACATTCCTTGGAAAATATCCAATTCTTTAAGTTCCTGATTTGACTTTTATTATTTTCATTGTTTTATTTCCAAAGATGCTATCCATTATTTAACCTCTAGCCATCAGCTGAGTTTACTGGGGGAAGCCACACATTCCCTAACATGAATGGCCATCCCTTTAGTGTAAGAACATATCCGCTCATCGGGTCTCGAGTGAAAGAACCACCCAAAAAGAGGGGTTTTCTGGCAATATGTCTCTTTTAAAGTATTTTAGTGACTCTTAATTTAAAAAAAAATAAATAAATACATATTATCAAAAAATACTTTATGATTATGAAAGGTTATAGATGATTTTACCGTATGCAGATGGAAAAAAAAAATTCCGCCAGATAATCATATTGAAATATTCTTGCATGAAGCGTCTAATAGTCAATACATAGATCCAAAAATCAGGATTCATAATGTTCAGCACTACAAGTCCCAGCAATCCATGAGGATCAAGTTCTTGAAGTCAGGAATGAAAGCATATAGAAATATAGATTGAAGCGCTGCAGTTGTATCTGGCCTGATTAGCCTCTTTCTTTCTTTGCAGTGCTCCTCACATGGGTGAACAGCACAAGCGTCCGGTGGGCGACGCGGATCCAGGACATATTCACTGCCGGGAAGCTTCTAGCATTGGGCCTTATTATAGTCGTTGGGTTTATGCAGATATTTAAAGGTGCAACATTTCGCTTTGCCGTCATTCATAGAGCAGCTGGCCTTTTATTGATTGGTGTAATGATCATGACCTCTCGTGGTCACATTCATACGTTTATAGTGCCATTCCATTGCTTTGGTCACCAAACAGTGGGGTAGCAAGTTCTGGGTGCTCACCATTAAAGGGAACCTGTCACCCCGTTTTTTGAGATTGAGCTATAAATACTGTTAAATAGGGCCTGCGCTGTGTGTTCCTATAGTGTATGTAGTGTACCCCGATTCCCCATGTATGCTGAGAAATAACTTAGCAAAGTCGCCGTTTTCGCCTGTCAATCAGGCTGGTCAGGTCGGGAGGGCGTGGTGACATCGGTGGTTCTTCCTCAGCTTTACGTTGGTGGCGTAGTGGCGTAGTGGTGAAGACACAGCGCGCGATCTGCGCTGTAATCCCTTGCATCGGTGGGGGCGGCCATCTTCCTGGGGCCGCGCGTGCGCAGATCGAGTGCTCTGCTGCACGGGGCTTCAGGAAAATGGCCGCGGGATGCCGCGCGTGCGCATTAGAGATCGCGGCGGCCATTTTCCCAAAGCCGAGATGCAAACTCGGCTTTGGGAAAATGGCCGCCGCGATCTCTAATGCGCACGCGCGGCATCCCGCGGCCATTTTCCTGAAGCCCCGTGCAGCAGAGCACTCGATCTGCGCACGCGCGGCCCCAGGAAGATGGCCGCCCCCACCGATGCAAGGGATTACAGCGCAGATCGCGCGCTGTGTCTTCACCACTACGCCACTACGCCACCAACGTAAAGCTGAGGAAGAACCACCGATGTCACCACGCCCTCCCGACCTGACCAGCCTGATTGACAGGCGAAAACGGCGACTTTGGTAAGTTATTTCTCAGCATACATGGGGAATCGGGGTACACTACATACACTATAGGAACACACAGCGCAGGCCCTATTTAACAGTATTTATAGCTCAATCTCAAAAAACGGGGTGACAGGTTCCCTTTAATGGCCATAGATGCCCCCTTTATTAATACCCTTTGTGTGTCCCTCCTGTCCAGTTGCATAAAGCCAGAACTGGGAGTTCCAATGCAGAGCAAAACGCAGACATTAAAGGGTCCCAAGTAGTGATGACTGAGCATGCTCGGATAAGGTGTTATCTGAGCATGCTCATGTGCAAACCAAGTACCTTCGGCATGCTCGAATACTATGTTTGCGTCCCTGAGCCTGCATGTCACGGAAAAAGGCAATCCCTACATGTGTTGCCAATAGTTCATCAAAATGCACAATTCCATGTGCTTTGGAGGTCATAGTGACCCCTTTACATCTTGCACAGGTTGCACCAAAGGTATGTACGCCCCTGCCAAGAGCGTAATACGGCCGTATGTTCCCTGGGAAGGATGAGGCTTAAAGGTGTTCAGAAAGGCGCACCTGTGCCCATATCAGAGAAATGCTAGGAAGTGAAATGAAAATCTACATAGAAAAGAAATGTTAAAAAATATAAATATTATGCAACAGCCTACAAATACCATTAACAATATAAACCCTACAAAAAATGTATTCAAAACAAGGCAATAATAACTTTATTAATGAAAAAACAATAACATGATAACGATTAAAAGACATATTGCACAACAGACAAAACAAAAGAATGTAAAATATATATATACTTTTTTTCTTTTTTTTTTATTTTGTTTGTTGTGCATTCTTTTTTCTACCATTATCATGTTATTGATTTGAAATTAATAAAGTTATTATAGTACCTTTTTTTGAAGTTTTTTTTTTTTAGGATTTACAATGCTAGTACGCCTTCCTAAAGAAGTGAATGAGGCAGTCAGTCTATTGCTGCCTAATGCGAGTAGGAAGGATGAAGTTAACATTAGGTCTAGTGGTCTGTGTGAAAAGTACAAGGTTTGTGCAGCTTTTTTCTTTTTTTTTTTAATATAGAAAATGATGTGGAAGATTTTTACAAAAAAAATAGCAAAGTTGTTTTTTTTTTTAACGCACTTTGCATAAATTTCCTTTAACATATTTAGGCCATGTTCACACGATCCTTTTTTTCATGCGGAATTGCCGCGATTTTCCCGCTGCGGGTCCGCAGCTGTTTTCCATGCAGGGTACATTACATTGTACCCTATGGAAAACAGGAACTGCTGTGCCCACAATGCGGAAAATAAAAAAAAAAACCGCGCTGAATAGCTGCGGGAAAAAAGAAGTACCATGTCACTTCTTTTTTCGGAGCCGCAGCGGTTCTGCACCCATTGACCTCCATTGTGAGGTCAAACCCGCAGTAAAACCCACAGATGAAAAAAATATCTGCGGGTTTTACTGCGGTTTGTGGTGCCGAACCGCTGCAGCAGGAAGTGCGGGGAAGCGGGCGGAAGTGCGTGGGCGGAGTGTGGCTGCCCCCCCCGTGCTCCGATCCCGCCCCCCCGTGCTCCAATCCCACCGCCCCGTGCTCCGATGCCCCCCCCCAGTGCTCCGATGCCCCCCCGTGCCCTAATCTCCCCCCCTTATACTTACCCGGCGTCCCGGTGTCCGGCCGTCTTCTCCCTGGGCGCCGCCATCTTGCAAAATGGCGGGCGCATGCGCAGTGCGCTCGCCGAATCTGCCGGCCGGCAGATTCGTTCCAAAGTGCATTTTGATCACTGAGATATAACCTATCTCAGTGATCAAAATAAAAAAAAATAGTAAATGACACCCCCCCCCCCCTTTGTCACCCCCATAGGTAGGGACAATAAAAAAAAATTAAGAATTTTTTTTTTTTTCCACTAAGGTTAGAATAGGGTTAGGGTTAGGGGTAGGGTTAGGGTTAGGGGTAGGGTTAGGGGTAGGGTTAGGGGTAGGGTTAGGGGTAGGGTTAGGGGTAACTGCATAAAAGAAAGGATAAAAAAAGGATCAAAAAAAGGATAAAAAAACGCATCAAAAAAGGACAAAAAAAGGACCAAAAAAAGGACCTGCGTTTTCTGCCAAGAGCTGCAGTTTTTTTAAAAACAGTCCTGAAAAAAAAAGGATGGAAATCAGGAACGTGTGAACATACCCTTAGAATTAAAATGCACAGTCTGACAAGAAGAGATAAGCGTAATTCATGTCTGTTATCTCCAGGAAACTACGAAGAATTAAAACCTAGCAATGCATTTAATTTTTGGATGACCCCAACGGTTGGACAGCTGGCTCTGGCATTCTTACAGGGGTCTTTTGCATTCAGTGGCTGGAACTTTCTGAATTATGTCACAGAAGAACTGGTTGATCCCAGAAGGTGAGTTTACCATTTCTGACAATCCTGTATTCATTACTGTTTTAGTGGACATTCGATCCAAGTTCCTGAAAAACAATGTGGCCCACAATGGACCCCGATAAATGAGACGCTGCTGATCGTCTACCGTCCATCACTACAGGACATGTGCATTTCCAGTTCAATTCTATAAACCTCAGCAGCAAGACCCTCGTAACCCCTGAGGGACCGGTGCAAACCCTTCTGCGGATATAGTTTTATCAGTGGGATGCAGCTTTAGGGCACCTTTCCACTTGCGAGGAAAACGGACGAGTGCAATCCGATAAAAAATCGGATTGCACTCGGACCAATGTTATTCAATAGGTGACATTCCATTTGCGATTTTTTTCTCAGCTGAAATCGGGCTGAGAAAAAAATCGCAGCATGCTGCGATTTGCTGCGAGTCTCGGACGAGACTTGCCAATGCAAGTCAATGGGTGCGAGAAAAAAAACGCATGGAATACGGACCATCCGTATTCCATCCGTTTTTTTACGTATACCTTACCATTCTGTGGCACAGAACACTGTAAATAGTCCTGTAAATGACTGTATAAAAATAGTTGCAGAGAAAAAAAAACGGATTGCATACGGATGTAAAAACGGATGATGCGATTAAAAATCGCATTGCACTCACATGACAATCGCATAAGTTACATCCGTTTTTTCGGTCCAGATTACGGACCGTTTTTTTTTCTCACAAGTGGAAAGGGGCCCTTAATGGAAGATTACTGCTGAGTCTGTGCTCACATGGCATTGGGGTCTCCGTTAACTCACAACATAACTTGGCAGACCCCATTAAAAAGGCAAAGGGTGCTACTGGGGATCCATCATCTGGTCATTATTACCTTATCAACTGTAGACAAAAGGCAGATGAGGCCAGAATCTATGTGAATAAGCCACGAGATATTTTTGCATAGGACTGCAAGATGTCGTAATGCAACTCAAAAATGAAAAATGTTAACTCAATGTAAATGAGAAAAAAAAAAAACCCTATAATCTTGTTTTATCCTCTAGGAATCTACCTCGCGCCATATTCATCTCCATCCCGCTGGTGACATTTGTCTACACGTTCACTAACATAGCTTATTTTACGGCTATGACGCCGGAAGAACTGATGTCGTCCAATGCGGTGGCAGTTGTAAGTAGCCCCTCGATCAACCACATTTGGTCAGTCTTGTTTCCATCCATATATTTTCAGCCTCTTCCTTCCCCCCCTTCTGTTGCTTTAGACTTTTGGTGAAAAGTTACTGGGATATTTTTCCTGGATCATGCCAGTGTCAGTAGCGCTGTCCACATTCGGAGGGATTAATGGATACCTCTTTACCTCATCAAGGTTGGATGCTGCGTGATTGACCGTTGTAGAGTTAGCGTCTAACACCTGCTTCTACAATCAGTAGTCAATCTCCGATAAACCTAACTACTGCTTCTTCTCATTTTTTCAGTTGTCTCATTGGTTGTGAATCCACACGCTGCAGATTTGTAAAAACGCTTTGAGGGTTCAAATCCGCAAGGAAAAATTAGCAGCGTGTGTCTGAGATTTCAGAAATGTCGTTTATTTTGCTGGGACTGTAAAACACTACATTTCTTTGTCCGTAAAGAGCCAACGAGTGTTATCTGTCGTTGTGACGGATAGCACTCGTACCTGGACTATTCTATGGGGCCGTGTACATGTCCAATTTTTTTCCTTCTTTCAAGTGGCCCAAGGGAAAAAAATTGCAGCATGCACGAGTTGCATCTGATCACACTCGATCATTCATGTATATGGAAAAAAAAAAATCCGGACCTCACTTGCACGACATCTAAGTGCGGTCTGATGTTCAGACTGAAAGAATTGAGAAGGTTGGGAACCTTTTTAAAATTCTTTACACCCGAGAAAATTGGATCCCACTCCGATCAAACTTTGATCATGCTGTGATTAGCACTTGGATGAGAGAAAAACAGTCACGTGACCCTAGCCCTAATGTTTTTTTGGTGCAGATTATTTCAAACTTTTTATTTAGTGCAGAAATTCTACACTTGTTTTTTTTCCTAAACATGCATTTTATTCAGCCCCCCACAGAAGCATGGAGAGAAAATAAAATGCACAGTTCAACATCTTTAAACACAGTGAACATAAATTTTCATGGAATGACATTCACTTTGTTTTAACTAATAAACACAGCAGATTTTCTGCACCAAAAAAACAAAACGCTAAAGGGATTGTCCATTATTGGACAACCCCTTCGATCTAAATGTTTGGCCCTGATAAAATAAAGAAGTCAATACTCACCTCCCGTGCTGGCCCCCGCGGTCCCGAGGCTCTTGAGCGGTTGTTATGACACGTGGTGCCCGGCACCGGGACAGTGACGCCAGCGCTCACTGGGTGCCAGTCTCATGTGTCAAGAAACCACACTAGAGCCCTGGGAAGGCAAGTGCTGACACCGATGGAATGGCGCCAGCATAGGAAAGGAGTATAAACTTTTTTTTAATTTTATATCGGGGCAAAACATTTAGATCAAAGGGGTTGTCCTAGTAGTGGACAACCCCTTTAATGATACATGGGAACACGGCCTATGGGCTCATGCAGATGTCCGGTCAGAGCACGGACTGCAATGGATGGACTGGCTGCGAATCTCCCGACCCGAGTGTCACCGCCTCAGGCTGCGGTCACACTAGCAGTATTTGGTCAGTATTTTACATCAGTATTTGTAGCCAAAACCAGGAGTGGAACAAATAGAGGAAAAGCATAATAGAAACATATGCAGCACTTCTGTATTTATCACCCACTCCTGCTTTTGGCTTGCAAATACTGATGTAAAATACTGACCAAATACTGCTAGTGTGACCGCAGCCTCATAAACATATATGAAGCTATTACGCTCAGGTCTGGAGAGCTGCAGGCAGTGGGTGCATTGTGCTCCGTGCTAGGACCAATTTGCACGGATGTCTGCATGAGCCCTAAAAGTGCAGTGTAATGTCTAATAGCACGCAGAACCGTTACCAAAATTGGGAATACAGCTCCTGATCCCCATCACATCAGCATGAAGCATGATAACTCATCATGCAATGTCCCGTAGGAATATGTCGAGTCTCTAAAGGCTGTCACTAAGCGGATCCATGATGAAGAAACTGTGGAGGGTTACATCATGGTGCAAAATTTGCACATCAGAGAATGCAACAAAGCAGCAAAGGTCACGGTACAGAAAAGGAAAACTGTTCACTGCACATGTGTAGAATAAGTGCCATGTAACATACAGGGAGCATAACTAGAATGATAGTCAGTGCAAAGTTGCTGTGTTATCGGCGGTCGGTGCCATGACTCCTGTACAATACTTTCACTAATTTTCCTATTTTAACATAGCGCTCTAACCTGATCTTGAGGAACATAGATTAAAATATTTTCACTGCTAATTTATATTACAGTATCCTTTATACTTTTGTGTTAACACAAGACAATCAAAACAGCCTTGATGAACCGATGTGCTAAAATGCTATTGGGCCTTAAAGTGAATGTCCACCATTAAACACCATTTTGCTTTTTTTTTTTATCCCAAATGGGTCCAAAATGATGTGCGAAATACTTCCAGCTAGAAAAAAAAACTTTTGGGGTATGTGCACACGTTGCGGATTCCAATGTGGATTTTTCCGCACGGATTCTGCAAAACTTGAGGATTTACGGCATTTTTGTACGGATTTCACCTGCGGTTTTACACCTGCGGATTCCTATTATGGAGCAGGTGTAAAACGCTGTGGAATCCGCACAAAGAATTGACATGCTGCGGAAAATAAACCGCAACGCTTCTGTGCGGAATTTTCCGCAGCATGTGCACTGCGCATTTGGCTTTCCATAGGTTTACATGGTACTGTAAACCGCATGGAAAACTGCTGCAAATCTGCTGCATCAAATACGCTGCGGATCCGCAGCAAAATCCTCAGCGTGTGCACACAGCCTTTAACTTGTCCACCGGGTGGCAAAAACAGCCAGTTTGCCCCAGCGGCATGCACTGTGACACTTAATTCAAAGTCTATGGTGCAAACAGAAATCGACAGGCAAAGTGCTCAACTACAACTCTATTCGTACTAATACCCATAGTCAGAAAGTTATGGCGGGAGGAAGAGGTTGGTGGAGAAAAGTCCTCTGTGTTGAAAATAAGTGGTGGTCTCTGTTAGACTTCCATCAGTTACTCAGTAATAAATGCTTCTGGCTGGAATACCCTGATATTTATATATTAAAAAGATAGGAGATTCTGACTGCCTATAGCTGTCAGTAGAAGGAGCTGACTGCAGACTGGTGTAATATTGTACTCCATGTATACACAGTATGCAGCAAGCTCCCTCTAGTGGTGGCTGCAAGCAATGGCATTTGTATAATTTAACGCTATAACTATACCTATACAAGTGATATTGAAATCAGAAAAACAAATCTCCAGTCATTGCAAAATAGATTAAGAAATTAATTAGCTCAGAATTTTGGACCACAGAATGACATGGCAATAAAAGGTGGAGATTCACTTTAAAATAAACACTTCATGGTTGCAAAAAAAAAAAAAAAAAGTTAGCTTTTGCCCTTGCTCTTTCCATAGGCTATGCTTCTCCGGAGCCCGAGAAGGCCACTTGCCCAGCTTACTGGCCATGATCCATTTTAAATATTGCACCCCAGTACCTGCTCTGCTGGTTTGTGTAAGTACTTCATTGATAATATAGAACTGACTGATAACCTAATTACGGTATTTATGTTGTCAACAAAATATATGGACCTGAAACAACCCCGGTCACATGCATGTGAATATCCCCTTATATACAAAGACATCATATATTTTCCGAAAATTCATGCACATGCTGCAGGATAAATCCACTATGTTACTTGACCACTGCTGGAAATGGAGAAATCGTAGGCGCGTCAATCTATGCTTTAGATGTCATCAATTCTGCATTAATGCCATAACGAAAGGTAGTTAGGGTCTGTAGATGCATTCTCTTATGTGTACACCTAGTATTCTCAGGAGTTCTTTTAAAACGGTTCAATCCAAAACACGGCCGAAAAAAAAATGTTTGAAAGACTCTATTGAATCGCTATTGTAAAGTAACTGCTATTCTTACTCTCAGTCTTTTGTTATTTGCTTCTGGTTTTCAAAAAAAGCCAACAGTGACCTGACCGTTCCTCAGGGGTAATCTGCTATGAAACAGCCCCAAACTTTACAAGAGAAGATGCACAAATGGCACTTCTTTAGAGATTTTAGTATGCATTTTTGAGGCGTTTTCACCTTACGGTAGAGTTCTATTCATTGCTTTATAGACTTCAAAAAACATGAGAAAAATCATAAAAAAAAGGATAAAAACCATTAACAAAAGACAGCAGAAAAAGTTAACAGAAAGCCAACCAAAAACACTTCAGGACAAAAAAACACCTGGACAATACCACATGCAAAAGTGTTTCTTGAAGCGATTTCCGCATGAAAAACATTGTGCGCACACGCCCTAAATTTAGGTCTTAAATCAGTTTTTTCAAATTGCATACCCAGGTATGCAGCGTCCTCAAAATACATACAACGTCAGCCACATACACGCATCTCATATAGACGACAGCCGCAGCGTCCCCCTCATATAGAGAAGGATGGCCACAGCATCCCCCTCATATAGACGACGACGGCCGCAGCGTCCCCTTCATATAGACGACAATGAAAGCAGCATCCTCCTCATATAGACAACGATGGCCGCAGCGTCCCCTTCATATAGACGACAATGAAAGCAGCATCCTCCTCATATATACGACGAAGAAAGCAGCGTCCCCCTCATATAGACGACGAAGACAGCAGCGTCCACCTCATATATACGAGGAAAGCAGCGTCCCCCTCATATATACAAGGAAAGCAACGTCCACCTCATATATACGATGAAGAAAGCAGCGTCCCCCTCATATAGACGACGAAGACAGCAGCGTCCACCTCATATATACGAGGAAAGCAGCGTCCACCTCATATATACGAGGAAAGCAGCGTCCCCCTCATATAGACGACGAAGACAGCAGCGTCCACCTCATATATACGACGAGGAAAGCAGCGTCCCCCTCATATATACAAGGAAAGCAACGTCCACCTCATATATACGATGAAGAAAGCAGCGTCCCCCTCATATAGACGACAAAGACAGCAGCGTCCACCTCATATATATGAGGAAAGCAGCGTCCACCTCATATATACGAGGAAAGCAGCGTCCCCCTCATATATACGATGAAGAAAGCAGCGTCCCCCTCATATAGACGACGAAGACAGCAGCGTCCACCTCATATATACGACGAGGAAAGCAGCGTCCGCCTCATATATACGACGAGGAAAGCAGCGTCCCCCTCATATATACAAGGAAAGCAACGTCCACCTCATATACAGTATACGATGAAGAAAGCAGCGTCCCCCTCATATATACGATGAAGAAAGCAGCGTCCCCCTCATATAGACGACGAAGACAGCAGCGTCCACCTCATATATACGACGAGGGCCACAGCGTCCCCCTCATATAGACAACGATGGCCACATCGTCCCCCTCATATAGACAACGATGGCCGCAGCGTCCCCTTCATATAGACGACAATGAAAGCAGCATCCTCCTCATATATACGACGAAGAAAGCAGCGTCCCCCTCATATATACGAGGAAAGCAGCGTCCCCCTCATATATACAAGGAAAGCAACGTCCACCTCATATATACGATGAAGAAAGCAGCGTCCCCCTCATATAGACGACGAAGACAGCAGCGTCCACCTCATATATACGACGAGGAAAGCAGCGTCCACCGCATATATACGACGAGGAAAGCAGCGTCCGCCTCATATATACGACGAGGAAAGCAGCGTCCGCCTCATATATACGACGAGGAAAGCAGCGTCCGCCTCATATATACGGCGAGGAAAGCAGCGTCCGCCTCATATATACGATGAGGAAAGCAAGGTCCACCTCATATATACGAGGAAAGCAGCGTCCACCTCATATATACGAGGAAAGCAGCGTCCACCTCATATATACGACGAGGAATGCAGCGTCCACCTCATATATACGGCGAGGAAAGCAGCGTCCCCCTCATATATACGAGGAAAGCAACGTCCACCTCATATATACGACGAAGAAAGCAGCGTCCCCCTCATATAGACGACGAAGACAGCAGCGTCCGCCTCACATATACGACGAGGAAAGCAGCGTCCGCCTCATATATACGACGAGGAAAGCAGGGTCCGCCCCATATATACGGCGAGGAAAGCAGCGTCCACCTCATATATACGATGAGGAAAGCAACGTCCCCCTCATATATATGAGGAAAGCAGCGTCCACCTCATATATACGGCGAGGAAAGCAGCGTCCCCCTCATATAGACAACGATGGCCGCAGCGTCCCCTTCATATAGACGACAAAGAAAGCAGCGTCCTCCTCATATATACGACGAAGAAAGCAGCGTCCCCCTCATATAGACAACGAAGACAGCAGCGTCCGCCTCATATATACGAGGAAAGCAGCGTCCCCCTCATATATACGAGGAAAGCAACGTCCACCTCATATATACGACGAAGAAAGCAGCGTCCCCCTCATATATACGATGAGGAAAGCAGCGTCCCCCTCATATAGACGACGAGGAAAGCAGCGTCCACCTCATATATACGACGAGGAAAGCAGCGTCCGCCTCATATATACGACGAGGAAAGCAGCGTCCGCCTCATATATACGACGAGGAAAGCAACGTCCACCTCATATATACGACGAGGAAAGCAGCGTCCGCCTCATATATACGACGAGGAAAGCAACGTCCACCTCATATATACGATGAAGAAAGCAACGTCCACCTCATATATACGATGAAGAAAGCAGCGTCCCCCTCATATAGACGACGAAGACAGCAGCGTCCACCTCATATATACGACGAGGAAAGCAGCGTCCACCGCATATATACGACGAGGAAAGCAGCGTCCGCCTCATATATACGACGAGGAAAGCAGCGTCCACCTCATATATACGACGAGGAAAGCAGCGTCCGCCTCATATATACGACGAGGAAAGCAGCGTCCGCCTCATATATACGACGAGGAAAGCAACGTCCACCTCATATATATGATGAAGAAAGCAACGTCCACCTCATATATACGAGGAAAGCAGCGTCCACCTCATATATACGAGGAAAGCAGCGTCCACCTCATATATACGAGGAAAGCAGCGTCCACCTCATATATACGACGAGGAAAGCAGCGTCCACCTCATATATACGATGAGGAAAGCAGCGTCCACCTCATATATACGGCGAGGAAAGCAGCGTCCACCTCATATATACGACGAGGAAAGCAGCGTCCACCTCATATATACGACGAGGAAAGCAGCGTCCGCCTCATATATACGACGAGGAAAGCAGCGTCCGCCTCATATATACGACGAGGAAAGCAGCGTCCTCCTCATATATACGACGAGGAAAGCAGCGTCCACCTCATATATACGAGGAAAGCAGCGTCCTCCTCATATATACGACGAGGAAAGCAGCGTCCACCTCATATATACGACGAGGAAAGCAGCGTCCCCCTCATATATACGACGAGGAAAGCAGCATCCCCCTCATATAGACAACGATGGCCGCAGCGTCCCCTTCATATAGACGACAATGAAAGCAGCATCCTCCTCATATTTACGACGAAGAAATCAGCGTCCCCCTCATATAGACGACGAAGACAGCAGCGTCCGCCTCATATATACGAGGAAAGCAGCATCCCCCTCATATATACGAGGAAAGCAGCGTCCACCTCATATATAAGACGAAGAAAGCAGCGTCCCCCTCATATAGACGACGAAGACAGCAGCGTCCGCCTCACATATACGACGAGGAAAGCAGCGTCCGCCTCATATATACGACGAGGAAAGCAGGGTCCGCCCCATATATACGGCGAGGAAAGCAGCGTCCACCTCATATATACGATGAGGAAAGCAACGTCCCCCTCATATATATGAGGAAAGCAGCGTCCACCTCATATATACGGCGAGGAAAGCAGCGTCCCCCTCATATAGACAACGATGGCCGCAGCGTCCCCTTCATATAGACGACAAAGAAAGCAGCGTCCTCCTCATATATACGACGAAGAAAGCAGCGTCCCCCTCATATAGACAACGAAGACAGCAGCGTCCGCCTCATATATACGAGGAAAGCAGCGTCCCCCTCATATATACGAGGAAAGCAACGTCCACCTCATATATACGACGAAGAAAGCAGCGTCCCCCTCATATATACGATGAGGAAAGCAGCGTCCCCCTCATATAGACGACGAGGAAAGCAGCGTCCACCTCATATATACGACGAGGAAAGCAGCGTCCGCCTCATATATACGACGAGGAAAGCAGCGTCCGCCTCATATATACGACGAGGAAAGCAACGTCCACCTCATATATACGACGAGGAAAGCAGCGTCCGCCTCATATATACGACGAGGAAAGCAACGTCCACCTCATATATACGATGAAGAAAGCAACGTCCACCTCATATATACGATGAAGAAAGCAGCGTCCCCCTCATATAGACGACGAAGACAGCAGCGTCCACCTCATATATACGACGAGGAAAGCAGCGTCCACCGCATATATACGACGAGGAAAGCAGCGTCCGCCTCATATATACGACGAGGAAAGCAGCGTCCACCTCATATATACGACGAGGAAAGCAGCGTCCGCCTCATATATACGACGAGGAAAGCAGCGTCCGCCTCATATATACGACGAGGAAAGCAACGTCCACCTCATATATATGATGAAGAAAGCAACGTCCACCTCATATATACGAGGAAAGCAGCGTCCACCTCATATATACGAGGAAAGCAGCGTCCACCTCATATATACGAGGAAAGCAGCGTCCACCTCATATATACGACGAGGAAAGCAGCGTCCACCTCATATATACGATGAGGAAAGCAGCGTCCACCTCATATATACGGCGAGGAAAGCAGCGTCCACCTCATATATACGACGAGGAAAGCAGCGTCCACCTCATATATACGACGAGGAAAGCAGCGTCCGCCTCATATATACGACGAGGAAAGCAGCGTCCGCCTCATATATACGACGAGGAAAGCAGCGTCCTCCTCATATATACGACGAGGAAAGCAGCGTCCACCTCATATATACGAGGAAAGCAGCGTCCTCCTCATATATACGACGAGGAAAGCAGCGTCCACCTCATATATACGACGAGGAAAGCAGCGTCCCCCTCATATATACGACGAGGAAAGCAGCATCCCCCTCATATAGACAACGATGGCCGCAGCGTCCCCTTCATATAGACGACAATGAAAGCAGCATCCTCCTCATATTTACGACGAAGAAATCAGCGTCCCCCTCATATAGACGACGAAGACAGCAGCGTCCGCCTCATATATACGAGGAAAGCAGCATCCCCCTCATATATACGAGGAAAGCAGCGTCCACCTCATATATAAGACGAAGAAAGCAGCGTCCCCCTCATATAGACGACGAAGACAGCAGCGTCCGCCTCACATATACGACGAGGAAAGCAGCGTCCGCCTCATATATACGACGAGGAAAGCAGGGTCCGCCCCATATATACGGCGAGGAAAGCAGCGTCCACCTCATATATACGATGAGGAAAGCAACGTCCCCCTCATATATATGAGGAAAGCAGCGTCCACCTCATATATACGGCGAGGAAAGCAGCGTCCCCCTCATATAGACAACGATGGCCGCAGCGTCCCCTTCATATAGACGACAAAGAAAGCAGCGTCCTCCTCATATATACGACGAAGAAAGCAGCGTCCCCCTCATATAGACAACGAAGACAGCAGCGTCCGCCTCATATATACGAGGAAAGCAGCGTCCCCCTCATATATACGAGGAAAGCAACGTCCACCTCATATATACGACGAAGAAAGCAGCGTCCCCCTCATATATACGATGAGGAAAGCAGCGTCCCCCTCATATAGACGACGAGGAAAGCAGCGTCCACCTCATATATACGACGAGGAAAGCAGCGTCCGCCTCATATATACGACGAGGAAAGCAGCGTCCGCCTCATATATACGACGAGGAAAGCAACGTCCACCTCATATATATGATGAAGAAAGCAACGTCCACCTCATATATACGATGAAGAAAGCAGCGTCCACCTCATATATACGACGAGGAAAGCAGCGTCCCCCTCATATATACGACGAGGAAAGCAACGTCCACCTCATATATATGATGAAGAAAGCAACGTCCACCTCATATATACGATGAAGAAAGCAGCGTCCCCCTCATATAGACGACGAAGACAGCAGCGTCCACCTCATATATACGACGAGGAAAGCAGCGTCCACCGCATATATACGACGAGGAAAGCAGCGTCCGCCTCATATATACGACGAGGAAAGCAGCGTCCACCTCATATATACGACGAGGAAAGCAGCGTCCGCCTCATATATACGACGAGGAAAGCAGCGTCCGCCTCATATATACGACGAGGAAAGCAGCGTCCTCCTCATATATACGACGAGGAAAGCAGCGTCCACCTCATATATACGAGGAAAGCAGCGTCCTCCTCATATATACGACGAGGAAAGCAGCGTCCACCTCATATATACGACGAGGAAAGCAGCGTCCCCCTCATATATACGACGAGGAAAGCAGCATCCCCCTCATATAGACAACGATGGCCGCAGCGTCCCCTTCATATAGACGACAATGAAAGCAGCATCCTCCTCATATTTACGACGAAGAAATCAGCGTCCCCCTCATATAGACGACGAAGACAGCAGCGTCCGCCTCATATATACGAGGAAAGCAGCATCCCCCTCATATATACGAGGAAAGCAGCGTCCACCTCATATATAAGACGAAGAAAGCAGCGTCCCCCTCATATAGACGACGAAGACAGCAGCGTCCGCCTCACATATACGACGAGGAAAGCAGCGTCCGCCTCATATATACGACGAGGAAAGCAGGGTCCGCCCCATATATACGGCGAGGAAAGCAGCGTCCACCTCATATATACGATGAGGAAAGCAACGTCCCCCTCATATATATGAGGAAAGCAGCGTCCACCTCATATATACGGCGAGGAAAGCAGCGTCCCCCTCATATAGACAACGATGGCCGCAGCGTCCCCTTCATATAGACGACAAAGAAAGCAGCGTCCTCCTCATATATACGACGAAGAAAGCAGCGTCCCCCTCATATAGACAACGAAGACAGCAGCGTCCGCCTCATATATACGAGGAAAGCAGCGTCCCCCTCATATATACGAGGAAAGCAACGTCCACCTCATATATACGACGAAGAAAGCAGCGTCCCCCTCATATATACGATGAGGAAAGCAGCGTCCCCCTCATATAGACGACGAGGAAAGCAGCGTCCACCTCATATATACGACGAGGAAAGCAGCGTCCGCCTCATATATACGACGAGGAAAGCAGCGTCCGCCTCATATATACGACGAGGAAAGCAACGTCCACCTCATATATACGACGAGGAAAGCAGCGTCCGCCTCATATATACGACGAGGAAAGCAACGTCCACCTCATATATACGATGAAGAAAGCAACGTCCACCTCATATATACGATGAAGAAAGCAGCGTCCCCCTCATATAGACGACGAAGACAGCAGCGTCCACCTCATATATACGACGAGGAAAGCAGCGTCCACCGCATATATACGACGAGGAAAGCAGCGTCCGCCTCATATATACGACGAGGAAAGCAGCGTCCACCTCATATATACGACGAGGAAAGCAGCGTCCGCCTCATATATACGACGAGGAAAGCAGCGTCCGCCTCATATATACGACGAGGAAAGCAACGTCCACCTCATATATATGATGAAGAAAGCAACGTCCACCTCATATATACGAGGAAAGCAGCGTCCACCTCATATATACGAGGAAAGCAGCGTCCACCTCATATATACGAGGAAAGCAGCGTCCACCTCATATATACGACGAGGAAAGCAGCGTCCACCTCATATATACGATGAGGAAAGCAGCGTCCACCTCATATATACGGCGAGGAAAGCAGCGTCCACCTCATATATACGACGAGGAAAGCAGCGTCCACCTCATATATACGACGAGGAAAGCAGCGTCCGCCTCATATATACGACGAGGAAAGCAGCGTCCGCCTCATATATACGACGAGGAAAGCAGCGTCCTCCTCATATATACGACGAGGAAAGCAGCGTCCACCTCATATATACGAGGAAAGCAGCGTCCTCCTCATATATACGACGAGGAAAGCAGCGTCCACCTCATATATACGACGAGGAAAGCAGCGTCCCCCTCATATATACGACGAGGAAAGCAGCATCCCCCTCATATAGACAACGATGGCCGCAGCGTCCCCTTCATATAGACGACAATGAAAGCAGCATCCTCCTCATATTTACGACGAAGAAATCAGCGTCCCCCTCATATAGACGACGAAGACAGCAGCGTCCGCCTCATATATACGAGGAAAGCAGCATCCCCCTCATATATACGAGGAAAGCAGCGTCCACCTCATATATAAGACGAAGAAAGCAGCGTCCCCCTCATATAGACGACGAAGACAGCAGCGTCCGCCTCACATATACGACGAGGAAAGCAGCGTCCGCCTCATATATACGACGAGGAAAGCAGGGTCCGCCCCATATATACGGCGAGGAAAGCAGCGTCCACCTCATATATACGATGAGGAAAGCAACGTCCCCCTCATATATATGAGGAAAGCAGCGTCCACCTCATATATACGGCGAGGAAAGCAGCGTCCCCCTCATATAGACAACGATGGCCGCAGCGTCCCCTTCATATAGACGACAAAGAAAGCAGCGTCCTCCTCATATATACGACGAAGAAAGCAGCGTCCCCCTCATATAGACAACGAAGACAGCAGCGTCCGCCTCATATATACGAGGAAAGCAGCGTCCCCCTCATATATACGAGGAAAGCAACGTCCACCTCATATATACGACGAAGAAAGCAGCGTCCCCCTCATATATACGATGAGGAAAGCAGCGTCCCCCTCATATAGACGACGAGGAAAGCAGCGTCCACCTCATATATACGACGAGGAAAGCAGCGTCCGCCTCATATATACGACGAGGAAAGCAGCGTCCGCCTCATATATACGACGAGGAAAGCAACGTCCACCTCATATATATGATGAAGAAAGCAACGTCCACCTCATATATACGATGAAGAAAGCAGCGTCCACCTCATATATACGACGAGGAAAGCAGCGTCCCCCTCATATATACGACGAGGAAAGCAACGTCCACCTCATATATATGATGAAGAAAGCAACGTCCACCTCATATATACGATGAAGAAAGCAGCGTCCCCCTCATATAGACGACGAAGACAGCAGCGTCCACCTCATATATACGACGAGGAAAGCAGCGTCCACCGCATATATACGACGAGGAAAGCAGCGTCCGCCTCATATATACGACGAGGAAAGCAGCGTCCGCCTCATATATATACGGCGAGGAAAGCAGCGTCCGCCTCATATATACGATGAGGAAAGCAAGGTCCACCTCATATATACGAGGAAAGCAGCGTCCACCTCATATATACGAGGAAAGCAGCGTCCCCCTCATATAGACGACGAAGACAGCAGCGTCCGCCTCATATATACGAGGAAAGCAGCATCCCCCTCATATATACGAGGAAAGCAGCGTCCACCTCATATATACGAGGAAAGCAACGTCCACCTCATATATACGAGGAAAGCAACGTCCACCTCATATATACGACGAAGAAAGCAGCGTCCCCCTCATACATACGATGAGGAAAGCAGCGTCCACCTCATATATACGAGGAAAGCAACGTCCCCCTCATATAGACGACGAGGAAAGCAGCGTCCACCTCATATATACGACGAGGAAAGCAACATCCACCTCATATATATATATATATATATATATATATATAACATGGGCCACAGTGTCAACCATATATATAGATATAGGTAACTATGGCCGCAGCATTTCCTTCATGACACAGAACATTGCACGACACCTGCAGACAGAAGCTTTTCCCGCAGCGGACACTGACCACAAGTAGATTATTATTTTAGTTTTTCTCTTCACCTCACGTTTGCAGTCTCGTACTCTTGCTGCTCTTTCTGTGACTGGAGCTCCTGACAGGACTGTGTGTAATGGCAGCAGCTCTCCACCTGTGCTGCTCACCTGTCAGGTTCATCCTGTACACTGAATCCATAGCAACCAATCAGATCACTGGTCTCATTCTCCCACTGCAGGTTTGGAGATGTAAAATGAACTCTGATTGGTTGCTATGGGCCACTGACCCTACTTCTGGTTGCTATGGAGCAAGGGAAGTGCAATCTATGCTAAATTTATTATGTGGAAATAAAATAATTGTGCAAATGTGATCACATAAGCAGAGATTTAATTAGCCCCTTTTAAGATAGTTCAAAATACACCAGATTTATCTCAAAGAAAAAGTCTTTTATTAACATTGCGCAAGTTACCTCCATGTTTCCTATGCATGTTCTGTTTGTGTTTTTTACATGAGCAGAACATATACTCACATTTACCCTATTTGCACCAACTTTTCATCTCACTTTTTAATTTTTCAGACGCCCCATTCTCACGCTGCGCCACTTTCCATCATTTTAAACTTTTATGAATGACTAAAAATGCGTAAAATCATTAATAAATTACAAATTTGCAGAGTTTATTACGAGACGGGCACCTCAGAATAAATTTGGCGCAAATCTCGCCAAATGTAGAAACTGTTTTTGTGGGGTAAAAAAATTGCATAGTTTTTCCGGTTGGGACATTCCTGATAACCCCGTGTTTTTTTTCCTTAGTGCGGAGCGACAATTATCATCATGCTGGTCGGCGATACGTACACCCTGATAAACTACGTGTCTTTTATTAACTACCTCTGCTATGGAGTAACAATTATGGGGCTAATTGTTCTTCGCTTCAAGAAACCCAAAATGTTCCGACCGATTAAGGTAAGAGCTCCGCAGATAAACACCATGTGTCGCTCTCCGGTCGTCTATCATTATTGCATTTTTGGAAGAAAACATATTAGATAAAATGGTGCGACGTCCAATACGGTCCTCCTTGGCTGGGTCGTCTTCACTCCTGCAGTTCTCTTTCCTGAGCGTCTCTGGGGAACAAGGCCCCTCTGACATGAATTCACATCTCAATGCACGTCACAACATCAAATGAGGTCTCATTAATAGGCCTCCCATTACATCATGACATCACATGAGGCCTCGCTACTAGGACTCCCATGACATCATGATGTCACGTCTCAACACACGTCATGACATCACATAAGGCTCATTATTAAGCCCCCCTACATCATGATGTCATGTCTCAATGTGCGTCATGACATCACATGAGGCCTCATTACTAAGCCCCCTACATCATGATGTCATGTCTCAATGCACGTCATGACATCGCATGAGGCCTTGTTACTAGGCCTCCCATGACATTATGATGTCACGTCTCAATGCACGTCATGACATCACATGAGACCTTGCTACTAGGCCTCCCATGACATCATAAATGCACGTCATGATGTCACTTGAGGCCTCGTTACTAAACCCCCAACATCATGATGATATGTCTCAATGCACGTCATGACATTACACGAGGCCTTGTTACTAGGCCTCCCATGACATTATGATGTCACGTCTCAATGCACGTCATGACATCACATGAGGCCTCATTACTAGACCTCCCATGACATCATTATGTCACGTCTTAACGCACGTCATGACATCACATGAGGCCTCATTACTAAGCTCCCCTACATCATGATGTCATGTCTCAATGCACATCATGACATTACATGAGGCCTCGTTACTAGACCTCTCATGACATGACCTCCCATGACATCATTATGTCATGTCTTAACGCACGTCATGACGTCACATGAGGCCTCGTTACTAAGCTCCCCAACATCATGATGTCACGTCTCACCGCACATCATGACATCACATTAGACCTCGCATGGCATCATGATGTCACATCTTAACGGATGTCATGAAATTACATAAGGCCTCGTTGCTAAGCCCCCAGACATCATGATGTCACGTCTCAACGCACGCCATGACATCACATGAGGCCTCATTACTAGCTCTCCCGTGACATGATGTTAGAGGCACCCAGCATGCCAGGTGTAGAAGTGAAGATTTCCCTGATCCGGCTGCCATGGAGAATCTAACTAGACCAAGGCAGCTCAAATATTTTTACTCCATTCTACAAGATATGATTGCATCATCTAGCTATGACTATGTTCCCACTGCCTTAGACTTCATTCAGACATCTGTTTTTCACTTACACGTTCAGGGAAAGAACACATACTCTGTATAGATTATGGAGCTGTTCACATGCCCATTACTCTTTTTTGTGTACCGAGTATCTCCTCAAAAATCAGAGGCATGTCAAGTTTGGATCCGTGTTGCCTATCATCAATGCAATCCAATAGGTCCGGGAATAAAACGGATACTACGCTGATGGTAAATACGGAGACATGGACAAAAAAGTCAGTTTTTCTCATTGATGCAACTCCCCCCCCCAAAAAAAAATGAATGTTTGAACACGCCACTATGGACCCAACTGATACCCAAGAGTGTCCTTTTGGCATTGTACCTTTTATCTGAAGTGGTCATGCAGACGTACTCTCTTGGATGGAGTCCACTGATACACGAGACACGCCATTGCTTGGCATCTGCAAGTTTCCTCCTTAGCAACTTTACCACCCAGTGTGCAGGGGCACATGGAATTTTCTTATTTAGAGTTTGTGGCTGAAAAATCCACAATTTAAAATACATCTCAAAAACACATGGTTTTTGGCTCTGTTTTGTAAGAACACTCAGTATTTGATGCTGTTTTCATTCATTTTTTTTACATTTTTTTCAGTTCGGTTTTCGGTGCATTTTTAATTACAATATAGTAGGGTATGTTTTTTGGAGCAATGAAAATTTATTTCCAGAAAAAAACATCAAAACCTACAAATAAATACGACCAAAAAAATATTTGCCATGATTTAGAAGTGGAAAAAACTCACAGGAAAAAAAACATTGACGCAGATATTTTTAAAGTGTGGATATTGAAGAGAATCAACTACGAAATCCACATAAAACCTTTTCAAATACTCACTGATGTGGATTTTGACGTGGATCCACTTCAATATCCTCGCCCCCAAAATTTCTGCATGAAAATACCCTAGCAAGCAGATTTTACGTGTTTTTTTTAATGTGGATTATAGTGTTGCATTGATGCCAAAAACTTCATTAAAAGTCTCCATGTGCACACACTTTTAGATTAATATTGCATAAATTTAATCTGGGTCGTGTGAAGTGATCAGATATTGTATGATGCTGTAACTAGAAGTCTAATGATAATGGTACGTTTACACTACGCAACCATATTGCATTTTTTTCTGTGATTCAATTTTGGAATTTGCAGGAAAAAAAATGTTTTTACTGCAGTTTTGGGAAAAAAAAATAAGTCATCTTGTTGCATGTATAAAATGTAATTATGAAGGAATCCTATACAGAAATATGGGTGTATACATCATAATCATAGATTTGCATTGTTTTCAGGCCTCTCATCGCCTCCTAATATGCACATGATGCTACTGGCGCTGGTAATGATGCTGACCCGGTCAGGACTGGCAGATGACAGTATGCATTATTAAGTAATATACTTATTTCTAGCTCTGGCAGATTTTGCAGCACACTCAGTATGACACTGGGATCGCATTGATTCTGCAGGGTTTTTTTATTTAAAGGGGAACTTTAGTAAAAATATGGATATACGTTAAAAAATACCATTATGTTATCATTTTCTGTTTTATTTCAGGTGAATCTGCTGATTCCCATCACTTATCTATGTTTCTGGGCGTTCCTACTGATATTCAGCTTTTATTCAGAACCAGTAGTGTGTGGCGTCGGACTCATCATTATTTTAACGGGTGTGCCAGTCTTCTTCCTGGCAGTTTACTGGAAGAATAAACCAAAGTGTGTAGATAGATTTATTGGTAAGTCATTGTGCACTTAATGGAGGTCCTGTACACCCACCAGGGTTGAAGAGTGGGTCTTGTACCCACAAAAAATGGCAAAAGAAACAAATAGCAATACTGTACGATCATTTGTTACCATAACGCTTGATGGTAGCATTAAAGGTTACCTGTCTGCATGATTTCATCATCCCAAACTACTTATATGTGCATGTAGCTCTTTTAAAGACAAGTCCTGTAATACCTTTACATGGTTAGTCCGTTCCTCCGTTACTGAGAAATCAGCATTTGAATTGATATGCAAATGAAGCTGAAGAGCTATGGTAGATCTGAAGCCTTGTTCACTACAGCTCTATTTCCCACCCACCATTGCTTCCTTTAGGACTTGTTTCCACATGCGAGAAACACGTCCGTGTCTCGCATGTGGAAACGAAGTTCTGGCGCCGGCACTCCGGAGTGGAGCGTGCGGCTGCATGTGTTGCTATGCGGCCGCACGCTCTGCTTCGGAGTGCCGGCGCCAGAACTTCGTTTCCACATGCGAGACACGGACATGTTTCTCGCATGTGGAAACAAGCCCTTACCCTGACTTACAGCCTCTATGCTGTGTGACTTTAGGCAAAGGAGCCATCAGTTAAGCAGGAGGAGGTGGCACTGGGCGGGGAGTAGAACTGGAGTGACAGAGGCTTCAGATCTACAGCTAGCTTCTGAGACGTAAACCTTCCATCTCATGATTAGTAGAGGACCTCAATAATTAAAAATGTATTTTATGGATTATTAGTGGAAAAAAATAATGGCCATGGGCACAAATCAGGTTGGACTCATTCTTCACGGATTGTGAAACCAAAGCAAGGCTTCCTTTGGATACGAGCCAGAGGGGTACATCGTCTTAGGTGAAAATAGGTTGGGGGGCAATCCATATGGTCTGTTCTTGATAAAAGGTTTGTGGCGTTTTGAGCAGGACAAGAGGGGATTATTAATTATAAGGTCTATTCTAAAGTCCACCTCTAGAATTGTTTCCTGTGTTGACGTGACCAGTTTGAGACCCCTTGGACCCCTTTGGAAGTAAGGGCAAATTTCTCTGTAGAGACATCCTTGATCAACAAGATCCACCACATTCACACCATAAACGTGTTCTTTCTGTTTTTGTTTCAGAAAAGATGACATACTGTGGACAGAAAGTTTGCTACGTTGTCTACCCTCAACCAGACCTTCCAGAAGAAGACCTGGTCCACTGCAACGACGCCCTGGTGACCGACAACGAAAAGTCCCTCAAAATGCAATGAGCTTTTTTTCCAAGTCCAAGCTTCCCTGCATCTTTGTTTACAAGCAAATATGTGGAGAAAATGTACTTGAAGGTCTAGCAATATAGAGAAATACGGAATGGAACACGTCAGGCAGGGCGAGTCATCCCAGGAAACTCAACATCGCAGAGACTTACGGCTTTGATTTGGCGGCTAATGTGAGGAACCGGATGCATTTTTGATATATTATGTTAATTAACCTCTTCCCAGCCTGGGGAAAGAACACAAGATACCCCCCAAATGGCGCCGTTCTCCTCCAGTCAAGTGAGCCACTGTATATTCTAACTGAGAGGACTTTTTTTTTTCCGGCCTTCCATCTTGTATAAATTGAACTTTTATTTCCTCAATTAAAGCATAATTTTCAACCACCAGCGTCATACCGTGTGCATCTTTGTATTTCGTAGGACGCCAAGGCTTGTAAAAGTAGGTGAAGATTTGTGCCATGTCTTGGGGTGCCATGCACTTGTACAATGGTCACCACTCAATGCATATGTGCTATGAAGAATCATATTGTGTGGCCAAACTTGTTTGTCTGAGCAGACAGCCATGACAAAGATCAAAATTCCATTCTGTTGGACTCACACAGTCACATATTTAAGTGCATACCATGTAATACCTTTATTCTCCTGCGGAGGAGCTGTAGCAGTTGATTTCAGGGAGTTTTGCTGCTGGACTTTGGATGATCAGTTTATCATCACTGGGTCATTTCTAAATTGGGTTGTTTCTTAAGGCTAGGTTCCCACCGTGAGTATTTGGTGAGTTTTTGATTTTGCAAATTCTAGCTAAATTAGATAACTCATGTCTTTTCATTGCGTTTTTTAGTGGAATTTTTTAGATGCATTTTTATTGTGTTTTTGACGCTGCATAAATTTCTATCAATCCCATTCTCTTCGCTAGACCTCAAAGACACTGCATTTTTGACACGTTGAAAATATGAAGCCTCAAAAATCAATTGTGGGAACTTAAGTTTTTAAAAGGCATTCCAAAACGTTTTGTGAGTGCTTTTTTTGGAATTTTTAGAAGTGGGGCTATTCAAAAAAAACAGCCCAAAAAGATGAAGTGTGAACATATTCTAAGAGTTTTTTATTGGAGCAGGTGTGTCAAAGAATAGGAAAATTCCAGACCAGATACTGTCCTATCAAAACGCTACATAAAACGCAGAACAATACTCTTCGAAGCTGCCAGACGAAACCAAAACCTCCGCAAAAAACGCCCCAGAGAAGAGGGTTTCTTGTAGCAATTTTCATCATAAAGTTTGTTTTTGAATGCCTTAAAAAAAAACTCAGTGTGCACAAAGCCTTATATCTCCTAACTGAATCACTTCGTGAATACTTTGTATTTTTTTAGAGATTTTTGTCATTTTTGGGTTCTAATCTCTGCCCTCTGATACAGAAGTTTAAAAGTCAGGATCACTGAGAAAGTATGAGGTAGGACAAAATATTTTATTTTCTTAAAATCGGTTTACATGGTCATATAAACACATCACTTCGATCACAAGTAAACAGTCATGATGTTCAGATTAAAAAATAAATAAAATTGAACGCAAGAGATGTATTTTATATTTGAGACCCAGAGTTTAGAATATGAGCAAAAAATATAAGGTGTTGCCAAAAAACCACATGTAGTGATGCCTGATTCCACCGTACCAGGGGTCAATTTTGCTCATTTAGAGTATGTGCACACAGCGGCTTTTTCAGGGGGTTTGGCTCAGGAATACCCCTGAAAAAGCCTTAGAGAAACAATCAAAATAATGAGCATATGTACTGCAATACCAAAACGACTTGCTGTGCGTATCGCATTGAAGAAACCCCCTGTTGTATACATAAAAAAACTTTGGAGTTTCAGCTCCAAAAACTCAACAAAAAGACAGTGTTTGCATACCCTGAGGATGTGTTGACACTGAACTGTCCTATGTTCGCGTGGAGGTTTTCTTTAAGAGTTTTCGGAGACAGATCCTCTCCAAAATCCTCCTCCCCGAAAAAATGCTTAGAAAACTCTTGCCATTCATTTTTATGGGAAATTCACTTGACTGTTCATATGAGCAGTATTGAAAACTTTTTTGTTTTCCTGAAAAAGTTTTGAAAACCGACAGGTGGACAAGAAGAAAAGTGCAGGTCACCTCTTAGAAGCAGATCTTGAAGGAAACATCTCCAAAGTAAGCAGACAAATGCTTCAGGAACAAAAATTTTCTTAAAACTTTTTCAAAAATATCCAAAACCCCTTCAGGAAATAAAAGTTTCCTCCAACAACTCCCCCCCAAAAAAGAGCGTTTCTTTAAACTTTTTCCATTTGAAAAACTCATAGTTTTTGAAGGTCTCAAAAACTCTGTGAACATAGCTTAAAAGGGCTTCTGTTACGGCATGTGGGCATTAGAAAATGGATCCTAATCTCAGGACCACCCATGAGCCAAAATGTAAAGTTCCTAGATAAGAGAAGCTCCCGCCCACGAGGATCCATTCTGACCATCTATTACATAGTAGTCAGCATTCATTCCCGTGTCTGAAATGTATAGAATACTACATTGTGCTGAAAGTCAAAATTTATGGTCAGAAGGGAGAGCAATCCGTTTGCGGCATCAGTTTTTTTCGAACTTTTCAGTTAGCGGGCTGTTAGACAAAAAACAGCCACTTCCAAATCAGTAAAGGTCAATAACCTAATCCTCTGTTGTCACATTACACAGTCACTATGTTCCTGTACTAAAACCAGAAACAGTGCCACATCTGTGCATGGTAGTGTCTGGTATTGCAGCTCGACTTTACTAAAGGGAATGGGACTGAGATGCAATACCACACATGACCGCTTCTGGGAAAAATCTGAGATAATTTAGTAACTATACTGTGAATGCACTAGATGTCTGTTTTTTATTGTTTTAATGATCAAATTAATTTTCCATGTGTTGTCATATCTAGATTCTTGCTTTGACAGATGGCGCTCCGGTTTAGCAAGATGCTCAGAATCTCTCATTTACATGTTGATGAGTTTTTTAAAGAAAAAAAAACACTCTGTGGACAGCTGACAATTAATGGATTGCACACATTTGGACAATATTTGTCATTTCTGAGA
Source organism: Ranitomeya imitator (assembly GCF_032444005.1). Classification (NCBI taxonomy): domain Eukaryota; kingdom Metazoa; phylum Chordata; class Amphibia; order Anura; family Dendrobatidae; genus Ranitomeya; species Ranitomeya imitator. The sequence continues at coordinate 139,856,300 of NC_091290.1, forward strand.
TTAAAGGGAATCATTCGTCAAAGAGTGGTATTCTTTAAATCAGGATTTTATGTTAATATATTTAAAAAAAATGGATAATGTAATTTTACAATTTTCACCATGACCACTAGGCCTGATATAAAACCTATTGTGAGTGGTGGATCCTGTGTTATCTACTGTATATAGAGGTGTTATCAGTCATTGTACAGGAGGAGGAGGTGAGCTGTGACATCACCTATTGTGAATGGTGGATCCTGTGTTATCTACTGTATATAGAGGTGTTATCAGTCATTGTACAGGAGGAGGATGTGAGCTGTGACATTACCTATTGTGAATGGTGGATCCTGTGTTGTCTACTGTATATAGAGGTGTTATCAGTCATTGTACAGGAAAAGGAGGTGAGCTGTGATTTCACCTATTGTAAATGGTGGATCCTGTGTTATGTACTGTATATAGAGGTGTTATCAGTCATTGTACAGAAGGGGGAGGATGTGAGCTGTGACATTACCTATTGTGAATGGTGGATCCTGTGTTATCTACTGTATATAGAGGTGCTATCAGTCATTGTACAGGAGGAGGTGGTGAGCTGTGACATCACCTATTGTGAATGGTGGATCCTGTATTATCTACTGTATATAGAGGTGTTATCGGTCATTGTACAGGAGGAGGAGGACGTGAGCTGTGATATCGCCTATTGTGAATGGTGGATCCTGTGTTATCTACTGTATATAGAGGTGTTATCAGTCATTGTACAGGAGGAGGAGGTGAGCTGTGACATCACCTATTGTGAATGGTGGATCCTGTGTTATCTACTGTATATAGAGGTGTTATCAGTCATTGTACAGGGGGAGGTGAGCTGTGACATCATCTATTGTGAATGGTGGATCCTGTGTTATCTACTGTATATAGAGGTGATATCAGTCATTGTACAGGAGGAGGAGGTGAGCTGTGACATCACCTATTGTGAATGGTGGATCCTGTGTTATTTACTGTGTATAGAGGTGTTATCAGTCATTGTACAGGAGGGGGAGGATGTGAGCTGTGACATTACCTATTGTGAATGGTGGATCCTGTGTTGTCTACTTTATATAGAGGTGTTATCAGTCATTGTACAGGAGGAGGAGGTGAGCTGTGACATCACCTATTGTGAATGGTGGATCCTGTGTTATCTACTGTATATAGAGGTGTTATCAGTCATTGTACGGGAGGAGGTGAGCTGTGACATCACCTATTGTGAATGGTGGATCATTTGTTATCTACTGTATATAGAGGTGTTATCAATCATTGTACAGGAGGAGGTGAGCTGTGACATCATCTATTGTGAATGGTGGGTCCTGTGTTATCTACTGTATATAGATGTGTTATCAGTCATTGTACAGGAGGAGGTGAGCTGTGACATCACCTATTGTGAATGGTGGGTCCTGTGTTATCTACTGTATATAGAGGTGTTATCAGTCATTGTACAGGAGAAGGAGGAGGTGAGCTGTGACATCACCTATTGTGAATGGTGGATCCTGTTTTATCTACTGTATATAGAGGTGTTATCAGTCATTGTACAGGAGGAGGAGGTGAGATGTGGCATCACCTATTGTGAATGGTGGATCCTGTGTTATCTACTGTATATAGAGGTGTTATCAGTCATTGTACAGGAGGAGGTGGTGAGCTTTGACCCATTGTTGATGGATCCTGTGTTACCCACTGTGTATAGAGACGTTACAGTTCACTAGAACCCAGTCTGTGATGATAATGAGTCTGCTAAAATTCTTCTGTAAAGAATAGAAAGTGTAAGGTCCAATGTTGTAGGTGAATATTGCAGGGTTTCTATTTTTTATTTAAAATAGATGGTGATTGTAAAAAACATATTTAAAAAAAAAAAACATTATAAAAAGCATTATAAAACATTTCTTAAAAATATATATATTTAACATAAAAACCTGATTTAAATAATAGGTCATTTTCTGATAAACGATTCCTTAAAAAAAAATTTGCAGCAAGATTGCGATTATGTGATGAGCATGTCTGGCATCGCAGCTCAGTCACATTGAACTTTAGGCTGCAGATGTTTCGGTACATAAGGCTGAGCTGCAGTACCCAAAAACTGCCACTACTCGGTGACTGTTTACACCAGCTGATCGGTTGGGGTGTCGGGTGACAGACTGGCGCCAATTCTGATATTAAAATTTGGATTTTTTTAATTGTTAATTTTTTTTTTTACAACATTTACTAATGATACACTGGAACTGGAACCTGCAATCCTCTGTTTGCATTGACAATACACTGCACTACTCGTGTAGTACAGTGCATTACCTAACACATCAGGCTTTGACTGACATCTAGCCTATTAGTGCGGCGAGATCTGATAGGTTAAAGCAGTCGTTAACCCCTTTAAGCCCAAAGTTCGAGTGCTCATGGCAGGAATGAATGACGGCTGTCCGGACAGATGCAGGGGGACCGGAACGCACACAATGCAATGACGGAAACACATTGTCATGGTCGTACGGTGGACGTCCTCACAGTAGAAAAGTGGTACGATTTATCGTAAAGTGCTTTGTACGTGGATCAGAGATGCCTAGAAGACATCAACCTCCAGAACGTGGACGTGTAATAAGTGGTGTTCCCTAACTGGTGGCTCAGGAGTCATCGGCAGTGTAAGTCTATGGGTTCGTGGAAAAAATCGGACCGCAATCGGATGGAGTAGACTGTGCGTCTCCTGTACAGGTCGTGGGGCGTAGATCCACAGATTCCCTGCTAGATCAATCCTAGCTTGCTTACAGTGATAGACCATAGGTGACTGTGCCAGGGGCACTGGGTATCGGCCCAGCCTTCTCCCCTGGACTTTCCATACATAGTGGGCCCACCGCCACCGTCACAGCAGCTCCTGTCCATTCTTACCTTACCAAGCGGGCGTTCAATGATGACAAACTGGAGAACATAGGGCCCATTTTCTGTGCGATCATGTATTATTAAGCCCATCCATTGATAGCAATATATAACGAACAGAGAACTCGGCCAACAAAAATTATCTCCATTTTCAATAATTACTTGATAGAAAATATTATAGAAAAAAAAAAAGAATAAATTAGCATTGTATAAAAAAATAAGACTTCATGTATTGGGGTAAATAAATAAATATGATTTAAAAGCATCCAAAAAGCAAAATTAGGCAATAAGTTAGGTGACGATACAGACACACAACTCGCATACACCAATTTCCATCTTAGGTGCTGCCCATGATTGTATAGAAAACCTGATGCAAAAGAAGAATAAAAAGTTATAGAAAATAATTTACACTCCATAAGTTGGAACGATGGAAAGAAAGACCAACTTTTTTTTGGGGGGGAAGGAATCTCCTGCGTTGTATTAAATCATGCAGGCACCCTTTCTAACCTCCAATTCTGCTGCCTGGCACTTGTGGTTCCACATCTGCGCTTTAGCCCTTACAACATAGTAAAGTATGGCGGCCATTGCTTCTGGTCGGCATTGACGAACGAGTCATGGGCTGGTTCCTCAACAAAACCATCTTCTCTTTTAAATCAGTAAATTAGCAAATTTTTTACCTTTTTTTTCTTTTCGTCCAGCATGAAAAAACATGAATGCTGAAACCACCATCATCCATCCATTGAGGTATTAAAGGGAATGTGTCATCAGAAAATGACCCACTGTTTAAGGGTATGTGCACACGACGTCTTATTTCCACCAGCAGACCCATGGAGTTTTTCTAGGTCGCTACAGGAAAATTAGAACAATTTTTCTTTTCATGTATTAGCTGTAGTTTGGTCATTTTTGCGTCCCCACGAAGAATGAAAATGTTCCGCAGCATGAAGCGGTTAAAAAAAAAGTTGCAAAAGACTGAACATCAAGCGTTTTTTTCACATGGCTGTGCATTATGTTCATTTTTCAATGCGGTTTGGCGGCACTTTTTTTTAGGTGGAACGTGCCTGAAAAAGACATCGTGTGCACAATCTGTATTTAATTAAAAAAAAATGAGTTGCAATTTTCACAACAGTCACTGGGGTTAATCTCATATTTCCTGTTCTTTCAGGATATTCACATGCACATTAGCAGCAATAGACTGACCCTTTTTTTTTTTCGTATTGAAGCATCTAATGAGCGTGTGCAAGGGTCATTGTGAAGCGAGAGGGAAGAGGTGAGCTGTGACGTCGCCCATTGTGATTGATAATCACATCCTGCCTGTGATGATAATGAGGCTGCTGAAAACTCTTTTGGAAATAGGAGTCTAAAATAACCCAAGTGACCAGTGTGAACATTTGCAACGTTTTTAATATAGCGTGTTTAAAAACATACAAAAACCCCACTGATTTAAGGTCATTTTCTGATAACACGATCTCAGTATATATCATCCACATAAAATGCCACAATAATTGATGGACCCCTAGTCACTGGCTGCAAAAGTGTGAGTCTAGAGCTATGGTTTACCTGCTGGGAGTTGTAGTTTTACAATATCTATATAGTCACAGGCTGGATAACGTTGTCCTCATATGGATTTGGTATGATATAAAAATATATGGTTCGTGTTGAAATATGACCTTTAAAAAAAAAAAAAGTAAAAAAAAAAACTCCTAAACCACTGGTAGGAAGCAATGTAATTAGCAAATTAATAAAGATTCGTCGTCACTAGTGCTGCTCTCCGACAGGGGGTGCGAGGTCGGCGGCGTTGGTACCAACACTGTGTGTTCATAATGGTCATGGACCCCCAAAGGCTCGTCATGGCAAGAAGATGCACAGCTCGGCGGCTGCTCGTTCCCCTGATTTTGGACATTCGCTGAGCTGTCTGAGTGGCCAGAGTTTTTTAAAGGCAATCGCAATGGGTCCTTGATAGGTCTATGGCTATGGGTCCTTAAATAAAACGCGTCCAAGAGTTCAGCCGAAGACGTCTCTCCGTGTCTCACTCCTGGGTCTTCCCTTATGGCTGGATTGAAATACCCATGGCAAGGGTTTTCAGAGTCTGACATCTCTGTCTCCATCTCTGCTCGAGAGTCAGAGTGATCCTGCGGCAGGACGTTTAGAGGAAGCTGCTCCGCAGACCCCCGTTCCGGATGCACCTGGTAGTCCGCAGAATCAGAACTGTCTCCTTCTTGGCTAGAAGTTTGTGTTTCGGTGTTTAAAGTTTCCGGAGGGGTCATAGGGCTCGGCCAGGTGTCTTCACCTCTACCGGGGTCTGTCTCCCCGAACCGAGCCTGAGAAAGGAGTGATGAGGTCAGGAGGGGGATTTGCCCCCTTGCTCGGGGACGATGGAATAATCTGTTCCAAAGTCTTCCCAGACGTCTCCTGGAGGAAGCCCTTCTCGAAGAATGTCGCCTCATCTGCCGTCGCATTGCCGTCCGGATATTTTGCAGCATGGACACCTGGAAAAAAAAGGAATTGGGTGAATAACTGGACAGATCATTGTATCTCCTGTAATACTCTGTGCTGCTGTGTAGGTTATGGCACTGGGTCTTGTGCAGTGGTGGCCCAACACCACTCACCGTACCTTGCACCCCATAGACATGCACGCTCATATCGGCAGAGCGTGCATGTGTTTTCAGTGGGGAGGGAAATAAGCAGGTGCCAGAAACTTCTGGAGACTGCTTATCACCTGTGGGCACAAAGGATGTAGGGCTGAACATCAACAGGCATGACCCTTCCTTCTTTGGCATTTTTTTGGGGGGTACAGCCAGGATAACCTCCATAAACAGAAGATGGGTGACTGTTTTTTTCCCCCAAAATCATAGCTTTTGTCAGATCTTTATTTCATGTCCATCACCATCTTTCTACGAAATTGACACACTCCTAAGCTGAAATACTCTGTGCTGCAGAAAGAATACAGTGGAAGGGACTTTACTTGAGAGTCACTGACAGCTGGAAAATCTTCAACGGGAGGAATGAGCCCCTGTGCAATGAGCTGCCCGTAAGAAGGAGGAGCCTCGCGTCTCACAAACTCCGCCTCTAAGCGGGTCATTTGTGTTTCAAATGCCCTAGAGGAAAAAAAAATAATAATGATACAAGTGTAAATTAAAAAGGTACAAACAAAAGAAAAATGGTCACTCAAAAAAAATACAATGTTAATGCTAATTATTCTGCTTGTAAAGATAATACGTTTCCAGAAGATTTAGATTAAAAGTTACTGCCTTGTTCCAGAAACAGCGCCTCTCATGTCCGCAGGCTGGCAGAGCAGCTCAGCACAATTCTAATTGCTGATTTCTTCCGATATTAGCGCCATTCTTGCTCCTTGGCCCTGCAGGTTATTGCAGCACAGCCCATTCATTTGAATGCAACTAAACTGTAAAATTATATAGTTTGCCCTTTGACTATTGTATTACCCTACCTACAATAATAGACCTAGCCCTAACCCTAGCTTTAATCCTAACCATAGCCTTATGCTTATCACTATTCCTAGCATGATCTCTAACCCTAGCCTTATGACTATCACTATACCTAGCCTTATGTCTAACCCTAACCTTAACCCTAGCTTTATCCCTAACCCTATCGTTACTCCAATCCATATCTCTGTTCCTAGCCTTGTGCCTCACCCGATTTTTAGCCCTAGAATTATGCCTATCACTCTCTCTAGCCTTATTCCTAACCCTACCCTAAACCATATCCCTATGTCTATCAACAGCCTTATCTCTAACCTTAGCCCTAACCCTATACCTATTCCTAAGCTGAATCCAAGCTCTAACCCTTTACCTAAACCTATCCCTAACAATAGTTAGGGATAAAAATAAGAGTAAAAAACTTAACAGCAGCTCTTGGTAGTGGTGAAGTTTGTATTGAATCATGAACAAAGCTCCGGGAGCCCCTAAAGTCATAAGCATCCAGGACACCGGCTCTTTGGCAACCCCAACACTCCGCCTTTGCATACTACTCATAACACTAGGATGAGTAGGAAGCAGCTCATATTAATAGGGAACTCAAGACAAATTTGCAATTCAACGTCTAAGCAAACAATATTTCCACCCTATGGTGGAGGGATGCATAGTCTTACCTATACTCCCGGCTTCGAAGAGAATATAGCTTGAAGGCGCAGCCCAAGGCGATGACCAAGAGCAGACCGCACACCAAGCTGCCAATCAAAGCAGCAGTGATGACCTTTCTAGGCACAATCACCAGGCAGTTTTGTTCATCGCTTCCGTCCTGGCAATCTTCTTGTCCGTCGCAGCGCCACGTTTCGAAAATACACAAGTTGGTCCCACAGTGGAAATTCCCCGGTTGGCACGTGAAGCAGTTTTTTTCATCAGAGCCATCTGGGCAGTTTTTCTGGTTATTGCAGCGGTCGAGGTAAGAGTAGCACAAGCCGCTTCCTCCCTCGCAAGGATACTCGTTGCTTTGACAGGGTTTACAGTTTTCTTCGTCTTTGCCGTTGGGGCAGTGCCACCAACCATCACAAGTCTGACGTTCCGAGTAACAGATATCATCAATTCCACAAGGCTGCTCCCATGGCAGGCAGTAGCCTTTAACTTGGTAAGTGGCGTTAAAACCGTGGCCCATGCTCTTCGGTCGTGTGTGGTATGACAGGGTGAGCTGGCCATTGGCAGACTCGGCGCTGACCGTGTGGCGGTTGTTGCGGAAGGAGAGGGTTTGCAACAGTCTATCGCTCCTCTCGCCGATCCCTTCGTATACTTTCACGTAATCGCTGTAGCCCAGCAACAGGTCAATCTGAAGAATGACGTGGCGATTGTCTTGGGTGTCTACGTACCAAACGCAACGAAGATCCGACCGGCTGTGATCTGGGCGGAAAAAGTCTGGTGAAGCAAAAGAGCCATAAAAGTTGCTGAGTTTTCCGCCGCAGGTAAGTTCGGGACAATTCTCTTCATCAGCGCCGGACATGCAGTCTTTTACCGAGTTGCACCTCAATTCGTTAGACATGCATTGCGTGGAGTGAGCCGAGCTGCAGGGGAACGTTCCCACAGGACACAGGGTGGTCCGTATCTCGGTGGAAGGGTTCGTACAGTTCTGTTCATCCGAGTTATCTCCACATTCATCTACGGAGTTGCACCTCCAAGTATTCGGGATACACTTCCCATTCCCGCAGAGAAATTCATCGGTCGGACACGACGTTAGCCCCATTTTTCCTTTTTGGGAAATAAAAAAAGAAATATTCTATTAATCAATCAATATAAAGTGAATGTGATACAAATAAACTGGTGGTCTTGCAACTCTCGGGCGTTGGGTTTATTCCTTCAAAGCAACTTCTATAAGAAATTAGTCTTGTTTGGTTACGTTGCTGACATATGTAATTGCTAACAGTGTCATATGGACTGAATACTACAGTGGGCCACATTAGGGGTCCGCTGCACCTTGGCATCAGATGCCTACAGGTGTGCATTTTTTAGAAGAAATGAAGGAAAGGGCACAAAGCAAGGCTTGGGTCACACAACCGAATTTTCTCTCATCCAAGAAAATAGGGCAATTACGTAAACCCCAATCTGATCAAACACTGTGATCCGAGCGAAGGGGAACTGCAGCGTGGCCCCATTAAAGTCAATGGTGTCAGTTGTCTGGGAGCACAGCTGCATCCTTTCATTTTCAGGATCACTGAGGGTCCCAGGAGTCAGATCCCCACATATGTTATTTAAGGAAATAAATACCTCTCTAATACTGCCATATACAGCTAATGATTATACTCTCCTCCCTGGACAGTAATGCAATAAAAAGCGCATATTGCTACGATATGTCATAACATTTGGATTGTTGCATGTCTTATGTCTGAGACCCCTCTTGTAGAGGTGCCTGCAGTTTTTTTCCTGCACCTCTCGCTTCGGATCACCTGATGCACAGAGAAATATGACAACGCATTACCGACGTCACAGTGTGAATCCGTCCGTACATTTTTTGGATCAGTGATGTTCCCAACAATTGGATCTTAGCAATATGCCAAAATTTTACAATGCTGGGAATAATTACTTTAATTTATAGATAAATGCTTATCTTCCTCGGAAACTGTCACACCTTCGTCCTTCTGAGCCGACTGTCACACCTTCGTCCTCCTGAGCAGACTGTCACACCTTCGTCCTCCTGAGCTGACTGTCACACCTTCGTCCTCCTGAGCTGACTGTCACACCTTCATTCTCCTGAGCTGACTGTCACACCTTCGTCCTCCTGAGCCGACTGTCACACCTTCGTCCTCCTGAGCAGACTGTCACACCTTCGTCCTCCTGAGCCGACTGTCACACCTTCGTACTCTTGAGCAGACTGTCACACCTTCGTCCTCCTGAGCAGACTGTCACACCTTCGTCCTTCTGAGCCGACTGTCACACCTTCGTCCTCCTGAGCTGACTGTCACACCATCGTCCTCCTGAGCAGACTGTCACACCTTCGTCCTCCTGAGCAGACTGTCACACCTTCGTCCTCCTGAGCCGACTGTCACACCTTCGTCCTCTTGAGCCGACTGTCACACCTTCGTCCTCCTGAGCCGACTGTCACACCTTCGTCCTCCTGAGCTGACTGTCACACCTTCGTCCTCCTGAGCCGACTGTCACACCTTCGTCCTCCTGACCCGAGTGTCGCACCTTCGTCCTCTTTCGGCTCAGTAGGATGAAGGTAACAATTTTCCAGTGGAGAAATTTGGAAAAGCGTTTAGAATGAGGCGATCCCATTATCTGAACAACCGCGCTGTAGTTACCACTGTAATGACAACTGCTCAGAGTACTTTGCTTAATCTTCGCGGCTCGAGAGATGATTTCTATCAAATTGCACTCCACTTAAAGAGATTTTCAGGCAGTCACGTCCTGTGATTTACAACACCTCTGCTCCTCTGCCAGATGGATATTAACGGGAAATGTGAGAGATGTGGAAGGAGAGGAGACGGGTGGACAGGGGCGCTGAACAGGGAGACGGTAATGGAATATGAAATGGACAGAAGCGCGCCGTCTGGGCATACACAAGAGATCGACCTCATGCGAAAAGGAAATGGGAATGCAAAGAAGTAAACAAAAAGAAAAGAAAGCAATTATCTCTGTATCCAAGCAAAGAAAAAAGGGCAATATTTTATAAAATCAGAGATAAAACAAAAATGAAGTCCCCCAGTATATACCTCTTATGTACGACAGCCGGAATCCCTGAGACTGCCCGGAACTGAAGGGATCGGAATGAAAGAACATCCAAACATGATCCCGCAATGAAACGAAGGCCGGGGGAATAATAGATCCGCAGACTTTATATCCTTCCCTTTTAGAAGACGGACCGATCAGTAACCAGTCAATAGTGCACTTGTGAGAATCCTGAATATCAAAATTCTTAAAACTGTGGGAAAAAAAAAATTACATTAAAAATGTATTTTACGAGAGTCAGAAATTTAGGATCATAAATACATCGTAATCAACTAGTGATAACAGAATGGCTACTTGGGACCCTGGTTTGCCCGGATTTCGTGGCTGCCGGATCGTCTTGACAACTTTTTAACATTCCCAGGTGCTTGGTGGGCTATGGACACGTTGGGGGGTGTAAGTCGGGAAAGTGTGCAAAAACGAGATTTAATTCGACATTATATGCAAAAAAGCTGAGACACATTTGGGGGTGGAAGCGGCTGCCGATAGCGAGTCACCTAATTGTTATGACGTCTCCGTGGTCTCCTTGAATAAACCAGCTACAGTTCATGGTAGGGGGGTAGTTCAGGGGCCACGCGGGACTGTAAATGACGCCTCTCCGTTCCGTATGTTGTTCCAGTTCTCCGCTGCACGCAGCTGCTGAGATACAAAAAACATAAGCTCGGATTCTGCGCCAAAATAACGAGGATCGAGGCAACGAGAGGTATATAATCTAGTGCATGTATGGAAACTGCGACAAGAAGGTCGGACTCCTCGGCCAACAACTCCTATTTCCCAATCTTCAATGTTTTAGGACTTTCTTAATAACTGCAGCAATTGCAGTCGCCTCTTGCAGCATATGGATACGTTCACATGGGACTGATAAGCTGTCGATTTCCCACTGGGATATTCATATGTAAAATTCCCTAAAGTAGAGTAATCAGAACATTTTCCCCTGCAGAGGATCAGTCCTACATGGATGTAGCCGAAAAATTCAACAAAGCTAAAGTAAGCATGACCCTGGCACTCTAGTGTTGTAGGACTACAAGTCCCAGCACGTGCCATACCTAACCTTTCTAGAGCTCGGGTCAACAGAAACACAGGTAACTAAAAACAAAGCTAATATCACAGATGACATATCTACTTGAATTCATAACTGAAAAATGTGGAAAAAAACGACAGGGTTTTGGTCTAGGTATTCCCACCCCTATCCTTGATACCACAGCATTGGGAACAAGGTAAAAACAAATAAGTGTCTTACCTGTAAAAGGAAAGGTGGAATCTACCCATCCAAGTGCATTAACTAGAAGAACAACAGATGATATATTATGACAATATCACGTAGTATACAAGTTACATTTTGTAAATGACAAAAGATGCCACCTACTGTATGTAGAAGAATAGACTTAATATAATACTGTCATTGTATACAAAAATATAACTACTATAATACTGCCCCTATGTACAAGAATATAACTACTGTAATACTGCTCCTATGTTCAAGAATATAACTACTATAATACTGCTCCTATGTTCAAGAATATAACTACTATAATACTGCCCCTATGTACAAGAATATAACGACTATAATACTGCTCCTATGTACAACAATATAACTACTATAATACTACTCCTATGTGCAAGATTATAACTACTATAATACTGCCCCTATGTACAAGATTATAACTACTATAATACTGCCCCTATGTACCAGAATATAACTACTATAATACTGCTCCTATGTACAAGATTATAACTACTATAATACTGCCCCTATGTACCAAAATATAACTACTATAATACTGCTCCTATGTACAAGAATATAACTACTATAATACTGCTCCCTATGTACAAGAATATAACTACTATATTACTGCTCCTATGTACAAGAATATAACTACTATAATACTGCCCCTATGTACAAGAATATAACTACTATAATACTGCCCCATGTACAAGAATATAACTACTATAATACTGTCCCCTATGTACAAGAATATAACTACTATAATACTGCTCCTATGTACAAGAATATAACTACTATAATACTGCTCCTATGTACAGGAATATAGCTACTATAATACTGCCCCTATGTACAAGAATATAACTACTATAATACTGTCCCCTATGTACAAGAATATAACTACTATAATACTGCTCCTATGTACAAGAATATAACTACTATAATGCTGCCCCTATGTACAGGAATATAACTACTATAATACTGCTCCTATGTACAGGAATATAACTACTATAATACTGCCCCTATGTACAAGAATATAACTACTATAATGCTGTCCCCTATGTACAAGAATATAACTACTATAATACTGCTCCTATGTACAAGAATATAACTACTATAATACTGCTCCTATGTACAGGAATATAGCTACTATAATACTGCCCCTATGTACAAGAATATAACTACTATAATACTGTCCCCTATGTACAAGAATATAACTACTATAATACTGCTCCTATGTACAAGAATATAACTACTATAATGCTGCCCCTATGTACAGGAATATAACTACTATAATACTGCTCCTATGTACAGGAATATAACTACTATAATACTGCCCCTATGTACAAGAATATAACTACTATAATGCTGCCCCTATGTACAAGAATATAACTGCTATAATACTGCTCCTATGTACAAGAATATAACTACTATAATACTGCTCCTATATACAGGAATATAACTACTATAATACTGCTCCCATGTACAAGAATATAACTACTATAATACTGCCCCTATGTACAAGAATATAACTACTATAATACTGCCCCATGTACAAGAATATAACTACTATAATACTGTCCCCTATGTACAAGAATATAACTACTATAATACTGCTCCTATGTACAAGAATATAACTACTATAATACTGCTCCTATGTACAGGAATATAGCTACTATAATACTGCCCCTATGTACAAGAATATAACTACTATAATACTGTCCCCTATGTACAAGAATATAACTACTATAATACTGCTCCTATGTACAAGAATATAACTACTATAATGCTGCCCCTATGTACAGGAATATAACTACTATAATACTGCTCCTATGTACAGGAATATAACTACTATAATACTGCCCCTATGTACAAGAATATAACTACTATAATGCTGTCCCCTATGTACAAGAATATAACTACTATAATACTGCTCCTATGTACAAGAATATAACTACTATAATACTGCTCCTATGTACAGGAATATAGCTACTATAATACTGCCCCTATGTACAAGAATATAACTACTATAATACTGTCCCCTATGTACAAGAATATAACTACTATAATACTGCTCCTATGTACAAGAATATAACTACTATAATGCTGCCCCTATGTACAGGAATATAACTACTATAATACTGCTCCTATGTACAGGAATATAACTACTATAATACTGCCCCTATGTACAAGAATATAACTACTATAATGCTGCCCCTATGTACAAGAATATAACTGCTATAATACTGCTCCTATGTACAAGAATATAACTACTATAATACTGCTCCTATATACAGGAATATAACTACTATAATACTGCTCCTATGTACAAGAATATAAATACTATAATACTGCTCCTATGTACAAGAATATAACTACTATAATACTGCCCCCTATCTACAAGAATATAACTACTATAATACTGCTTCTATGTACAAGAATATAACTACTATAATACTGCTCCTATGTACAAGAATATAACTACTATAATACTGCTCCTATATACAGGAATATAACTACTATAATACTGCTCCTATGTACAAGAATATAAATACTATAATACTGCTCCTATGTACAAGAATATAACTACTATAATACTGCTCCTATATACAGGAATATAACTACTATAATACTGCTCCTATGTACAAGAATATAAATACTATAATACTGCTCCTATGTACAAGAATATAACTACTATAATACTGCTCCTATATACAGGAATATAACTACTATAATACTGCTCCTATGTACAAGAATATAAATACTATAATACTGCTCCTATGTACAAGAATATAACTACTATAATACTGCCCCCTATCTACAAGAATATAACTACTATAATACTGCTTCTATGTACAAGAATATAACTACTATAATACTGCTCCTATGTACAAGAATATAACTACTATAATACTGCTCCTATGTACAAGAATATAACTACTATAATACTGCTCCTATATACAGGAATATAACTACTATAATACTGCTCCTATGTACAAGAATATAAATACTATAATACTGCTCCTATGTACAAGAATATAACTACTATAATACTGCCCCCTATCTACAAGAATATAACTACTATAATACTGCTTCTATGTACAAGAATATAACTACTATAATACTGCTCCTATGTACAAGAATATAACTACTATAATACTGCTTCTATGTACAAGAATATAACTACTATAATACTGCTCCTATGTACAAGAATATAAATACTATAATGCTGCCCCTATGTACAAGAATATAACTACTATAATACTGTCCTCTACAGATAACAATATGGGCCTGTACAGAGAGAAGACACGGTATATGTTAGGTCTATTGCCTAGTATCGTTGGTATTACAGAACCTCTGAGGTCACATTGATGCTGTGAATTTGCCAGGAAAATAAGCATAACACCATATGTCACTGATAGAAATCTTTGTGTAGGACATGACAGGATTATGATTATGTTTGTCACATGGCTGCTAAAAATGGGGCTTTGTGCCAGTGTAATTAATAGGGCGGAAAAATAACACACAGGGGACATGTATTTTTCCACAAAACCATTAATATAATCTATGACTCAAAAGAAGAAAAACCTCAGATAACAAAAATAGACAGGGTTTGGTAAATTTGTACAACCTAGTCCATAATTCACTGCATACAAAACAAATATTATGTTGAAACCTATAAAAGTCGGTAACATATAAATACTTCATGTGGGTGATAAACCGAACGTATCGACGTCTGGAAAAACAGCATCTAAAACTGCCTGTATTACTATTCCAAACACATACAAGGTCAACACAAACATCTGCCCAATTATTTATGACTATGACCATGCTAAAAAACGAGGGATTAAGGACTGATCTGCTGTCAGAATCAAAAAAGTCCTTTATTCTAAGGAAAGGAAAAAGATCTCAGATGCACAAAAATCGCTAATGCAGTTTTATCATAATTTCCTCATTTTTTTTATTTTATGCATTAAGTTAGACTTTAATTGGTACAGGAATATAACTACTATAATACTGCCTCCTGTATACAAGAATATAACTACTATAATACTGCCCCTATGTACAAGAATATAACTACTATAATACTGCTCCTATGTACAAGAATATAACTACTATAATACTGCTCCTGTGTACAAGAATATAACTACTATAATACTGCCCCTATGTACAAGAATATAACTACTATAATACTGCTCCTATGTAGAAGAATATAACTACTATATTACTGCCCCTATGTACAAGAATATAACTACTATATTACTGCCTCCTATGTACAAGAATATAACTACTATAATACTGCTCCTATGTACAAGAATATAACTACTATAATACTGCCTCCTGTATACAAGAATATAACTACTATAATACTGTCCCTATGTACAAGAATATAACTACAATAATACTGCCCCTATGTACAAGAATATAACTACTATAATATTGCTCCTATGTACAAGAATATAACTACTATAATACTGCCCCTATATACAAGAATATAACTACTATAATACTGCCTCCTGTATACAAGGATATAACTACTATAATACTGTCCCTATGTACAAGAATATAACTACAATAATACTGCCCCTATGTACAAGAATATAACTACTATAATATTGCTCCTATGTACAAGAATATAACTACTATAATACTGCCCCTATATACAAGAATATAACTACTATAATACTGCCTCCTGTATACAAGAAAATAACTACTATAATACTGTCCCTATGTACAAGAATATAACTACAATAATACTGCTCCTATGTAGAAGAGTATACGGTAAGTACTATAACAATCCCCCCTTAGATACAAGAAGAAAACTACTGCTTTGGGTCCGTAATAAATTCCTTGGCCGGTACGGATAATATGTGCGTAGAATTACCATTGATCGATTATAATGGCCCAGACATTATATGGCATCCAACAGATTTCCACTTTTGATTATTTTGGACAGGTCATTCCTAGAGGAATTGCTCAGAGGTTCAGCCATTTTCGATAAGAGGTTGGAACACCCAGAAAGCAGCGGATGGCAGACCCTTAGAATCCATGGTGACATTTGGAGGGAATGTAGGCAGACGTTGGCGGGCCTGCCAGCTCTCATCTTCCCATCCTGTTCTTTCATCTGTATTTGAATTTAATTAGTGAGCCCCAAAGGCTGATCCGCAGAATCCTTCTCAACATCAAGCCAGTAAATATTCCCGCGATCTGCTCACAAAGTGAGCTAATTCTTCCCCATCAATAGGATAATGATCAGTCTGGATTCATTCCTCAACAGCCGAGGAATACGAGGAGATGGAAGCGAGAAGCTGTCTCAATATTGACTTTACAACATTGCCAGCAAGAAGACACTTGCCAAATTGCTGCAGGATTTCGAGCGACTAAGCAACTGCTTGTTCTATCTCTTCATTAATATGACGTCTGGGCCCACCTGCAGAAGTGGAGGCAGCTGGGGCGCGAGGTGCGGAGGGGGACGTCAGGAGAGGAGACAGAATGTAGATTTACATAATGATAAAAGACACACCGCAAGGCGAAAAACACAAACGCCTCTCCCCATCGGTCCAGGTGTCAATGTGATACCATCAAAATAACAGACATTTTAATGCTTTTCTGGGGCAGCGCGAGCATTTAACGGTAGCATCACATTTTGATGACTTAATGAAATCTTCAGAAAACATCTTGAGCGCCTGGAAGATTAGAGATCATGAGCACAGACGTATCGCGGATTTCGATGGTGCTCAAAATTAGAGGCGTAACGCAAAAAAAAGCGCACAGGATGCGGTTTATCACAACCAATTCCAAAAGTAATAAGTGCTCCCCAATAAACCTTTCCCCATCCCTCTAGGCCAGAAGGTCAGGAATCGACGGCCTCCTCTCCGCAGCTTGTTCCCATCCTTAGTGAAATTGTCTACTTGGAGAAGATGGGTCAGGGAGTTGAAGGGGAAAATGCAGAAGGTAACGGCAACACATACACCTCTTGACTGTTCAGGAAGGGACCCAAAAGAATGAAAAGAGTGAAGTGCGTGCAAATGTGCCACCATGAAAATGGGGTTCAACCACCTCCAGGCCATCCCTCCTGGAGCACTTCTGCACCTCGTGCTAAGTACTCAGCCCATGTCTTCAATCCTGGAGAACTGGGTCACCTACAGTCGAGTATATGACCTGTTTTGAAAACAGCCTGAAGCTTCAAGACTGTGACCACAATCCCTGTTTAAAAACTTTAGCACTCTCCAATACAAGCTGTATTAGGCCTCCTTCGCACATCCGGGTGATTTTGACACTTGAAAAAAAAAATAGTACTGGTGAGATCCTTGGTCTGTGTCGGTGTGCCATCCGTGTAAACATATGTGACCTCCGTGTGACACGTATGGAATGAAATGCAACATAGAAATTAAAGAGTGATAGGTATTAAAGATGTTCACAGATAGAGATAGTGATGAGGAACATGACAGATAGAGGTCAGTGTGCTTTATAATCATTGCTTTGTGCGTTTATTTTTCTGTACTTTATTTTATTAATAAATAAATATTAAAAAATGCCTTGGCATCCCTTGTAATTTTCATAACCAGCAGAGGGAAAGCCGACCACTGGGGGCTGATGTTACTAGTCTGGGAAAGGGGCCAATAGCCCTAAATGTTCCAAAGCTGTTAATAACAGCTCACAGCTGTTTGGTTAGCCTTTACTGGTTAGTTTACAGGCAACCCCAGAAAAAAAAATTACGGAAGGTCTAGAATCTCTACCCAGCAAAGGCTAAACAGACAGCTATGGGCCGATATTAATAGCCAGGGAAGGAGGAATGGATATTGGACCCCCTCCCAGGGTAAGAACATTATACCTTAGCCACCCCAGAAATGGCGTATCCATAAGATGCACCAAATCTGGAGATTAGTCTCCAAAAGAGGCGATTTGCAGTTCTTAAAAAAACGGACCGCACATGGACATAAAAAATAGACGTGTGAAGGGGGCTTTATACAGTTATTCTCGCTCAGGGAAGGCGCAGATGAGTGTATTTGCTGTCTGAGTGCTATCCGACAAAACGTGAGATCACACCCGGATCAATGTTAGTTCTGTGCACAAATCCGATTTTTGCTTGGACAGAGATGGAGGAAAAACTTGCGACATGCCTTAGTTTTCTTTTCAAAAGGTAAAAAAAAAACAAAGCTGCACTTTAAAGTACTATTTCTTCTGATATTTCTGAAATCGAATGCACATATTTATTTTTTTCCTTGCGGATTTGAACCATAAAAGATTTTTTTTTCAAACCTGCAGAATGTCAGTTCTTTTGGCATTATCCATGCAATAAACGGGGGGAAATAAAACACAAATAAAAACGTGTTAAAATCGAGTAAAAAAAAAAATGGCACAAGAAAATAAAATACCTTTTATTTGTGGTGTAAAAAATTGGTCTAAAAACAAGTGAAGAGTTGGTGTAAAGATAGAAAAAAGTATCTAAAGATGCACCAAATATACAATCCAGAATGGACCCCGTGATACATTTAGCACAATTTTTGGCTTCTATTTTTTTAGGCATTTTTTACATTACAAATTACGTGACACATAAATCATGAGATAACTTATCAAATAGAAAAAAAAATGCAGATCTAAAGGTCTAAAGAGCCAGACACTGGGTAAAAACGTCAAGCATACGGCACGCTGGGCTCATTTTTGCACTTTCTAGTTATAAATAAAATTATGATGCAAGCCGCATTCGGAGAGGTTGGCTCGCTCTGGTAAACAGGTCCCTGTGTGCACCGGCTTTGAGCAGAGTTCAATGAAGATGAAAGGGAATCGGCTGTGGATGGCAGAATTCATCTGAGAGGTTATTTCCTAGCAACTCAAGACATGGAATAGAAGCGACTTACAAGTAGCTACAAACATGTAAAACCCATTAAGTCACAAGTATGGGGCCAACTTAGAAGGAAAGTTTCTTAGGGAGACAGCAGGGTTTGTTTTTTCAACAGTCTGTATCAGTGACATCTGGAGTACTTCGTAGAGACAGACACAGTGCCCTCAAAACAGTGACACCCAGAGTGCCCACATAACACTTACGGTATTCATTATCATGCGCTCCATCTGTCACTGTTGTATGGGCACTCAGGCTGTCATCATGGAGCACTCCATCTGTCACTCTTATATGGGCACTCAGGCTGTCATCATGGAGCACTCCATCTGTCACTCTTGTATGGGCACTCAGGCTGTCATCATGGAGCACTCCATCTGTCACTGTTGTATGGGCACTCAGGCTGTCATCATGGAGCACTCCATCTGTCACTGTTGTATGGGCACTCAGGCTGTCATCATGGAGCACTCCATCTGTCACTGTTATGTGTGTACTCAGGATGTCATCATGGAGCACTCCATCTGTCACTGTTGTATGGGCACTCAGACTGTCATCATGGAGCACTCCACCTGTCACTGTTGTATGGGCACTCAGACTGTCATCATGGAGCACTCCATCTGTCACTGTTGTATGGGCACTCAGGCTGTCATCATGGAGCACGCCATCTGTCACTGTTGTATGGGCACTAAGGCTGTCATCATGGAGCACTCCATCTGTCACTGTTATGTGTGTACTCAGGATGTCATCATGGAGCACTCCATCTGTCACTGTTGTATGGGCACTCAGACTGTCATCATGGAGCACTCCACCTGTCACTGTTGTATGGGCACTCAGACTGTCATCATGGAGCACTCCATCTGTCACTGTTGTATGGGCACTCAGGCTGTCATCATGGAGCACTCCATCTGTCACTGTTATGTGTGTACTCAGGATGTCATCATGGAGCACTCCATCTGTCACTGTTGTATGGGCACTCAGACTGTCATCATGGAGCACTCCACCTGTCACTGTTGTATGGGCACTCAGACTGTCATCATGGAGCACTCCATCTGTCACTGTTGTATGGGCACTCAGGCTGTCATCATGGAGCACTCCATCTGTCACTGTTGTATGGGCACTAAGGCTGTCATCATGGAGCACTCCATCTGTCACTGTTATGTGTGTACACAGGCTGTCATCATGGAGCACTCCATCTGTCACTGTTGTATGGGCACTCAGGCTGTCATCATGGAGCACTCCATCTGTCACTGTTGTATGGGCACTCAGGCTGTCATCATGGAGCACTCCATCTGTCACTGTTGTATGAGCACTCAGACTGTCATCATGGAGCACTCCATCTGTCACTGTTGTATGGGCACTCAGACTGTCATCATGGAGCACTCCATCTGTCACTGTTGTATGGGCACTCAGGCTGTCATCATGGAGCACTCCATCTGTCACTCTTATATGGGCACTCAGACTGTCATCATTGAGCACTCCATCTGTCACTGTTGTATGGGCACTCAGACTATCATCATGGAGCACTCCATCTGTCACTGTTGTATGGGCACTCAGACTGTCATCATGGAGCACTCCATCTGTCACTGTTATGTGTGCACTCAGGCTGTCATCATGGAGCACTCCATCTGTCACGGTTGTATGGGCACTCAGGCTGTCATCATGGAGCACCCCATCTGTCACTCTTATATGGGCACTCAGGCTGTCATCGTGGAGCACTTCATCTGTCACTGTTGTATGGGCACTCAGGATGTCATCATGGAGCACTCCATCTGTCACTGTTATGTGTGTACTCAGGCTGTCATCATGGAGCACTCCATCTGTCACTCTTATATGGGCACTCAGGCTGTCATCATGGAGCACTCCATCTGTCACTTTTGTATGGGCACTCAGGCTGTCATCATGGAGCACTCCATCTGTCACTGTTGTATGGGCACTCAGGCTGTCATCATGGAGCACTCCATCTGTCACTGTTGTATGGGCACTCAGACTGTCATCATGGAGCACTCCATCTGTCACTGTTGTATGGGCACTCAGGCTGTCATCATGGAGCACTCCATCTGTCACTGTTATGTGTGTTCTCAGGCTGTCATCATGGAGCACTCCATCTGTCACTGTTATGTGTGTACTCAGGATGTCATCATGGAGCACTCCATCTGTCACTGTTAGGCACTGACAGCCACAGTGACCACATTACAGTGGCAGCTACAATGCTCAATTTTGATAACCAAGGGGTCCATATAACAGTGACAGCTGGCGTGCTTCTTAATGACAGCTACAGTGTCCATATAACAGTGGCAGCTTGAGTGTTTCATAGTGACAGCCACAGTGTCCATATAATAGTGACTGTTGGAGTGCCCCATAATATCAGCCACATGGACAATAATTCATCTTGGCTACCACGTAATTCTACACTTGCCATTGCAGAAGAAATTACTAGTAGGTTGCACCTTCCTTGTTTGCTGGGTGTCTTAATAGCCAGGATTAATGCGATATGGGGGGCCACATTACAGCCAACCAGTAATCTAAAAATCCATGGAGATAGAGTATTGTGGCTCCATTTAGATCAGATCTCTATTACAAAGCCCATAACCTGCTTCTTCTTTAAGGCCATTCTCGAGGAATTCTCATGGCCCCCAAAGGGAAAACAGGTCCTCCTATGGCGTAAAACAGAACCGCAAAGAATCCACATGACGCGTACTCTGTGCACCCCAAATTCATGGCTCTAGTACAATCAGAGCATGGATTCCTAAATAAAGAAGCCAGATCATCCACATGTGCCCTACTGGTAGACCAGTGACGAGGAACGAAATATATCTGCAATGTCTGTCAGCGCTTACAACAAAGAAGCTGTCTGGTATCATTAGGAAAAATGAAGCAATATAATGACTTAACTCCTAACCCAAGTCCGAGCCATTAGTAATGTCAGCAGCACTGGGCTGTGGCACATGATGTAATGCTTCATTATGAACTACTGTATGTTACATAATACTCCACGGGACTTATACATTTACAGATACAAGGTCTCACCGGCACTAGATATAATGTAGCACTCCCATTGTCACTGCCGCCAATGGAATCATCAATTTAAGCTTTCGCACATTTATCCAGACAGAAAATCAGAC
Organism: Ranitomeya imitator; assembly: GCF_032444005.1. NCBI lineage: Eukaryota > Metazoa > Chordata > Amphibia > Anura > Dendrobatidae > Ranitomeya > Ranitomeya imitator. Next base: position 139,878,509 of record NC_091290.1, read on the forward strand.
ACAAAGGAGTCGATTCACTAAAGGTCGATATGAACCAAACCATAGGATCACAGCTAAGAGGAAAGCTGTTGGCGGATGTGAATTATTGGAAATCTGAAAAATGCTGAATATTTTTTTTAAATGCCTTTTTTTTTTTGCAATTATGTGTAATCGGTTGTGAAACTACAACCCTGTGCATGTCCTGACAACCTGTCACGTTAGGAGTTGTAGTATCAGAATAGCTGATAAGCCAATGGTTGGACATCCCTAAAGGAAAAAAAAGTAGGTTTAGGAAATGGATGGAGCTAGGTTCACAATAGCATGCAATATGTTTCTGTTCTGGACTATGATGCCATGCCGGGTGGAACCCATTTACTATAATAAGGAGGCTCAGATGCCAGTTTGGACCTACTCTTAAGGCCCCCATTAGACTAATGTCAGCCAAATCCGGCAATATTGACAGTCTAAGGGCAGTCCCACACGTCCAGATAATTCCGGTACCGGAAAAATCGGTACCGGAACTATCCGTGTCCGTGTGCCCGTGCGTTTCTGTGGCACATCAGTGTGGCACACGGGCGGCACATGTGTGCCGCCCGTGTGCCCACTGGGTACCACACGCACCGTGCAGGAGACAGCACTAAAGTTTAGCGCTGTACCCTGCATCTGGTGCTGAAGCCGTGATTCATATCTTCTCTGCAGCAGCGTTTGCTGTAGAGAAGATATGAATTTTCCTTTTTTTTTTTGTTTCTCATGTTTAAAATAAAGGTCCATGTCCCCACCTCCCTCCCACCCCCTGTGCGCCCGCCCGCTGTTCTTAAAATACTCACCCGGCTCCCTCGCTGGCTGGCACTGCTTCCTCTCCTGGCCGCACCTTTTACTGTATAAGCGGTCACGTGGGGCCGCCGATTACAGAAATGAATATGCGGCTCCACCTCCCACAGGGGTGGAGCTGCATATTCATCACTGTAAATGAGTGGCCCCATGTGACCGCTCATACAGTAGAAGGTGCGGCCAGGACAGGAAGCAGCGCCAGCCAGCGAGGGAGCCGGGTGAGTATTTTAAGAACAGCGGGCGGGCGCACAGGGGGTGGGAGGGAGGTGGGGACATGGACCTTTATTTTAAACACGAGAAACAAAAAAAAAAAGGAAAATTCATATCTTCTCTACAGCAAACGCTGCTGCAGAGAAGATACCCTGTTTTTTACATCTTTTACTAGCACTTGCGGATTACTGCAACATTTTTTCAAACTGAGTGTTTTTGGTTTTACTATTCTCTTTTGTGTCTGCAGAGAAGATATGAATCGCGACTTCAGCACCAGTGGGGGGGGACAGCGCTTACTGTAGCGCTGTCTCCTGCACGGCACACGGACTGCACATGGACAACGTCCGTGTGCGGTACGTGTTTTGCACGGACCCATTGACTTTAATGGGTCCGTGTAATCCGTGCGCTCCCACGAACACTGACATGTCTCCGTGTTTGACACACGGAGACACGGTCCGCAGAAAATCAATGACATGTGCACAGATGCATTGATTTGAATGTGTCTACGTGTGTCAGTGGCTCCGTTACGTGAGGAAACTGTCACCTCACGTACCGGAGCCACTGACGTGTGAAACCGGCCTAATGAGTATTGGGGAGAGATGTCAATCGTGCACAGGACCGGACTGACCGACAGGAGAATCCTCCGGTAGGCCACCCCATGTGAAAGAGTGCTAATGAGTAGTGATATTGCACTTGAGTCACAATTTGCAGAAAAAGATATAATCTATTTATTAAAAAAGCTAGCCAAATTATTACATAGAACCAAAAGTAAATTTGTGTACTAGAGTCAGGTTAGTTTTGCATGTAGCTGAACAGTGGGCCCCAAGAATCAATGTTACTGGTCAAGTAAAATCCAAGCATAGGGGCAAATTTATTGAGCACTTCACTCCAGTTTTGTGCTAAAATGTCGCAAAATGCTTGAGCGACTTATAGCAAGTTTAAAGGCTTTTTTTTATGCCAGTTGTAACCAACTTTTTGGTAAGTGGGCAAAGCTTGTCCCGAAGGGGGTAGGCCTGACAAACTCATCATAATTTAAGCCACAAAAGTTCCTGGCTGGCGTACATTTATTTTTGGCGTTGCATGGCACCTGAAAGAGATGCCAAATTCATTAAGAGGCGCAAACCTCTTTTGGCGCATCCTTTTCCGACACTCTTCTCACCAAGACTGACTTGCAACAGGCCAATCTTGATGAATTGGGGGGCAATAGTTTATTTTCTTACTGCTCCGGCCAAAAAAAGTGGGGACGCAGAGGGTACAAGTCTACTGGTTTGCAGCCTGTAAAAAGTTCTGTAAGCTTCTGAAGCTTCATTGATTGTTGGTAATCGATTGTTGCAAGGCTCATTGTCTCGTTGGGGCAAATCCACACACAGCAGACATTTTTGTCTCGGATCTGCAGCACAATGGGCGCATGTTTGACTTTTGCGGTCCCACCAATCAGCTGATTGAATGGGAGCCGTGCCATTTCATTGATGGGGACCCTGGAAGTTGAAACCCCCACCCCACCGATCGGCTGCTGAGCTTTATTGTAAACTATCAATCACAGTTCTATGCATAGCAGATCTTCCAGTGTAATGCATGCTCGTATTCCTATATTGCAAGTTAATGGCTTAGAGTGCACAATCATGTCTTTACAATATGCACACATATGTTGTATTTGACAGGTGAATGTTAGATAGATGGATCCCAACACGGACATCATTGATCTCCACCGGTGGATGTAAGGACAGAGCAGAAGATGGAAAAGGATGAAATGAGATCACATCTAAGGTACATTTACACTAATGGCAGTAGGCTCACACCTTCCACACTAATCCGAAATTTAAAGGGGTTCAACAAAATTTTTTTTTTAAGATGTATGGATTTACAAAAAAAAAAAAAAATCTACTACTGTCCATGTTACAGATGCAACTCAGATTGGGTTTGCTGGCAACTTGAAAGATGTATTCTGGTCCCCAGAGATTATCATTGATCCATTGAATAGGTGATAATGATAGATATGTGTGTGGACCCCCACTGATTGTCCCTATTCTGGTTCTCCTCTGACTGCATGGCTCTGTTCACATGTCCAGCAATCATCCGCTACAACTGATCCAGCACTAATCTGTTAACCCCCAAAAAAAGTTGTGCAGACAACTTTTTTTTGTCCGGCTTAAAAAAAAAAATGATTTCAAGTGGATCCATTTTTTTTTTTACATTGAAGTCTAAGGAAACGGATCCGTAAATTAGCTATTGGTTTTCTTCCATTTGAAACAGATCCAGTTGGTAATAAACGGATCCTTTTCAAATGAAAGAAAAACTGACGGATAATTAACGGATTCGTTTTTCTAAGACTTCAATGTTAAAAAAAGATAAATAAAATAAATAGATCCAGTAGAACAGTTTTTTACCCAGACAAAAAAAAGTTGTGTCTCCGCAATTTTTTGCCAATGGATTAGCGCTACATCCATTCTAATGGACGATTACTGTACATGTGAACAAAACCTTAAAAAAAAAAATACAGCTAGGAGGAGCTTAAAAAAAAAAAAAGGAGCACCAGGGTCAGGGGCAGACAAAGACAGAAGAGGAGCAGTAGATGGACCATTAGTTTTCAGAGTCTGTGATACAAACTGCTTGCAATTTTGGCAGTGGATATGGGCACAGGTGGCACCAATGATGTACCCGCTCCTGACCAGGGTGCGTGTGTCTGAACCTTTTGCATTCAGCTCCACCTGGCCATGGTCTTGCTGTCAGGTGAGACCAAGGGGGAAACACTAGTCCTATCTTCTCGCAATCGGTGGAGTCCATGTGGTGGTGATTTATGGAGACCGAAACATCCCTTTAAGTAAAGTCAATAGAACCACAGGTGGGTTGGGTATTGCAGCCTTAATAGTGACCCTAAAATGCGGCTGTATTATGACTATGGGAAGATGGGATATGGAGAGTTAGTTGCTGGGGTCAGAAGGGATATTTATTTTCCTTGGCTAAGAAAAGTAATGGTGTCTTTATGACCCTGCGTTCTTTCGTAATGTAATAATATGAGATGACGTACTCCGTGCACCCCAATAGCATGGCTCCACTATAATCAAAAGTAATGGTGTCTTTATGACCCTGCGTTCTTTCGTAATGTAATAATATGAGATGACGTACTCCGTGCACCCCAATAGCATGGCTCCACTATAATCAAAAGTAATGGTGTCTTTATGACCCTGCGTTCTTTCGTAATGTAATAATATGAGATGACGTACTCCGTGCACCCCAATAACATGGCTCCACTATAATCAGAGCATGGATTCCTAGATAAAGAAGCCGGATAGTCCACATGTGCCCTACTGGTAGACCAGTGACGAGGAACGAAATAAATCTGCAATGTCTGTCAGTGCTTACAACAAAGAACCTGTCTGGTATCATTAGGAAAAATAAAGCATTATTATGACTTAACTCCTAGCCCATGTATATATGAGTACCACCTGCCCTAGCTATGCACAGCGCTCCTCTCACCCAATGGCAGACGATCTCCACCTGTAATAATAACACAAGAGCTTGGTGTTGGCTGCTGTCAGCTGCTATGTGCAAGGAGATAAAGCCCAGAGATGGAAGGGCCACAGGAGCAGCCCAAGTCCTGAGTGGCACATTTAGAAGATGAGATCATAGTATTAACCCCTATCATTGCTGGAGTGGAAGCAAAACCCACACTGTACAGACAGACCCTGCGGATTCAACGCAGCGCCACAAACTACTGCAAATGCACCCAGCTGGGACCACCACGCAAGTTATGACCATTGCATTGCCCAGACACCCCCCAATATCATGCACAAACCTAATTCTCTGCCATCTGGAAGGGTTATAAAAGAGGATGACAGCAGGTACTCACCCAAGCAAATGACAGAAATATGATGGAGAAAGTCCAGCCTGGCTGTGCTGCGCATGGTGTTGAGGGGGGCTGCGATCCTTTGTCAGGCAGCCAGGGGGGTGCAGGAGGGGAGAGGCTCCACATCAGCTGTCTCTTTTGTTAGACAGGGGATGAGCACTTGTCATTTCCAGCAGCACATATGCATTAAAGTGGAGCCTTTTTCTCTTGTGTCTGTGTGCTGTATGGGAGGAGGAGGAGGAGGAGTGCAGGCTGGAGGAGGAGGAGAAAAGGAAGCATCTCCTAGTGCTGCAGCTGATGACACTACTTCCTCACATATATGCAAGACCCCCACTCCTCCTCTTCTTCCAGGCCCCCTTATTCTACCAGCAGGGCATCCTCACCTTCAGATACACCTTCTGGCAGATGCCCCCTAACTGCTCACCTCTCTCTGCCTCCCCCTACTGATCAGTCAGGGTACTGCCCCTTAGGGAACTGGCCAGCCCCCTCTATCCCTGCACTGAGATCACCTGGAAATCCTGACACTGACCAATGACTGGAGCCTCTCAGCTGTCACTGTCTGCTCATAATTTTATATATATATATATATATATATATATACAGTGGGGCAAAAAAGTATTTAGTCAGTCAGCAATAGTGCAAGTTCCACCACTTAAAAAGATGAGAGGCGTCTGAAATTTACATCATAGGTAGACCTCAACTATGGGAGACAAACTGAGAAAAAAAAATCCAGAAAATCACATTGTCTGTTTTTTTAACATTTTATTTGCATATTATGGTGGAAAATAAGTACTTGGTCAGAAACAAAATTTCATCTCAATACTTTGTAACATATCCTTTGTTGGCAATGACAGAGGTCAAACGTTTTCTGTAAGTCTTCACAAGGTTGCCACACACTGTTGTTGGTATGTTGGCCCATTCCTCCATGCAGATCTCCTCTAGAGCAGTGATGTTTTTGGCTTTTCGCTTGGCAACACGGACTTTCAACTCCCTCCAAAGGTTTTCTATAGGGTTGAGATCTGGAGACTGGCTAGGCCACTCCAGGACCTTGAAATGCTTCTTACGAAGCCACTCCTTCGTTGCCCTGGCGGTGTGCTTTGGATCATTGTCATGTTTAAAGACCCAGCCACGTTTCATCTTCAATGCCCTTGCTGATGGAAGGAGGTTTGCACTCAAAATCTCACGATACATGGCCCCATTCATTCTTTCATGTACCCGGATCAGTCGTCCTGGCCCCTTTGCAGAGAAACAGCCCCAAAGCATGATGTTTCCACCACCATGCTTTACAGTAGGTATGGTGTTTGATGGATGCAACTCAGTATTCTTTTTCCTCCAAACACGACAAGTTGTGTTTCTACCAAACAGTTCCAGTTTGGTTTCATCAGACCATAGGACATTCTCCCAAAACTCCTCTGGATCATCCAAATGCTCTCTAGCAAACTTCAGACGGGCCCGGACATGTACTGGCTTAAGCAGTGGGACACGTCTGGCACTGCAGGATCTGAGTCCATGGTGGCGTAGTGTGTTACTTATGGTAGGCCTTGTTACATTGGTCCCAGCTCTCTGCAGTTCATTCACTAGGTCCCCCCGCGTGGTTCTGGGATTTTTGCTCACCGTTCTTGTGATCATTCTGACCCCACGGGGTGGGATTTTGCGTGGAGCCCCAGATCGAGGGAGATTATCAGTGGTCTTGTATGTCTTCCATTTTCTAATTATTGCTCCCACTGTTGATTTCTTCACTCCAAGCTGGTTGGCTATTGCAGATTCAGTCTTCCCAGCCTGGTGCAGGGCTACAATTTTGTTTCTGGTGTCCTTTGACAGCTCTTTGGTCTTCACCATAGTGGAGTTTGGAGTCAGACTGTTTGAGGGTGTGCACAGGTGTCTTTTTATACTGATAACAAGTTTAAACAGGTGCCATTACTACAGGTAATGAGTGGAGGAAAGAGGAGGCTCTTAAAGAAGAAGTTACAGGTCTGTGAGAGCCAGAAATCTTGATTGTTTGTTTCTGACCAAATATTTATTTTCCGCCATAATATGCAAATAAAATGTTAAACAAAACAGACAATGTGATTTTCTGGATTTTTTTTTCTCAGTTTGTCTCCCATAGTTGAGGTCTACCTATGATGTAAATTACAGACGCCTCTCATCTTTTTAAGTGGTGGAACTTGCACTATTGCTGACTGACTAAATACTTTTTTGCCCCACTGTATATATATATATACAGTACAGACAAAAAGTTTGGACACACCTTCTCATTTAAAGATTTTTCTGTATTTTCATGACTATGAATATTGTAAATTCACACTGAAGGCATCAAAACTATGAATTAACACATGTGGAATTATATACTTAACAAAAAAGTTTGTAACAACTGTATATATGTGTGTGTGCAATAAATGTATCAAATTGCAAAGAATCAAATATTGGGTACTATTCATCTTAATTATAAAATGCTGCGGAATATGTTATAGAAATGAATTTATCAATATTTTGGGTTTATTATGTTTAAAAATAACAGTTTATTTATAAAACATAGTAACATTCCGCATAACAATTATTACAATGTAGAATATGTTTCTAACGAGTATTTAGAATGGGTATACTAACTCCTCTCCTTCTGCCAAACCTTACCTGGCAATAGGGTATTTTGGTGCAACTTTAATTTACATTTGCATAACTATAATCAGTTTTAGAATCCACCTATATTTCAGTATTTTAACGTTTTCTTTCGCAAATCCTAAAAACGAATGATGGCGATGGGACTGGCTTCTCGCTATTTACTCCAAAAGAACAAAACCACATTAAATATCGTGTGCGCACAAATGAAAGTTAACAAAAAATATATATTTTTTTTTATGAACAAAGAATGTAAAGGTATGAACACATCTAAAACCAATTATAACACCGACAATCCCCAATGATATAATGACTCAGTGGGGACCAAACGTATTTGTGTTATGTAATATTCGGATTCCTCCCTCAAAAACAATACTGCAAAATTAATGTAAAAAAAATGTGCAAAATAAAGAAATACAGTGTAATCAATGATTGCAGATAAATAAATCCCTGAAAATTTAAAAAAACATAAGTTTAAAAAATACAGGATGTAATTTGTTATTATTTCAGCATCAGTAATGTATGTACACAGTGACTGCACCAGCAGAATAGTGAGTGCAGCTCTGGGGTATAATACAGGATGTAACTCAGGATCAGTAAAGTAATGTATGTACACAGTGACTGCACCAGCAGAATAGTGAGTGCAGCTCTGGGGTATAATACAGGATGTAACTCAGGATCAGTAATGTAATGTATGTACACAGTGACTGCACCAGCAGAATAGTGAGTGCCGCTCTGGAGTATAATACAGGATGTAACTCAGGATCAGTAATGTAATGTATGTACACAGTGACTGCACCAGCAGAATAGTGAGTGCAGCTCTGGAGTATAATACAGGATGTAACTCAGGATCAGTAATGTAATGTATGTACACAGTGACTGCACCAGCAGAATAGTGAGTGCAGCTCTGGGGTATAATACAGGATGTAACTATGGATCAGTAATGTAATGTATGTACACAGTGACTGCACCAGCAGAATAGTGAGTGCAGCTCTGGGGTATAATACAGGATGTAACTCAGGATCAGTAATGTAATGTATGTACACAGTGACTGCACCAGCAGAATAGTGAGTGCAGCTCTGGGGTATAATACAGGATGTAACTATGGATTAGTAATGTAATGTATGTACACAGTGACTGCACCAGCAGAATAGTGAGTGCAGCTCTGGGGTATAATACAGGATGTAACTATGGATTAGTAATGTAATGTATGTACACAGTGACTGCACCAGCAGAATAGTGAGGGCAGCTCTGGAGTATAGTACAGGATGTAACTCTGGATCAGTAATGTAATGTATGAACACAGTGACTGCACCAGCAGAATAGTGAGTGCAGCTCTGGAGTATAATACAGGATGTAACTCTGGATCAGTAATGTAATGTATGTACACAGTGACTGCACCAGCAGAATAGTGAGTGCAGCTCTGGAGTATAATACAGGATGTAACTCAGGATCAGTAATGTAATGTATGTACACAGTGACTGCACCAGCAGAATAGTGAGTGCAGCTCTGGAGTATAATACAGGATGTAACTCAGGATCAGTAATGTAATGTATGTACACGGTGACTGCTCCAGCAGAATAGTGAGTGCAGCTCTGGGGTGTAATACAGGTGGTAACTCAGGATCAGTAATGTAATGTATGTGCACAGTGACTGCACCAGCAGAATACTGAGTGCAGCTCTGGAGTATAATACAGGATGTAACTCAGGATCAGTAATGTAATGTATGTACACAGTGACTGCACCAGCAGAATAGTGAGTGCAGCTCTGGGGTATAATACAGGAGGTAACTCAGGATCAGTAATGTAATGTATGTACACAGTGACTGCACCAGCAGAATAGTGAGTGCAGCTCTGGGGTATAATACAGGATGTAACTCAGGATCAGTAATGTAATGTATGTATACAGTGACTGCACCAGCAGAATAGTGAGTGCAGCTCTGGAGTATAATACAGGATGTAACTCAGGATCAGTAATGTAATGCATGTACACAGTGACTGCACCAGCAGAATAGCGAGTGCAGCTCTGGAGTATAATACAGGATATAACTCAGGATCAGTAATGTAATGTATGTACACAGTGACTGCACCAGCAGAATAGTGAGTGCAGCTCTGGAATATAATACAGGATATAACTCAGGATCAGTAATGTAATGTATGTACACAGTGACTGCACCAGCAGAATAGTGAGTGCAGCTCTGGGGTATAATACAGGATGTAACTCAGGATCAGTAATGTAATGTATGTGCACAGTGACTGCACCAGCAGAATAGTGAGTGCAGCTCTGGGGTATAATACAGGATATAACTCAGGATCAGTAATGTAATATATGTACACAGTGACTGCACCAGCAGAATAGTGACTGCAGCTCTGGGGTACAATACAGGATGTAACTCAGGATCAGTACAGGATCAGTGTTGCAGGTGACTTCTCTTCATATAAAGTCTATATCTATACGATCACTGTACCATTATAACCAGCGGTGGACATATTGTGTCCTATCACCTTCTCTCCAATAATACCAGCAGAATAGTGAGTGCATCACTATTTTCTATTGAATGGAGCCATCCATTGTACTTTTGCAATCTATTAATGTAATTTATTAATAATAATAATAATGGGAACTCATTTACCTTGAACATTACGATTATTTCTTTTTTTTCATGCGATTACTCATCTAGATTTCCCAAACGTCTCACACCAGGATGAAAGGCTTTTTTTCTCTCTATTATTTATTATTTATAGATTATTTTTTCATTCACAGATTTTTGCATTAGTTGTCAAATTATTAATATCTGTTCGCTGTTGGTTTTCCCTAGAGATTGCCCTCATTATGTCATTATCTCCAGTCTAGCACTAATACTGTTTAGTGCCTTTACAATTTTCTAAAGCATGTTGCCATGGATGGTAAGCGCACAGGGGTATATACACTGCTCCAAAAATAAGGAGAACACTGAAATACCGCATCCTATATATCATCGAATGAAATATTCCAGTTGCAATTCTTTATTTATTACATACTGGAATGCGTTGAGAACAATAAAACCTAAAAATGATCAATGTAAATCAAAATGAATATCCCATGGAGGTCTGGATTTGGAATGATGCTCAAAATCAAAGTGGAAAATCAAATTACAGGCTGATCCAACTTCAGTGGAAATGCCTTAAGACCATAAAATGATGCTCAGTAGTGTGTGTGGCCTCCACGTACCTGTATGACCTCCCTACAACACCTGAGCATGCTCTTGATGAGACGGCGGATGTTCTCCTGAGAGTTCTTTTCCCAGACATGGATTAAAGCATCAGGCAACACGCGGACAGTTTGTGGTGCAACGTAGTGCTGGTGGATGGAACAAAACATTATGTCCCAGATGTTCTCAATTGCATTAATTTCTGGGGAACGGACAGGGCAGTTCATAGCGTTAATGCCTTCATCATGCAGGAACTGCCAACACACTTCAGCCACATGAGGCCTAGCATTGTCATGCATCAGAAGAAACCCAGGGCCCACTGCACCCCCATATGGTCTCATAATGAGTCTGAGGATCTCATCCCAGTACCCCTTGGCAGTCAGGCTACCTCTGGAGTGCACATGGAGGGCTGTGCGGCCCTCCAAAGAAATGCCACCCCACACCATTGCTAACCCACTGCCAAATCGATCATGCTGTAGGATGTTGATGGCAGCAGGATGTTCTGCACGGTGTCTCCAGATTCTAGACACATCTATCATATCTTGGTATTCTCTGGCAAAAGCTAATTGCCCTGCACAGTTTTGGGCTGTAAGCACAACATCCACTTGTGGACGTCGGGCCGTCATACCACCCTCATGGAGTCTAGTTCTGACAATTTGAGCAGACACATGGTTGCTAGTGGCCTGCTGGAGGTCATTTTGCAGGGCTCTGTCACTGCTCCTCCTGTTCCTCCCTTCAGAAAGGAGGAGGTAGCGGTCCTGCCGCTGGGTAATTGCCCTCCTACGGCCACCTCAACATCTCTTAGTGTACTGGCCTCTCTCCTGGTATCTGGTCAATACTCTGGACACTACGCTGACAGACACAGCTACTCTTCTTGCCACAGCTCGCATTGATGTGCCATCCTCGATGAGCTTCACTACCTGAACAACTTTTGTGGGTTGTAGACACCACCTCATGCTACTCTACAGTACCTCTATGGTTGAGAGCAATGACAAAATACAAAAGTGACAAAAACAACAGCCAAATAGGATGAAAACAGATACACACGTGGTCAAAATTGTTGGTACCCCTCGCTTAATGACAGAAAAACCCACAATGGTTACAGAAATAACTTGAAACTGACAAAAGTAATGATAAATAAAAGATCTATGAAAATGAGCAAATGAAAGTCAGACATTGCTTTTCAACCATGCTTCCACAGAATAAAAAAAAAAATAAAACTCATGAAATAGGCTTGGACAGAAATGATGGTACCCCTGAAAATAATGTGACAAAAGGGACATGTTAAATCGCGGTGTGTCCACTATCATCACAGGGGTCTACAATCCTGGAATCAGTGAGTGGCCTGTATATAGGGCTGCAGATACTCACTGTGCTGTTTGGTGACATGGTGTGTATCACACTCAACATGGACCAGAGGAAGCGAAGGAAAGAGTTGTCTCCGGAGATTAGAAAGAAAATTATAGACAAACATGTTAAAGGTAAAAGTTATAAGACATCTCCAAGCAGCTTGATGCTCCTGTGACTACAGCTGGACATATCATTCAGAAATGTGAGATCCTTGGGACTGTAGCCGACCTCCTTGGAAGTGGCCGCAGGAGGAAAACTGATGACAAATCAAAGAGACGGATAATACAAATAGTAATGCGCTCCAGGTTCCTGGTCGTTGCAGTAATATCATTTTCCTCTACGGGAGAGTGGTGTTACGTTTGGAGGCAAAGAAGGACAACTGAAATCCAGGTATCACAAACATGCAACACATTTCGCACTCCAGGCCACCAGGGGGAGCTATGCTCCTATTTATTAGGGCACTCTTCACACTTAGGTAAAACTGGTTGTCTGGGGAGGGAGTTAGGCAGTTGCTGGCTGAGATTTGCTCAGGTAGTTGGTCCCTGGCAGGGGTGGGAGCCTGTCAGCGGCCGAGACAGAAGGACACGGAGCTGTGCCTGCCCTAAGTGCAGCAGTTCCTAAGAAAGAGACACATATTGTAACTGTATTGTAGAGAGGGTGAAGAAGTCATACCAAAGGAGTGGATACCAGGAGGAGTTCTGCCCTACACAGGCTGCCTTCTTCTAAGGCGCAGGTTCCCGGTAGCCGGAGCACCGAGGGAGCAACCGTCCTTTATGCCTTGCTCCAGAGACCGGTAGGACAGCTAATTTCACATTACTGATCCGCCCCTACACCCAGGAGGCAAGGTGGCACTGCTTAGAGGCTGGGGCATGATAGAGTCCCTGTAAAACGCCTCAAGCCACCGGTCATACGGGTTTGTCCTATCCATCTGGGGAACAGAGAGAGAGACATAACATCTACAACATCTGTGAGGACCTTAGGAGAAGCACAGCAGTAAGGTACTACAACATCCAGGCGCTAGAGGAAGGCTACTGATTTCTAACTGGACAAGGGCACTCTGGATTTGCCTCCAAACCGGCCGGACTCTGCCTGCCCTGTGATCTGTGCTCTGGACTGTGGATGCTGAAGCCTTCAGTAAAAGGTAAAGAGACTGCAACCTTGTGTCCTCCTTCTTTACTGCGCCTCTCACCATCCACCATCTACACACTGGGAAGCCCTGGGGACATACTTCACCTGTGCGAAGGTATACCATCTAGCTGCCATAACATCACCCCAGCGGAGCTCTAAGCAGCGTCGGTCACCCTGACCGCATACCACAAATGGCGTCACGAACATATCCCTTTAAAGACCTTTCACTTTAACACGGACGTCCCGAGGGCCACGGACCGGGTCAGCCACCGTGACATCCCCCTGAGAACCGAAGGACCCGGTAACGAGTACCCCACTGTCCACGGGTGGTGCTCCAGTAACAAAAGAGCCCAGAAAAACTATTAAACAGGTTAAAAGGTGAACTTTAAGCTCAAGGAACATCAGTGTCAGATCGCACCATCCGTTGTTGTATGAGCCAAAGTGGACTTCATTGGAGACGATCAAGGAGGACACAATTGTTGAAAAAAGCCAGACTGGAATTTGCCAAACTACATATTGACAAGCCACAAAGCTTCTGGGAGAATGTCCTATGGACAGGTGAGACAAAAATGGAACTTTTTGGAAAGCACATCAGCTCTATGTTCTCAGATGGAAAAATGAAGCATATCAAGAAAAGAACACTGTCCCTACTGTGAAACATGGAGGAGGCTCTAGTTATGTTCTGGGGCTGCTTTGCAACTGGCACAGGGTGTCTTCAATCTGTGCAGGGTACAATGAAATCTCAACACTGTCCCTACTGTGAAACATGGAGGAGGCTCTAGTTATGTTCTGGGGCTGCTTTGCAACTGGCACAGGGTGTCTTCAATCTGTGCAGGGTACAATGAAATCTCAAGACTATCAAGGTATTCTAGAGAGAAATGTGCTGCCCAGTGTCAGAAAGCTTGGTCTCAGTCGCAGGTCGTGGGTCTTGCAACAGGATAATGACCCGAAACACAAAGCTAAAAACACCCAAGAATGGCTAAGAGGAAAACATTGGACTATTCTGAAGTGACCTTCTATGAGCCCTGACCTAAATCCTATTGAGCATCTTTGGAAAGAGCTGAAACATGCCGTCTGGAAAAGGCAACCTCCAAACATGAGACGACTGAAGCAGTTTGCTCTTGAGGAGCGGCCAAAATACCTGTCAAGAGGTGCAGAAGTCTCATTGACAGTTACAGGAATCGTGTGATTGCAGTGATTGCCTCAAAAGTTTGTGCAACAAAATATTAAGTTAAAGGGACCATCATTTCTGTCCAGGTCTATTTCTGTGGCCATTGTGGGTTTTTCTGTCATTAAATGAGGGGTACCAACAATTTTGACCACGTGTGTAAATGGTCTGTGGTCACCCCTGCAGAACCACTCCTTTATAGGGAAGTCTGGTGTAACAGATCCACAACTATATGCCCAGTGCAATAAACTTGTATATTTCTGTATATTTATGATTTGAACATACAAGAAAACTTGTTTTTGTTTTTTTTTTCGTTATCGGAAGTTTAATTTGTAAAAAGTTAAAATTTTTCCCTTGTTTTTCATCTTAATTCATTTTCCCAGATTTTATGTATGTTGTCTCTGCTGATTTTAGAGTAGTACCATACATGAGAAGGGGTTGCATGCAAATTACAGATACCATTTACAGTAAGCAAACTAACAATTACAGACTGACACAGAGGGGTGAGGACCCTGCCCTTGCAGGCTTACATTCTACAGGATGGCTCAAGCCACTCATTGTCCCTCCCCCAGGAATGTCTTTGTTTGGTGACTCCAAAAAGTAAATAGTAGAAAGAGGAGTGCATGTCATTACTCAGCCCACTCAGTGATGTCACAACGAGAGGGTATATCTTACCCCTGTTCAGTTGGGAGTAGTGTTGGTCCAGGAAGTGAGCTAACAACAGCTCGGCAAGCTGTCCTCATGCATCTAGATATTTATGGACGTCTTTCTCCTGCTCAGTTCATGAGGAGAAGTAACACATGTAAGTGTTCTTTTCAATTTTAACTCCTGTTTATTTGTAATTCCATTGTACATATATTTGTCTTCTTTATAATATATTTTTAATACTTTGTAAACACTGCCTAGCTTTTTATGGAGTAAAATGTAAAATTACTAGCTTGCCTCTTCATGCTCTAAATGAACTGTCCCATCCTCTGAAGTGAATTACGCTATTGATTTGGGATGGCTACGGACACGTTAATCCTTAGGAAATCGGAGCTGGTGGCAGCATACTTTGTTCTGTGCTTTTTGGAGGCTTTGTAGTGATGGCGGCGTTGATAATTATTGTTCCCGCCGGAGTGGGAGTAGTTATATTGCCCTGCTGCAGTGTGCCCAATAGCCAGTACATAGCAGGCAGCCTTTTTGGCGACTAAATACCCTAGGTGCAGTACCTAGACTGACCTGAGGGTAAGGGAGGCGCCAGAGAGCTGCAAGTGCCAATCCGGAACTGGGAAGTGGGATGTGATGGTGGGAAATGGTATGTGTATATAATTTTGTTTGTATTAATATTTTACTGATTATCATGGTGTTCTCTTGTAGGATGAGTTATTTGCTAATTGATGAATGGCTGTGGTTGCCATCTGATATCAGCCCCCACAGTACTGTATTGTTGTCTTCTCACAGTGTCAGTGAATTAGCCTGTTTGCTAATATGCTAATGACATATTGAACTAGCTTGTTGAAACAATGAGCCCCTGAGATCTTCCACCTCCTGACCTGTGAATGAGGTGGGGGACTTTTAAAATATCAGGGAGGTGTCCATAAGTGCACCCATTGGCAGCAATGTTAACGCGCATCGCTAGCGCGTGCCATTTTCGGCACACGCTAGCGATGTGCCGTTCTTTTGTGACGCGCCTCGGACGCTGCTTGCAGCGTCCGAGGCGCGCCCGAGGTCCGTTCCCCGCTCTCGCAGATCGGGGATCTGCGCTAGAGGGAACGTTAAACGCGACCCCAAAAAATACATTGCGTTAGCGCAATCCGCTAGCGCTATGCGCTAAATGGATTGCCCTAACGCAATGGGAACCTAGCCTTACTGAACTGCATTCAGGTTCTGGACTATCTTATCCTTTGTGTGGTGAATTGTATATGGAACTTTCGTATTTTTGCCTAAATAAAGGTCTTGGGATTGTTCACTGTTCTCTTGCTCTGTTGATTGTGTGATACTGGAGAAGGACCCTGTGACAACTGTTGGCAGCAGTGGGATCAACAGAGCGTAACCAAATGGAGAACTGTCATGATCCCAATGGCAGGGGATCACAAAAGGACAAGCACAAAAAACAAAACAAGCTCTAGGGTGATGGAAACTAAGCTGACCGCGATCCTGAACCTAACACACAACTAGCTGTAGCCGGGGAACGTGCCTACGATGATTCCTAGACGTCTCGCGCCAGCCGAAGGACTAACTTCCCCTATTAGAAGAAACACAGACCTCTCTTGCCTCCAGAGAAACACCCCACATAAATAGCAGCCCCCCACATGTAATGACGGTGAAATGAGAGGAAAGCACATACGTAGTTATGAAAACAGATTCAGCAAAATGAGGCCCGCTGTCACGATATGGTATGAAATATCATAAGTAGTTCTTTTGCTAGCCTGAGTGGGCTAAGCCCCCCCTTCTTGGAGTAACAGTTGTAGCTGCAAATTCCTGGCTTTCCTTCTCAGAGAGTGTGGGGGTTAGAAGTTTTATGGCCGAACGGAATTTACGACTGGCATTTCCTGTGTAAGCTCTTGTCCAGCTAGAACAGGAAAAATGGCTCCAAAAATCCATGAAAGATTCTTTGTTTAGTTTTTGTTAGATATTAGGCAAACGATTTAAGCTAGAAATACGAAAATATATATTCGTAGTCCCACTCGGTGTAGCTACACATCTCATGACACTCGGGTTTCTAACTCCATCTGGTAAAGAAGTAGGGTTTTCTCTGTAAATATGTATCCCAGATAGGACATATTTGATCTCATTAGAATGCTCACGTTAATCCGAGATGAATTATGGGTTTGGTATGACTCTGTCATGTTTTGTAGTGAAGTTATAGAACTTAGAGAGAATAGTTTAAAGTTTAGGCAGAATGTAGAGAGAGGAGGGTCTGGATAAGCCAGCCTTTCTGTGATGTCACAGCCTTAATGTTTTAAGTGTCTGGCAGGCTCTGAGGCGTCACTTTTTTTTGTTGATTTCTCCCTCTGGACTGCTTGGTCCTATTGTCCTGGAAGAGCTGGTACATCCCATGGACTGGGATGTATGGAAACTGCACTAGCCTGGATGCCTGCAATGCTTTTAATATGTGAGTGTTATCTTTTCTCATTTATTCCCTTTATGTTATAATTACCCTTGTACATATTTGCAATTGTCTCATGTATAACATCTTTATAAACTATTTTTGATAACGCACTGCCTAGTTATTTTGAATGGGATATACTATTATATATTAGTTCGTTCTCCTGCTCTAAACCGTACCCTAAGTCTCTTGAAGGGAAAATACGCTACTGTTACTGTTGTGTTGGGTTAGCTTCGGACCCGTTTAATCGAAGCTGGTGGCAGCGAAAGTGTGCTGACGGTTGGATTATGCTGAAGCAACTGCGGGTTTGATAATTATTGTTCCTGCCTGTGTGGGAGTAGTTATCGCGTCGCTGCAGCGTGCCCAATAGCCAGTACATAGCAGGCAGCCTTTCTGGCGACTAATTACCCAGGGTGCAGTACCTAATCTGACCTGAGAGTAAGGGGGCGCCAGAGAGCTGCAAGTGTTAAGTGGAACTGTAAGCGGGATATACATAAATCCCTGCAGTTCGTGGTATATAGAAAAGCAGTGGGATACCTAGAATAAGCCCCTGCTGTAAACTAAGAGGTCAATAGCCTTGTGTGTGGTTTTTCATCACATTGTTAGCAGTGGAGGGATAACTAAGATAAGCCCCCCTGCACATGTGATAGCCGTCTGTTGGCCTAAAGTCACCCTGATCCGTGACGTAGGGGTGACGGTCACGGTGTGAATCCTGACCCAGTGGTGACAGCGGTCAGGGGAATCGTGACAATTGGTGGCAAGGCGGTGGGATATCTTAGAGCATTAGTGATTTGGTTTGAGTAATCATTCCTCTCACTAAAAACTTGCAGAAAGTTCTTGCGAGGACTCTGCGCAAATAAGTTTGGAGAACGAACTCAGTGCTTTTTAGTTGTGAGACAATTGCGTACTGGTAATTATCCCCTCCCTTTCTCTTCGTTTTTCTATCCTATCTTTTATTTGGCAACCATGGTTGTGCTGGGAGAAACCTTCTATGAGCAGCAGACCAGAGACACCCTTGTCGCCTTATGCAAGTCACAGCACATTGACTCTGCAAGCAAAAACAAAGCCCAACTGGTCGCAGATCTGGTGCAATGGGAAGCCGCTCGAGACCAATCTCAGAGCTCAGAGGCCGCAGAAGCCAGCACAAGCGAACATGGTGCTGCAGCAGAGGTCCAACCACTGAATGCTGGCCCTGTTAGCAATCCGGGCGAATTGGACCCCCACCTGCAGGCGGCCTTGAAAGAATTCCCCATTGACGACCATGAGGGACGTCGGCAGCTGATTCAGCAATACCGGCAGGAGGCCCAGCGAGCTGAGAGAGAGGCCCGAGCTGAGAGAGAGGCCCGAGCTGAGAGAGAGGCACAGGCCCAGCGAGCCGAGCGGCAAGCTGAGCGGGAGTACCAGCTGCAGTTAGCCCGACTGCAAATGCAGGGGTTGTCTCAGACCAACCGTGAGCCCAGCAGCGCTCAGATACCTAAGCCCCGGCCCGATCACTTCCCTGTTATGGAGAAGGACGGAGACTTGGACACTTTTCTGCGGGCCTTTGAGAAAGCCTGCAGACAGTACCGGCTGCCTACAGATGAATGGGCCCGATACCTGACACCAGGGCTGAAAGGTAAAGCTCTGGAGGCGTTTGCTGCCCTCCCTCAAGAACAAGATGGAGACTATGAGGCCATCAAGCAGGCTCTGATAGCCAAGTACCAGCTTACACCCGAGGTGTACCGTAGAAAGTTCCGGACCCTCCAACGTGGCCCACACGACAGTTACAGTGATGTGGTGCATGGACTGGGGACCCACTTTGACCAGTGGACCCAAGGACTGTCAGTGACCACCTTTGCACAGCTGCGAGACCTGATGATCAAAGACCAGTTTTTTCATCTTTGCCCAGCTGAGGTGCGACAGTTCGTGATGGACAGAGAACCCAAAGACGTGACGAAAGCAGCGCAGATTGCCGATGCCTATGAGGCCAACCGTAGATCGGAAGCGCGGAAGCCAGTCACCACCAGCTGGAGAGGGGGTAAGCCTGCAACCAACGCCAGTACCCCTGCCAGCCAACACACCAGAGGTCCTGTCCCTGTGGCCAACAGCACCAGACCTACCACCGAACCTCGCGCGTGTTACACCTGCAAGCGGCCTGGGCATATCAGTACCTTCTGTCCAGACAGGCCGAAGAACCCCCCAGCCAAGGCCCCAGGGCCTAATGCAGCAGTTCTTTTGGTGGGTGGTGTGGTTGGGAGAGTGTGTGACAACGTACAGCCCGTCACTGTGGGAGGCCATGTTGCTACAGGCCTCAAGGACACCGGGGCTGAACGAACCCTCATCCGACCCGAACTGGCGGCCCCTGAAGAAATCATTCCGGGGAAAACCCTAACTGTCACTGGGATTGGGGGCATCAGCTGTCCCTTACCAATGGCCCGGGTTTTTATTGATTGGGGTGCTGGGAGCGGGGTGAAGGAAGTGGGGCTGTCTGATAATTTGCCCACTGATGTTTTGTTGGGGACTGATTTGGGGAGGATGTATGCATACTACGTTCCTGACACCCCTCCCCAATCTACTAATGAGGGTAAAGTTAACCCTGATGATGATGATGATGGGAAATCGCATGTGTTACCTGACCATGCTTTATCTTGTGTTGATGCATCTACTAATGATTTTTTCCCTAGGATTGATGGTGAAAATGTTGTACCTGTGCCAGCTGAACCTGATAATGATTTTTCTGTGAAGGTTAATGTGTCCATAGGTACAGGTGTGCCCAGCCACGTCGCTCTGCGGAGTGAGACGGCTGAGGAACCCCTAACAGGGGCAAGTGTCGGTGCTAC
Organism: Ranitomeya imitator; assembly: GCF_032444005.1. NCBI lineage: Eukaryota > Metazoa > Chordata > Amphibia > Anura > Dendrobatidae > Ranitomeya > Ranitomeya imitator. The sequence goes on from NC_091290.1 coordinate 139,898,738, forward strand.
AGGAAATGGGGAGATGCATGGGAACCGTGAGGAAGGTGACGCCATGAAAGTGACCAGTGCCACCGAAGAAGGTAACTGGCCCATAAGTAGCCCAGCCCCTGGAGTGTTGGGGGTGGATGGGGAGGTAGAGCCCATAGCAGCGCCGGCTGATGGGCCTGTAGAAACCCCCGGGGAGACAGCCTACGTAGCTGCTGTCACCCGCAGTCAGAGTGCCCGGAACGCAGATAACTGTCAGCCTTCCGGACCCTCCTCCGTCATCACGGTGACTGAACCAGAGGTGGACCCAGAGCAGGTCCAAGAGGGTTCCCGTGGGGAAGGGACCCTGACGTCGCTTTTGGCTTCCCCTAGCCAGGAGTTTCAGGCCGCTCTGCACACAGATGCGAGCCTAGAGAGTTTGAGACAACTCGCCGAGACGCCCACCTCCGTGACTGATAAGGAGAGGGTGTTCTGGGAACAAGGAAGGTTATACCGGGAGACAGTACCCGGAGAATCACAAAAGGAGTGGTTGAGGGAAAGACAGCTGGTCGTCCCGCAGCAATTCCGGGGTGAGTTGTTGCGGATTGCCCATGAGATCCCGCTAGCTGGACACTTGGGGATCAGCAAAACTAAGGCCCGGCTGTCTCAACACTTCTATTGGCCTAAGATGGGGACAGATGTGTCAAACTACTGCCGCTCCTGTGTCACCTGTCAAAGAGTGGGGAAGGCAGGGCCTGCTCTTAAGGCTCCCCTGATCCCTCTGCCAGTGATAGAAGAGCCTTTCCAGAGGATCGCGGTGGACATTGTGGGCCCGCTGGCCGTCCCCAGCAGCTCTGGAAAGCAATACATCCTTACTGTGGTAGACTATGCTACCCGGTACCCAGAGGCAGTGGCTCTGTCGTCAACTAGGGCAGATAAGGTGGCGGATGCCCTGTTGGCCATCTTTTCATGTGTAGGATTTCCCAGGGAAATGCTTACTGATCAAGGGACCCAATTTATGTCTCGCCTAATGGAGGCTCTCTGTAAGAAAATGCAGGTGAAGCACCTGGTATCGAGTGCGTATCACCCACAGACCAATGGCTTGTGTGAACGCTTCAATGGTACCCTCAAACAGATGCTACGCATGCTGGTTGAGACTCAAGGGCGCGACTGGGAGCGGTACCTCCCACACCTGCTGTTCGCTTACCGAGAGGTTCCGCAGGCCTCGACGGGGTTCTCCCCCTTCGAGCTCCTGTACGGCAGGCGAGTTCGGGGACCCCTTGGGTTGGTAAGAGAATCCTGGGAAGAGGAGCCGAACCCTTCTGAAGTGTCCATAGTGGAGTATGTCATGCGCTTCCGTGACAAGATGCAGACCTTGACGCAGTTGGTGCATGACAACATGACGCAGGCTCAGGCTGATCAGAAGCACTGGTACGACCAGAACGCCCGGGAGCGGACCTACCACGTGGGTCAAAAGGTGTGGGTGCTGGTCCCCGTACCAACGGATAAGCTTCAGGCAGCCTGGGAGGGCCTGTACGTCGTCCACCAACAGCTCAACCCGGTCACTTACGTGGTCACGCTTGACCATGCTCGGGGTAGGCGAAAGGCCTTTCACGTCAACATGATGAAGGCTCATCACGAACGTGAACCTTTCGTCCTACCGGTCTGCAGCTTGCCCGAAGACGGTGAGGAAGACACCCCCCTGGACTTGCTGGCCCAAGCCAAGGCCAATGGGTCCATCGAGGATGTGGAGGTAAGCGCCTCGTTAACTGAACCCCAGCGGGTGCAGTTGCAAACCACACTGGAACCCTTCCGGGTCGTATTCTCCAACCGACCTGGGAGGACTGAGTTAGCCGTCCACGAGGTGGACACCGGGAATCACGCCCCACTACGGCGAACACCCTATCGAATCTCTGACCAGGTGCAGCAGACTATGCGCCAAGAGATCGATGAGATGTTACAGCTGGGGGTGATTCGACGGTCAAAGAGCGCGTGGGCATCGCCTGTAGTTCTCGTGCCAAAGAAGGACCGGACCACACGGTTCTGCGTGGACTACAGGGGGCTCAACGCCATCACAGCCTCGGATGCGCACCCAATGCCGCGCATCGAGGAGCTGCTTGAGAAGTTAGCTGGCGCAAAATACCTGACAATAATGGATTTGAGTAGAGGATACTGGCAGATTCCCCTGAGCCCCGAGGCGCAGGAGAAGTCCGCCTTTATCACACCCTTTGGACTGTACGAGTCCACGGTCATGCCCTTCGGCATGAAGAATGCCCCTGCCACTTTCCAGCGGATGGTCAACCGCCTGCTTCAGGGACTGGAGACGTACGCCGTGGCGTACTTGGATGACATTGCCATCTTCAGTCCCTCCTGGAAGGAACACCTGCAGCATCTCGAGGAGGTGCTCAGGCGGATTCACCAAGCAGGACTGACTATCAAGCCGGGGAAGTGTCAGATGGGCAAGAGGGAGGTTCACTACCTAGGACACCGGGTAGGCGGAGGCACCCTGAAGCCAGGGCCGGAGAAAGTGGGCGCGATCGTGAACTGGCCCACTCCCGTGACCAAGAAACAGGTGATGTCCTTCTTGGGCACTGCAGGGTACTATAGGCGCTTCGTACAGCACTATAGTAGCCTGGCAAAACCTTTGACGGACCTCACCAGGAAGAAGCTACCCCACATCGTCAACTGGACAGATGGCTGTGAGGGGGCTTTCAAGGCGTTGAAAACCGCACTGTGCAACGCCCCTGTGTTGAAAGCAGTCGACAGCAGTTGACCGTTCTTGGTGCAGACCGACGCCAGCGAGTTTGGCCTTGGTGCTGTACTCAGCCAGGTTGACTCGGAGGACCAAGAGCACCCCGTGTTATACCTGAGTCGGAAACTTTTGCCGAGGGAAGTGGCCTACTCCACCATCGAGAAGGAGTGCCTGGCCATAGTCTGGGCGCTGCAGCGCTTGCAGCCCTACTTGTACGGTCACACCTTCACTGTGGTGACCGACCACAACCCTCTGCGCTGGCTAAACGCCATGTGTGGAACCAACGGCAGGTTGCTACGCTGGAGCCTTGCCCTTCAGCAGTTTGACTTCACCATTGAACATAAAACGGGCAAAGAGCATGGGAATGCAGATGGACTCTCCCGCCAGGGTGAACCTACTGAGGTGCCCATGGAGGCATACCGTGGGGTACTGCCTCCCTAGCGCACACCAAAAGGGGGAGGTGTCACGATATGGTATGAAATATCATAAGTAGTTCTTTTGCTAGCCTGAGTGGGCTAAGCCCCCCCTTCTTGGAGTAACAGTTGTAGCTGCAAATTCCTGGCTTTCCTTCTCAGAGAGTGTGGGGGTTAGAAGTTTTATGGCCGAACGGAATTTACGACTGGCATTTCCTGTGTAAGCTCTTGTCCAGCTAGAACAGGAAAAATGGCTCCAAAAATCCATGAAAGATTCTTTGTTTAGTTTTTGTTAGATATTAGGCAAACGATTTAAGCTAGAAATACGAAAATATATATTCGTAGTCCCACTCGGTGTAGCTACACATCTCATGACACTCGGGTTTCTAACTCCATCTGGTAAAGAAGTAGGGTTTTCTCTGTAAATATGTATCCCAGATAGGACATATTTGATCTCATTAGAATGCTCACGTTAATCCGAGATGAATTATGGGTTTGGTATGACTCTGTCATGTTTTGTAGTGAAGTTATAGAACTTAGAGAGAATAGTTTAAAGTTTAGGCAGAATGTAGAGAGAGGAGGGTCTGGATAAGCCAGCCTTTCTGTGATGTCACAGCCTTAATGTTTTAAGTGTCTGGCAGGCTCTGAGGCGTCACTTTTTTTTGCTGATTTCTCCCTCTGGACTGCTTGGTCCTATTGTCCTGGAAGAGCTGGTACATCCCATGGACTGGGATGTATGGAAACTGCACTAGCCTGGATGCCTGCAATGCTTTTAATATGTGAGTGTTATCTTTTCTCATTTATTCCCTTTATGTTATAATTACCCTTGTACATATTTGCAATTGTCTCATGTATAACATCTTTATAAACTATTTTTGATAACGCACTGCCTAGTTATTTTGAATGGGATATACTATTATATATTAGTTCGTTCTCCTGCTCTAAACCGTACCCTAAGTCTCTTGAAGGGAAAATACGCTACTGTTACTGTTGTGTTGGGTTAGCTTCGGACCCGTTTAATCGAAGCTGGTGGCAGCGAAAGTGTGCTGACGGTTGGATTATGCTGAAGCAACTGCGGGTTTGATAATTATTGTTCCTGCCTGTGTGGGAGTAGTTATCGCGTCGCTGCAGCGTGCCCAATAGCCAGTACATAGCAGGCAGCCTTTCTGGCGACTAATTACCCAGGGTGCAGTACCTAATCTGACCTGAGAGTAAGGGGGCGCCAGAGAGCTGCAAGTGTTAAGTGGAACTGTAAGCGGGATATACATAAATCCCTGCAGTTCGTGGTATATAGAAAAGCAGTGGGATACCTAGAATAAGCCCCTGCTGTAAACTAAGAGGTCAATAGCCTTGTGTGTGGTTTTTCATCACATTGTTAGCAGTGGAGGGATAACTAAGATAAGCCCCCCTGCACATGTGATAGCCGTCTGTTGGCCTAAAGTCACCCTGATCCGTGACGTAGGGGTGACGGTCACGGTGTGAATCCTGACCCAGTGGTGACAGCGGTCAGGGGAATCGTGACACCCGCTAAAGCTAGATAGCAGAGGATACAAAAGTGAACTGCGCGGTCAGCGAAAAACCCTACAAAAAACCATCCTGAAATTACTTGAACTCATGTGCCAACTCATGGAACATGAGGAGTAATATCAGCCCACTAGAGCAACCAGCAAAAAGGAATCACATATCTGCAAGCTGGACTAAGACAAAAATTAAGCAAAACGTGGAACAGGAAAATCAAAAACTTAGCTTGTCCTGAAGATTACAGAAGCGGGAAGCAGAGGTAACAAGACACACTGATTACATTGATAGCCGGCGAGGAAATGACAAGAAAGCCAGGTTAAATAGGAAACTCCCATATCCTGATAGAACAGGTGGACACCAGAGACCGCAGAAAACACAAGTCACCCAGTACCATCTGTAACCACCAGAGGGAGCCCAAAAACAGAATCCACAACAGTACCCCCCCTTGAGGAGGGGTCACCGAACCCTCACGAGAACCACCAGGGCGACCAGGATGAGCCCTATGAAATGCACGGACCAAATCAGCAGCATGAACATCAGAGGCAACCACCCAAGAATTATCCTCCTGACCATAACCCTTCCACTTGACCAAATATTGGAGTTTCCGTCTGGAAACACGAGAATCCAAGATCTTCTCCACAACATACTCCAATTCTCCCTCCACCAGCACCGGAGCAGGAGGTTCAAGCGAAGGAACAACAGGTACCTCATACCTCCGCAACAACGACCAATGGAACACATTATGAATAGCAAACGATGCCGGGAGATCCAAACGAAACGACACAGGGTTAAGAATTTCCAAGATCCTATAGGGACCGATGAACCGAGGCTTGAACTTAGGAGAAGAGACCTTCATAGGAACAAAACGAGAAGACAACCACACCAAGTCCCCAACATGAAGTCGAGGACCCACGCGGCGACGGCGATTAGCAAACTGCTGAGCCCTCTCCTGGGACAACTTCAAATTGTCCACCACATGACTCCAAATCTGATGCAACCTATCCACCACCATGTCCACTCCAGGACAATCAGAAGGCTCCACCTGACCAGAGGAAAAACGAGGATGAAACCCCGAATTACAAAAGAAAGGAGAAACCAAGGTAGCAGAACTAGCCCGATTATTAAGGGCAAATTCGGCAAGCGGCAAAAAGGTAACCCAGTCATCTTGATCAGCAGAAACAAAACACCTTAAATAAGTTTCCAAGGTCTGATTAGTTCGTTCCGTCTGGCCATTCGTCTGAGGATGGAATGCAGACGAAAAGGACAAATCAATGCCCATCTTAGCACAGAACGTCCGCCAAAATCTAGACACAAACTGGGATCCCCTGTCAGAAACGATGTTCTCCGGAATCCCATGCAAACGAACCACGTTCTGAAGAAACAGAGGGACCAACTCAGAGGAGGAAGGTAACTTAGGCAAGGGTACCAGATGAACCATCTTAGAAAAGCGGTCACACACAACCCAGATGACGGACATTTTTTGAGAGACAGGGAGATCCGAAATAAAGTCCATGGAAATGTGCGTCCAAGGCCTCTTCGGGATAGGCAAAGGTGACAACAATCCACTGGCCCGAGAACAGCAAGGCTTAGCCCGAGCGCAAACTTCACAAGACTGCACAAAAGAACGCACATCCCTCGACAAGGAAGGCCACCAAAAAGACCTGGCCACCAAGTCTCTAGTACCAAATATTCCAGGATGACCTGCCAACACAGAAGAATGGACCTCGGAGATGACTCTACTGGTCCAATTATCCGGAACAAACAGTCTTTCAGGCGGACAACGATCAGGTTTATCCGCCTGAAACTCCTGCAAAGCACGTCGCAAGTCTGGGGAGACAGCCGACAAAATCACCCCATCCCTAAGGATACCAGTGGGCTCAGAATTTCCAGGGGAGTCAGGCACAAAACTCCTAGAAAGAGCGTCCGCCTTCACATTCTTTGAACCTGGCAGGTATGAAACCACAAAATCGAAACGGGAGAAAAACAGTGACCAACGAGCCTGTCTAGGATTCAGACGCTTGGCAGACTCAAGGTAAATCAGATTTTTGTGATCAGTCAAGACCACCACACGATGTCTAGCACCCTCAAGCCAATGATGCCACTCCTCAAATGCCCACTTCATGGCCAAAAGCTCCCGATTACCAACATCATAATTCCGCTCAGTGGGCGAAAACTTTCTAGAAAAGAACGCACATGGCTTCATCACTGAGCAATCGGAGCTTCTCTGCGACAAAACCGCCCCCGCTCCAATCTCGGAAGCATCAACCTCAACCTGAAAAGGAAGCGAAACATCTGGCTGACGCAACACAGGAGCAGAAGAAAACCGGCGCTTAAGTTCCTGAAAGGCCTCCACAGCCGCAGGAGACCAATCAGCAACATCAGCACCCTTCTTAGTCAAATCCGTCAAAGGCTTAACAACACTAGAAAAATTAGTTATGAAACGACGATAAAAATTAGCAAAGCCCAAGAACTTCTGTAGACTCTTAAGAGATGTAGGCTGCGTCCAGTCACAAATAGCCTGAACCTTGACGGGATCCATCTCAATAGTAGAAGGGGAAAAAATATACCCCAAAAAAGAAATCTTCTGGACTCCAAAGAGACACTTTGAACCTTTTACAAACAAAGAATTGGCCCGCAGGACCTGAAACACCTTCCTGACCTGCTGAACATGGGACTCCCAGTCATCAGAAAAAAACAAAACATCATCCAAATACACAATCATAAATTTATCCAGATATTCACGGAAAATATCGTGCATAAAGGACTGGAAGACAGAAGGAGCATTAGAAAGTCCAAAAGGCATCACCAAATACTCAAAATGGCCCTCAGGCGTATTAAATGCGGTTTTCCACTCATCACCCTGCTTTATCCGCACAAGATTATACGCACCCCGAAGATCAATCTTAGTGAACCATTTAGCCCCCTTAATGCGAGCGAACAAATCAGTCAACAATGGCAAAGGATACTGATATTTGACTGTAATCTTATTCAAAAGACGGTAATCTATACAAGGCCTCAAGGAACCATCTTTTTTGGCCACGAAAAAAAAACCTGCTCCCAAAGGGGACGAAGATGGACGGATATGTCCCTTTTCCAAGGACTCCTTAACATAATCCCGCTTAGCAGTATGCTCTGGCACTGACAGATTGAACAAACGTCCTTTAGGAAATTTACTGCCAGGAATCAAATCTATAGCACAATCGCAATCCCTGTGAGGAGGAAGCGAATTGAGCTTAGGCTCCTCAAAAACATCCCGATAATCAGACAAAAATACAGGAACCTCAGAAGGAGTAGATGAAGCGATAGAAATCGGAGGTGCATCATCATGAACCCCCTGACATCCCCAGCTTAACACAGACATCGTTTTCCAGTCCAAGACTGGGTTATGAGTTTGTAACCATGGAAGACCAAGCACTAAGACATCATGTAAATTATACAGTACCAGGAAGCGAATCACCTCCTGATGAACGGGAGTCATACGCATGGTCACTTGTGTCCAGTACTGAGGTTTGTTCATAGCCAAAGGTGTAGAGTCAATTCCTTTCAAAGGAATAGGGACTTCCAGAGGCTCCAGACTAAACCCACAGCGGTTGGCAAAAGACCATTCCATAAGACTCAGGGCAGCGCCTGAATCCACATAGGCATCGACGGAAATGGCTGATAATGAACAAATCAGAGTCACAGACAGAATGAACTTAGACTGTAAAGTACTAATGGCAACAGACTTATCAACCTTTTTTGTGCGTTTAGAGCATGCTGATATAACATGAGCTGAATCACCACAATAAAAACACAACCCATTTTTCCGCCTATAGTTTTGCCGTTCACTTCTGGACTGAATTCTATCACATTGCATTGTCTCAGGTGCCTGTTCAGAAGACACCGCCAAATGGTGCACAGGTTTGCGCTCCCGTAAACGCCGATCAATCTGAATAGCCATAGTCATAGACTCATTCAGACCTGTAGGCGCAGGGAACCCCACCATAACATCTTTAATGGCCTCAGAAAGGCCATCTCTGAATCTTGCAGCCAGGGCGCACTCATTCCACTGAGTAAGCACCGACCATTTCCGAAATTTCTGACAATATATTTCTGCTTCATCTTGCCCCTGAGAGAGAGCCAATAAAGCTTTTTCAGCCTGAATCTCTAGGTTAGGTTCCTCATAGAGCAAACCCAATGCCAGAAAAAACGCATCCACATTGAGCAACGCAGGATCCCCTGGTGCCAATGCAAATGCCCAATTCTGAGGGTCACCCCGCAGGAAAGATATAACAATTTTGACTTGCTGAGCAGGGTCTCCAGAGGAGCGAGATTTTAAAGAAAGAAACAACTTGCAATTGTTCCTAAAATTCAGAAAACTAGATCTATCTCCAGAAAAAAACTCTGGGATAGGAATTCTAGGTTCAGACATAGGAGCATGTACAACAAAATCTTGTATATTTTGAACCTTAGCAGCAAGATTATTCAGGCTGGAAGCCAATCTCTGGACGTCCATGATAAACAGCTGAGGTCAGAGCCATTCAGGGATTAAGAGGAGGTAAGACGCAGCCAGGCTGCAATTAAGGCTAGGCAGCAAACTCTGAGGGAAAAAAAAAAAAAAAACTTCCTCAGACTACTTTTCCTCCTACTTCAGCCAATACGATTACCACTTTTTGGCCGGCTATACTGTCATGATCCCAATGGCAGGGGATCACAAAAGGACAAGCACAAAAAACAAAACAAGCTCTAGGGTGATGGAAACTAAGCTGACCGCGATCCTGAACCTAACACACAACTAGCTGTAGCCGGGGAACGTGCCTACGATGATTCCTAGACGTCTCGCGCCAGCCGAAGGACTAATTTCCCCTATTAGAAGAAACACAGACCTCTCTTGCCTCCAGAGAAACACCCCACAGAAATAGCAGCCCCCCACATGTAATGACGGTGAAATGAGAGGAAAGCACATACGTAGTTATGAAAACAGATTCAGCAAAATGAGGCCCGCTAAAGCTAGATAGCAGAGGATACAAAAGTGAACTGCGCGGTCAGCGAAAAACCCTACAAAAAACCATCCTGAAATTACTTGAACTCATGTGCCAACTCATGGAACATGAGGAGTAATATCAGCCCACTAGAGCAACCAGCAAAAAGGAATCACATATCTGCAAGCTGGACTAAGACAAAAATTAAGCAAAACGTGGAACAGGAAAATCAAAAACTTAGCTTGTCCTGAAGATTACAGAAGCGGGAAGCAGAGGTAACAAGACACACTGATTACATTGATAGCCGGCTAGGAAATGACAAGAAAGCCAGGTTAAATAGGAAACTCCCATATCCTGATAGAACAGGTGGACACCAGAGACCGCAGAAAACACAAGTCACCCAGTACCATCTGTAACCACCAGAGGGAGCCCAAAAACAGAATCCACAACAGAGAACTACCCACAGAGTGAATACAGAAATTGGACTGTATCCAGTTTACAGGAGAGAGCCAGAGACCTGGGCCTGAACTACCAGGGACTGACTAAAGAGTCCTTAATTGATCTACTGGTTGGTGCTAACCAGACCACCTACTCCCATATGTCTGAAGGACAAGCCCAGGAGATGAGGACCCCCACCCCAAAAAGCCAGTGGGTGGTGTGGTACAAAGAAGAGATGGCGGTTCTGGGTCCAGGTGTCTCTCAGGAGGATAACAAGGAGGCTGCTTGCCGAGCACAGCGGAGACAAGAAGTGATGGAGCTTGAAAGAGGGAGTAATGCAATGTGGAGTGCAAACCCAACGATCTGGAAGCCTGTACAGATCACCCGGACAGACTTCAAGCCATTTGATGAGGCTTCCAGAGATGTGGAGGGGTTCTTCAAGGACTTAAAGCAGCAGTGTGCTGTGATGGAGGTGCCCCACTCTGGCTGGATGCGTTTCTTAGTGGGACTCCTGAACGGTAGCCTGGCGGAGGCTTACCGAACTATTGACTCACAGCGGAATCGGGATTATAACATTGTAAAGCAGACTATCCTGGATTACCATGCTATCACCCCAGACTCATATAGGGTCAAGTTCCGAGACCACCCATGCACCACGGGGGGATCGTTTAGGATGTATGCACATAAGATGTCCCAGGCATGTCGGAGATGGCTGGAAGCAGAAAACGCCTTTACTGTGGAAGATGTTATACAGGTGTTCCTTATAGAACAATTTCTTGTCACGTGGCCCGCAGAGGTACGGGAATGGGTCCGGGAGCACACGCCGTGTACCGTGGATAGAGCTGCAGCCCTGGCCGATGAAACCCTTACTATCCGACCGCAATGGAGGAGGCTTCTGGACAATGAACCACAGCCTGCTCCGGCGTCCCATCGCCCTCTGATTATGTCTGCCCTTCCACCTAGTCACAAGCCGATGACAATCATGTCTCACAATCCTGGGCCCCAACAGTTCCGACCATGACCTGGGGGTATCACCAAGAGGAGATGTTATGGGTGTAGGCAACCTGGGCATTTGCAATCCAGCTGTCCCTCAAGGATTCGGAGGGAGCCCCACACATCCCCAACTCGTCCAGTGCATTTTGTGCACTCCATCCTGCCTGAGGAAGAGTTACCACCACCCCCACCTAAGAGGACCAACGGCCCAAGTACCATAGATACCCCTCCTGGAGAGTATGGACTCCAGCCATTGTCCCTCAGAAATACAGAGCAACGGCATCGCCACCTGCAGGATGTCTTAATTGATGGATACAAAGTGTCGGGATTTAGAGACGGGGAATTCCTGATTATTGCTGACCCCCGTGTTGTTCGACCCGAGTCAATTCACCAAGGCCCGGGAATTCCCATTGTCCTGGTGGGGGGTGTCCGCAAATATATACTGCGAGCTTTAGTACATTTGGATTATGGTTTTGGAGAAAAATTTTGTTGGATAGGAGTTATGGGAGGACTTCCTGCAGATATACTCCTTGGAAATGACATTGGGTAGTTACAGTGCTGTGTCATTTTGTGGGAGCAGTCACCCGACTACAGGCCCTTCAAGCACCACAACATCCAGACCTCACTGGGGAGCAATCTGTTTGGCCAGAAGGTCTGTGCGCCTCGCACTCTTCTGAAAGAACAAATGGAGTGAGATATCGCAGATACCGGAATGCCCATCATTCCCTATGTTCTAGAGTTCAGAGATCATCTCGCCCAGCTAGCTACCTTGGCTAAAGAACATCAGCGAATGGCCCAGTCCAGACAAAAAATCTGGTATGACCATAAAGCCAGGACCTGGAATTTTATGGACAACAAGTGCTCATGATTATTGCAGCCCCTGCCACTGTACAAGGAACTATAAACAGTGGAGCAATGTGGACTAAAGTGAGCAGGCCAGAGGTTGGTGTAGACGGATGTTTCCAAGTCATACATCTTCCATAGCCCCCAAGGCTCCATTCAGAGACCTGGACTCTGTCCAATAAATCATCCCGTATAAACGGCATCCCGGAGGGACAATACATAATAGCCACATTTTCCAAAATCTCTTCCTTTTTTTAAAGTCCCGCATCTTCCATGTCCCCCCTGAGCCTGGGAGATTCGTGCATATTTCAGGAGCGTATGGGCCAATGGGCAGAAATAATGTAACGGACCCTCCTAGAGAGAGGAGTGGGTTGAGCCGCAGTACCAGATGTGGCCATGCAACTATAGAGGGCGCTAATTGTAAGGGGATAGTCCCATTTTCATAAATGGGTATTGTCAGATCGAGCTTATAAATACGAGCAATTTTTCTATTAAAATGTTCAGCCATTTTTGAGGTAACACTTTTGTTTACAGCTCGTCGTCTTGGAGACCGACCACTGCTTGTAGAACATGCGCGGTGTTTTTTTTTCTATTGAGCTTGTAGTCCCTGTTGTGAAGCTGGCGAGGATCACTGGAGCGCGCGCTGTCGTCACCTCCTAACCCCGACCAGCTTCGGGGGCAGTCCTTATAAGCTAGAGAGCTGCGGTGGTCGGTCTCCTTGGCAACGAGCTGTAAACAAAAGAAAAATGTGAATAGCTCAAGGACTAAATTACAAAAGTGCTTGTTTTTATGTGCACTATCCATCCATGAAGGTAGGAGTGACCCTTTAATTTGGCGCGGCGTGCAAATGAGCCTGCTCTGTTGGGGTCCCCCGCATGATCCCTCATTATCGGCCTGTCATAATTATAGACGATCACTGTAACACCCCTTTAAAAATACAGGGTACACAAGGGTGACTGCAAGCTGTTCCTAGAAATGGTCACCTCCCCGGCCTCCTCCAGCTGCAGGGTGACTACTGGAATCTGTATCTGACACTTCCGCCAAGTGGCCACTAGATGGCGCATTCCTACAGTAGTTTGGCCCAGCGCAGCCACCGTAGCCGTTGCTATAGAGATGAGAACTCCGGAAGTGAGATGTCCCTGCACTGGAACAGAATGAACCCGAGCGAGGAGGAGACCGTGTGGAACAGTGAGAGATTGTCCCAGGTGGTCACACTGCCCTCAGTCACTACATAAAGCTCAGCGAGCACTGTCCAAAGCAACCAATCAGAAAGTGAAAGGAGCAAGCTGATTGGTTGTAATTATAATTTTTTCTTTCAATCAACTTTATGTATAAATAACAGCAATAATTACTATTCTGTTACCCATAGCAACCAATCAGATTACTCCTTTTATATTTGAGAAGCAGGTGAAAAAATGAAAAGAGCTGTCTCATTGGTTTATAGTATTGTATTTTTTTTCCAGTCAGCTTTATATGTAAACTGTTTATATTCAGTGTGACACTAGAGAATGTGGATTAACTGAAGTGGTCAAATAAAGTCATACATTTTCCAAGAATTAGTTATGAAATAATTCTGTCATTAATTTTTTTTATCAGGAAAGACGGTGGTGTTATGCCTAATACCGCCATATAGTGCATAAACAGACGTCCACGCGCTATATATACACGCCGTGTACGCTTATACAGAGCGCTCATAAAATGTTCACGCTAAAATGGGTGTATGACAGATCCACGGTCCGGAGGGGCAGCGCGTCCCCAGGAATTACGCTAACAATCCACCGAAAAAGCATTCTCCATTTCTGATTTTCCTGTGGAAGCTGAATCAACGTTAACCAGTCGCTTGGGCGCTGCAGGCGATCAACAGACACTGATTGGCTGCAGTGTTCATGTCTTGTCCAAAGCAGAAGAAACCGTGTGGACAACAACTCCTTTCACACAATCGCCATTTTTGAGCACATTGTGTTTTTATAGATTTGTCATTTATATTATTTTTTTTCAGGTTCCTTTAAGAGTCTTAAAGGCACACGGCGGGGCTGTCACTTCTTGCCATTTCTGTTTTGAGGATACGAAACTCCTGACAAGTTCCCATGATACAACAGCAAAACTGTGGGTAGGTGACTCCCGGGGTACTGGGCTGGACCTGCAAATTTGGGGACTGTGTTTCCATGACTGTAACACTTCTGTAGTCCGTCATCGTCATCTGGTAGCCTGAACACCTAGTCATGGGCTATCCAGAATTACAGCCCATCATGGCTCTACTACACTGTGTGCAGAATTATTAGGCAAGTTGTGTTTTGATCACATGATACTTTTTATACATGTTGTCCTGCTCCAAGCTCTTCAGGTTTGAGCACCAACTACTAATTCAGTAAATCAGGTGATGTGCATCTCTTTAATGAAGAGGGGTGTTGTCTAATGACATCAACACTCTATATAAGGTGTGCTTAATTATTAGGCAACTTCCTTTCCTTTGGCAAAATGGGTCAGAAAAGAGATTTGACGGGTTCTGAAAAGTCCAAAATTGTGAGATGTCTTGCAGAGGGATGCAGCAGTCTTGAAATTACCAAGCTTTTGAAGCGTAATCACCGAATAATCAAGCGTTTCATGGCAAATAGCCAACAGGGTCGCAAGAAACGTGTTGTGCAAAAAAGGTGCAAAATAACTGCCCATGAATTGAGGAAAATCAAGTGCGAAGCTGCCAAAATGCCATTTGCCACCAGTTTTGCCATATTTCAGAGCTGCAACGTTACTGGAGTAACAAAAAGCACAAGGTGTGCGATACTCAAGGACATGGCCAAGGTAAGGAAGGCTGAAACACGACCATCTTTGTACAAGAAACATAATAATAATAATAATAATTTTTATTTATATAGCGCCAACATATTCCGCAGCGCTTTACAAATTATAGAGGGGACTTGTACAGACAATAGACATTACAGCATAACAGAAATACAGTTCAAAACAGATACCAGGAGGAATGAGGGCCCTGCTCGCAAGCTTACAAACTATGAGGAAAAGGGGAGACACGAGAGGTGGATGGTAACAATTGCTATAGTTATTCGGACCGGCCATAGTGTAAGGCTCGGGTGTTCATGTAAAGCTGCATGAACCAGTTAATTGCCTAAGTATGTAGCAGTAACGACACAGAAGGCTATTAACTGCACAAAGTGTATGAGAACATGATGCGAGGAGCCTGATTTTTTTTTTATTAAATAGGCCACACAGGGATCGTTAGGTTAATGCATTGAGGCGGTAGGCCAGTCTGAACAAATGAGTTTTTAGGGTACGCTTAAAACTGTGGGGATTGGGGATTAATCGTATTAACCTAGGTAGTGCATTCCAAAGAATCGGCGCAGCACGTGTAAAGCCTTGGAGATGGGAGTGGGAGGTTCTGATTATTGAGGATGCTAACCTCAGGTCATTAGCGGAGCGGAGGGCACGGGTAGGGTGGTAGACTGAGACCAGAGAGGAGATGTATGGTGGTGCTGAGCCATGGAGTGCTTTGTGGATGAGGATAGTAGTTTTGTACTTGATTCTGGAGTGGATGGGTAGCCAGTGTAATGACTGGCACAAGGTAGAGGCATCGGTGTAATGGTTGGTGAGGAATATGATCCTGGCAGCAGCATTCAGGACAGATTGGAGCGGGGAAAGTTTGGTAAGAGGGAGGCCGATTAGTAGAGAGTTACAATAGTCCAGACGAGAGTGAATAAGTGAAACAGTAAGAGTTTTTTTCAGAGTCGAAAGTAAGAAAAGGGCGAATTCTAGAAATATTTTTGAGATGCAGGTAAGAAGAGCGAGCCAGTGATCGGATGTGGGGGGTGAATGAAAGCTCCGAATCAAGGATGACCCCAAGGCAGCGGGCATGTTGCTTTGGAGTAATGGTGGACCCGCACACGGAGATGGCAATGTCAGGCAAAGATAGGTTAGTAGAGGGAGAGAACACAAGGAGTTCAGTTTTTGACAGGTTTAGTTTCAGATAGAGGGAGGACATGATGCTAGAGACAGCGAAACATAAGATAAAACGTCAAGACTGGGCCAGAAATATCTTAAGACTGACTTTTCAAAGGTTTTATGGACTGATGAAATGAGAGTGACTCTTGATGGGCCGGATGGATGGGCCAGAGGCTGGATCAGTAAAGGGCAGAGAGCTCCACTCCGACTCAGACGCCAGCAAGGTGGAGGTGGGGGACTGGTATGGGCTGGGATCATCAAAGATGAACTTGTGGGACCTTTTCGGGTTGAGGATGGAATGAAGCTCAACTCCCAGACCTACTGCCAGTTTCTGGAAGACAACTTCTTCAAGCAGTGGTACAGGAAAAAGTCGGTATTGTTCAAGAAAAACATGATTTTCATCAGGACAATGCTCCATCACATGCCTCCAACTACTCCACAGCATGACTGGCCAGTAAAGGTCTCAAAGAAGACAAAATAATGACATGGCCCCCTTGTTCACCTGATCTGAACCCCATAAAGAACCTGTGGTCCCTCATAAATTGTGAGATCTACAGGGAGGGAAAACAGTCCACCTCTCGGAGCAGTGTCTGGAGGCTGTGGTGGCTGCTGCACCAATGTTCATCGTAACCAGATCAAGTAGCTGACAGAATCTATGGATGGAGGCTGCTGAGCGTCATCAAAAAGAAAGGGGGCTATATTGGTCAGTAATTTTATGGGGTTTTGTTTTTGCATGTTAGAAATGTTTATTTCTAAATTTTGTGCAGTTATATTGGTTTACCTGATGAAAATAAACAAGTGAGATGGGAATATTTGGTTTTTTTACGTTGCCTAATAATTCTGCACAGTAATAGTTACAAAAAAAGGCAAAAAGAAAAGAAAGCAGCACAGCTCAAAGTCCAGAGATTAATAAATAACTGTGACACATCCTGAGTATGTAGCAGTCCGCGGGATAAATGGAGGTGCTTGCGTGGAATAAAGTCTGAGAAATCACAAATAGTTACCTGCACAAACAGATGTCCTCCTAAGATAGCCAAATCTAAAAAAAAAACCACTCCAACTTCCAAAAATATAAAGCTTTGATATTTATGAGTCTTTTGGGTTGATTGAGATCATAGTTGTTGATCAATAATAAAAATAATCCTCTAAAATACAACTTGCCTAATAATTTTGCACATAGTGTATGAATCCATATTGTAGGCAATACAGTGGTCATAGGCAAGTCCCATACTGCCCTTAAAGGGGTTGTCCACTACCATTAATAGCCTATCCTTATGATAGCTCATCAATGTCTGATCAGTCGGAGTCCAGCAGCCGTCACCCCCACCAATTAGATGTATTAGGGAAACATTGACCGGAACTGCTCAATTTGCAGAGCTGCTCCATCTTCTGATAGTGAGCGCTGGGTACTGCACATCTGCCTCCTATTCAAATAGATAAGGGGAGGATCTGCAGTACCCTGCGCCTCGCCACTATCAGAAAGACGGAGCAGCTCCGCAGTTGAGCAGTTCTGGCCACCACCAACACCAAGAACGTCTGATCATCGGGCGTGCTTTGTGTCAGACCCCGACCTAGGACATCAATGATAAAGTAGTGGGAACCTCTTTAAAGGGATTGTCCAGGAATTGTTGCATTCAGACGCTGACATGGTCGCTACTAACCTGTGATTCATGGTCATGTTATAGAAAGATCCCTTATTGAGCTCCCATTATTAGCCAGAGCAGAGATCTGCTGGATGTTAATGGTCACCTGGCCATGTAATGTCACTTATACAGAGAACTGTGATGATATGGAGGCAGCCATAACTGTATCTGATTCTTCCTGACTGAACAGTAATTTTTCTATTTTTTATTTTATTTTTTTAGGCTGTCTCTACTTGTTCCCCGATCTGTGATTTTAAAGATGAGCACAGTGGTCCTATCTCTGACTGCAATCCGACAGGTGCCACAGCAGGTGACAATTTTCTCATCAACTTTTAATTTTGGTCATCCAACATTCACGGTCCGACCGTGGCTCTCCCGACCCGAACTCTGCAGCCTCATATATTCCTATGAGGATGTTGGGTTAGGCTTAGGAGAACCATGGCCGGTTTGGACTTCTCGGGTCTTACTTGGACCGTCAATTTTTTTTGATGTGTGAAACCAGCCTTAAACGGTTTGTCTCAATGAGATAATATCCTTTTATTAATGAAGCCATCATGATGATGATATCTGCTAGGCCGCTGCAGAGAAAATGCTCCCTTACCTGGTGGCCTCTCGGCTGTATAACTGTCCCTGTAATGCATCATTGGGCCAGGTGCCATTCTGGCACATCGATGTGGGATCCAACCATGAGTGCAGTTTGCAATGGGGGATCAATGCTCCCTGTGCTTTTTATCATTAATGTTTCCTTCTATTGTGTTAATCATAATTTTCTTGACCTGTAGGATGGTGACATCATCATATGACAAAACTGTCAAGCTTTGGGATTTGCAGACCGGGAAAGTGCTGGTATGTAATGATTACTATTACTCTATATATACTGTATATGATGTATCATAAATAATATAATATTCTGTCACCAGTGGTCGGTGAGCCTGGATGGCCTTGTGTCACGATATTGTATGAAATATCATTTAAGTTTTGTTTCTCTGCCAGCACATATAGGGTGGGCGGTGACTCCCCCCCTTTCCTTTAAGTCAGGGTTTAGCTTTCCTTTTCAATGGATGTAGAAGAGCTTGCCTTGTCAATGCATGTGGGGGAGTTTTATTGAAGAAAGGTATTTACGACTAGGCTCAAATCTGCCTCCAGCAGAAAACTGGATTAGAAGCTTCCAGAATCCATGACAGTCTTTGTTCTAGATATTGGGCCAACGACTGGGGCTAAGAGAATATTAAATAGATATTGCTAAAGTCCATCGGAGCCTCTATCCATCACGGTAAACATGAGCTTCTAACTCCAGCAGGTAAAAAAGTAGGGATTTCTCTGTAATTATGCATCACACATAGGACATATTTGATCTCATTAGAATGCCAATGTTAATATGAGATGAATGCTGGGTTTGTTATGACCATGACATGTTCTGTAGCGGAGTTACAGGCATTAGACAAATTTAGGTTAAAGTTAGTTAAACTAAAGAGGTAGGAGGGACGGGGTAAACCAACCCCTTTCTGTGATGTCACAGGCTGCAGCTATAAGTTTTTGGCCAGACCCCAGCAGTCAGTCGGTCTGCTGGAATCTATGTGAGTCTGACTTGAAGAGCTGTTCCCAACCAGTTCTAATGCATTGAGACAGATGAAAACGCCACTAGCCTGGTTGCCTGCAATGCTCTGAACACATGTAAGTGTTACGTCTCATTTAACCCCTGTTTATTTTATAATTACCTTGTACATATTTTCAATTGTCTCATATTGTAACATCTTTATATGACTTTTTATAAACACTGCCTGAAACGTTTGACGGAGTATAATATTTAATACTAGAGTCGTTCTTCATGCTCTAAAACGTACCCTAAGTCTTCTGAAGGGAATTACGCTACTGTTTTGGGTTAGCTTCGGACCCGTTTAATCGAAGCTGGTGGCAGCAATACCGTGTGCCGGCCTTTGGGTGTCATTGTAGCGACTGCGGCGTTGATAATTATTGTTCCTGCCTGAGTGGGAGTAGTTAATCGCGTCGCTGCAGCGTGCCCAATAGCCAGTACATAGCAGGCAGCCTTTCTGGCGACTAATTACCCCAGGTGCAGTACCTAATCTGACCTGAGAGTAAGGGGGGCGCAAGAAAGCTGCAAGTTTCAAGTGGAACTGTAAGCGGGATATACATAAATCCCTGCAGTTTGTGGTATATTGAAGAGCAGTAGGATGCCTAAAATAAGCCCCTGCTGTAAACTAAGAGGTCAATTGCCTTGTGTGTGTTTTTTCATCACATTGTGGAGTGGAGGGATAACTAAGATAAGCCCCCTGCACATGTGATAGCCGTCTGTTGGCCTAAAGTTGCCCCGACCCGTGACGTAGGGGTGACGGTCACGGTGTGAATCGTGACACCTTGTTACATCATGCAACGTTTCAAGAGATGGAAAACACGTATTCTGCAGCGTTGATGTGGAAAATGGCATCTGTATCATTGTGTCACGCCGTTAACGGCGATAATGGGGCAGGACGGCGTACTGGGACCCGCACCTGTCCCTACCACTATAGTGGGGCCCTGGCTTTCCCTTATCTCAGGGGTACCTATGATGGTTAGGAGGCCTGTGCCACCAGCGTAGCCATGTCTCCTATGCAAGCCCTATCAGTGGCCCCCTCTCCCCCCAAGAGAGGTGGACTGCACCAGTGTATAAATACGACAATTAAACAGGGTATACAGACAAGGTAACTAAAAGTCTCAAACTCACCAAATGCTCACACAGCCTCAGAGGAAACACAGAGAAGGGAAGAGGGGGGGAAAAACTAGGAAGGAAAACAGGTTTAACATGCAACCAAAACAGCAGACACCAATCTCTGTAAATAAACCTCCAAGCTCCTAATACCACGCTCCTTCTCACTCCAAGCCAGGCAGCAGAACTGATCACTGACAACAGTTGTAGTCAAAGCTGAGTCTATATAGGAGCGGAGATTACCAAAACCAAATCAGCTGAGAGACCTGTTATGACCTGGTGGTTAGGAGCACCTGGAATGACCTGATAGTTAAACCTCATACAGGACGAGCTCTGGGATGTGGGAACTCTGCTGACCGCAAGCCCTAATCCTATCACACACACTAGAAATAGCCGTGGAGCGCTCCTGACCAGACCTAAGCGCCTCGTCACAGCCTAAGAACTATCTAGCCCTAGAGATAGAAAATAAAGCCTACCTTGCCTCAGAGAAATTCCCCAAAGGTAAAGGAAGCCCCCCACATATATTGACTGAGTAAAGATGAAAGTCACAAACGCAGAAATTAAAGCAAGTTTCAGCAAAGGGAGGCCAGACTTACTAAATAGACAGAGGATAGAAAAGGTAACTTTGCGATCAGCACAAAAACCTACAAAAGACCACGCAGAGTGTGCAAAAAAGACCTCCGCACCGACTCACGGTGCGGAGGGACCACTCTGCATCCCAGAGTTTCCAGCTAGCAAGACAAAATCATGATAACCAACTGGACAAGAAAACAGTGAACAAATAATGACTATCAGGAACTTAGCTTCTGCAGGAGAAGGCAGGTCACCAGAGAGATCCCCTGAACAAATGCAAAAACATTGACAGCTGGCATGGAGTAACGATCTGAGAGGAGTTAAATAGAGCAGCCAACCAAAGGATAAACCACGTCACCTGTGTAAGGAACCTCAGAAGCCGCAGCTTCACTCATAGCCACCAGAGGGAGCCCATAGACAGAACTCGCCGAAGTACCATTCACGACCACAGAAGGGAGCTCGACAACAGAATTCACAACAGAGACCCAGCTCTCAGTAACTTCAGTAACAAGGTTTAACTCCTGCCCTGCTGACACAAGACAGCCAGGTCAGAATTCAGGAGAAGAGCTTCTGTTGATCGTGTGTGAACGAGGCCCAGAGCGCTGCAGTTCTCTGGAACCTTTCTGTCGCTGTAGCCCCGTGACCTATTGATTGCACATTGGCTTCCAAAGTGATGTATATTAAAGGTAATTCTACTCATTAAAGGGTTATTCCTACGATAGTAAGGTGTCCCTGGAAATACTACTCTGCTTCCTTCCAGACTTTGAGATGGGGCCGATGCAACCAGTCAGATCTGTGCTTCCAAACACTGATTTGCTCCTAAAAAAAGTTCTGTTTGTTTACTAAGTTTCATATTTTTTCAGTGTGAACAGTGCAAGAAGCCGTTTCCTATCATGTACTGGGTCAATGCAAACGTGATCACCAAATGCTTCTTCTGTCGCCTCTCTGCCCCGTGTAGCAGTATGCCCACCCTGCCCATGGTGCTCCCCACCAGCCCCTGTGCCGTGTAATATCACATCTATATTAGATGTGAATTATAACGCCTGTTATTACAGCAGGAATAAAGGTGAAAATGCCGAAAAAAGCAAAATAAGAGACCTTTGTTTATGGCTTGTTATTGGATTCTGGTTCTTTATGATGTAATGAGTGTGTATATGTCTGTATGGATGTGTATATGTATATACTATATATGTGTGTGTGTACATGTATGTGCAGTGTGTTTGTGTGCATGTACGGTGTATGTGTGTGTTTATGTACTATATATGTGAGTGTGTATGTACTATATATGTGTGTGTGTACTATATATATATGTGTGTGTGTGCTATATATGTGTGTATGTACTATATATGTGTGTGTATATGTATGTATGCTCTGGACGCTATGCTGACACACAGCTACTCTTCTTGCCACAGATAGCATTCATGTGTCATCCTCAATGAGCTTCACTACCTGAACAACTACTGTGGGTTGTAGACACCACCTCATGCTACTGTACCTCTAGGGGTGAGAGCAATGACAAAATACAAAAGTGACCAAAACAACAGCCAAATAGGATGAGAACAGATACACATGGTCAAAATTGTTGGTACCCCTCGTTTAATGACAGAAAACCCAGAATGGTCACAGACATAACTTTAATCTGACAAAAGTAATAATAAATAAAAGATCTATTAAAATGAGCAAATGAAAGTCAGACATTGCTTTTCAGCCATGTGTCCACAGAATTAAAAAAAAAAAATAAAACTCATGAAATTGGCCTGGACAGAAATGATGGTACCCCTGAAAATAATGTGACAAAAGGGACATGTTAAATCAAGGTGTGTCCACTAACTATCATCACAGGGGTCTACAATCTTGTAATCAGTGAGTGGCCTGTATAGAGGGCTACAGATACTTACTGTGCTGTTTGGTGACATGGTGTGTATCATCCAACTTCCCTGATTC
Organism: Ranitomeya imitator; assembly: GCF_032444005.1. Lineage (NCBI taxonomy): Eukaryota > Metazoa > Chordata > Amphibia > Anura > Dendrobatidae > Ranitomeya > Ranitomeya imitator. The sequence goes on from NC_091290.1 coordinate 139,921,429, forward strand.
GTCTCACCCTGCATCCAACTGCTATTCCTGGTATATCCTCTAGCCCCAATCCCATCACCATCACCCAACTTTCCTGCTTCTTCCATCTGCTAATCCTGGTATGCAGGGCTGCCACTAGAAATTTTGGGGCCCCAGCTTTCTGCCCTCCCTGTGTCCAGCTTTCTGCCCTCCCTGTGTCCAGCTTTCTGCCCCCCATGTCCAGCTTTCCGCCCGTGTCCAGCTTTCTGCCCCCCCTGTGTCCAGCGTTCTGCCCCTGTGCGCAGCTTTCTGCCCCTGTGTCCAGCTTTCTACCCCTGTGTCCAGCTTTCTGCCCGTGTCCAGCTTTCTGCCCCCCGTGTCCAGCTTTCTGCCCCCTCCTGTGTCCAGCTTTCTGCCCTCCCTGTGTCCAGCTTTCTGCCCCCCATGTCCAGCTTTCTGCCCCCCCGTGTCCAGCTTTCTGCCCCCCCGTGTCCAGCTTTCTGCCCTCCCTGTGTCCAGCTTTCTGCCCCCCCGTGTCCAGCTTTCTGCCCGTGTCCAGCTTTCTGCCCCCCTGTGCGCAGCTTTCTGCCCCTGTGTCCAGCAATCTGCCCCTGTGTCCAGCTTTCTGCCCCTGTGTCCAGCTTTCTGCCCGTGTCCAGCTTTCTGCCCCCCGTGTTCAGCGTTCTGCCCCTGTGTCCAGCGTTCTGCCCCTGTGTCCAGCGTTCTGCCCCTGTGTCCAGCGTTCTGCCCCTGTGCCCAGCGTTCTGCCCCTGAGCCCACCGGTCTGCCCCCCCCCCCGTGTCCAGCTTCTGCCCCCCCGTGTCCAGCTTTCTGCCCCCCCCCGTGTCCAGCTTTCTGCCCCCCATGTGTCCAGCGTTCTGCCCCTGTTTCCAGAGTTCTGCCCCTGTGTCCAGCGTTCTGCCCCTGTGTCCAGCGTTCTGCCCCTGTGTCCAGCGTTCTGCCCCTGTGTCCAGCGTTCTGCCCCTGTGCCCAGCGTTCTGGCCCTAAGCCCAGCGGTCTGCCCCCCCCGTGTCTAGCTTCTGCCCCCCCGTGTCCAGCTTCTGCCCCCCCGTGTCCAGCTTTCTGCCCCCCCCCGTGTCCAGCTTTCTGTCCCCCCCCCTGTGTCCAGCTTTCTGCCCCCCCTGTGTCCAGCTTTCTGCCCCCCCCTGTGTCCACTGCCCCCCCCTGTCCAGCGTTCTGCCCCCCCCCTGTGTCCAGCTTTCTGACCCCCCCCCCCCCGTGTCCAGCTTTCTGCCCCCCCCCTGTGTCCAGCTTTCTGCCCCCCCCCTGTGTCCAGCTTTCCGCCCTCCCTGTGTCCAGCTTTACTGCCCTGGGCCCCCCCGGATCGCCGCTCTCAATAAAAAAAAACAAAAAAAACAAGTTCTGCTTATCTGCCGCGCTCCCGCTCTCTCCACGCAGCTGCAGCGTGCACTCGCCGGCGACTGACAATGACGTCAGACGCCGGTGACCTGCATGCTGCGGCTGACGTCAGCTGCCAGCCTCAGATTGGCTGGCGGCTGTTAACTATTGACGTGCGGGCGCGGGCCCGCACGTCAATAGCGATAAACAGCTGCAGCGCCGGCCGCCGCTAAGGGCCCGGTTCAGCTTGCGTCTGCCGGTAAGGTCCCGGTGAGCAGATAAGACGGGGCACGATGCGGGCCCCCTCTGCTCACCGGGCCCCATACGCCAGTCACGGCCGTCATGAACTGATGGCGGCCCTGCTGGTATGTCCTCTGGCTGCTATTACTATTTAATTTTTCCTTCCTGCATGTTTTGCCACCATAATTCTTTGATGCTTTATCTCTCCATTCGATTCTAATGATTTCCTTTTGCATTTACCCTTCTGACTTCTAATTAATCCCCTCCTGTGTCTGTGATCAGTCTCCCTGCTGCTCCTCCCTCCTGATCACACCGGGCCTATTTCATGTGCACTTAGCCTGCTATATTCAGAGCCGCAGGTCTGTCTGGACCGTGGTCTGTCTCTATAAGGATGGCTCTAAAAGGATGACAGCAGAAATATGCCATAAATTAGCCAGAAGATAACAGAAGGTATGACTAACCACTGTTAATGTTAGTCACCCGCCAGGGCCATGGGGTACTCGGTACCGGGTCCGGTACTTAAAGGGGATGTCACGGTGGCTGCGACCTGATCCGTGGACCTGGGCGCCCAAGTAAACGGGGAAAGGTCTTTTAAGGGATTAATAAAGTTTTGTATTTGTGACACCACCTGTGGTTCTCGGTTAGAGGGGATCGACTCTGCTTAAAGGGGTCCTCTGGGGTGATACTACTGCAGTAAGATTGTGACGCTTGCCACAGGTGAAGCGGGGTCCCCAGGGCTCCCAATGTGTGTGGCAAGGGTGGTGAATGCTGATAAAAAATGGAGGACACAAGGTTGTAACGTCTTTACCTGGTTTACTGATGGTAGCAGGCCACAGTCCAGGGTGCCAGGAACAGGTGATGATATGGTCCGGCTGGCCTGGAGGCAAAGGTGGATCCCTCTCCCAGGTGAGGTCCATAAGCCTTCCTACCCGCACTAGTTTGCGAGGTCCCTGCTGCCTGTAGCTTGCTGGCAAAGTCCTCTCTCTCCTGTCCTGGGACAGTTACCCGTATGGTGAGCAGCTTGAGCTGTTTTATAGGATCTCTATCACGACCCGGGCTCTTCAGGTGCTGCTTCACCTTCAGGAATGGTGAGGGCAAATAACATACAGTCCTATGCCCTCCGGTTCTGCCGTGTGACCTGGAGTACAACACGACCTCATGGGTTCCTGCGCTTCGGCTCTGAGGGTGCCTGGTCACAGTTCCCCTCCGGGCCCCATTCCTTCTTCTGTGCTCCTTTCCTCTAATCGTCACTGCACTCAACCCCTCGGGTTATCCTTCTTTCCTGGAGCTGCAGCACAGTCCTGGCTGCACGGCTCCACTCTCTGCTCCCCACTCCTCACTCTTCAGTGTCTGCTCCAGACTAATCTAACTCCTCCTCCAGGCCAGGATACTTAAAGCAAGGGAAGCTCCCCTGAATTCGGGTTCAGAGCTCTCCCGTCTGGCCTGGATTCAGAACATGGTGAATGTAGGTGCTTACCTGGTAAAGAGAATCCTCCTTGCCTCCAAGCATGATATCGCCTTCCCCGAAAGGATGGCAACATCACTGTAACAACTGGTTACCTGGGGTGTTACAAATGTACTAAATTTCTTTCCCTTTCCACCACACGTACTCTCATCATGCTGACATATGCTTAACAGTTTTGGCTCTATTACTCCTTAATCTTCTTCGTTATCCCCAAACCCCAGCACCCTCTAACCAAGTAATTATCTCTTCCTGCCTTCCCACCTGACCTCCTCCGCTGACTTGCTCCTCAACCTCAGATCTCTCCTAATAAAACACAAAACAAGCCGCCCACTCTCCTTCTCCCACCTGTTCTGTCTCTCTATGCTTCTCTTCACTGCTGGCGACATATCTCCCAATCTTGGACCCCCACATCTCATACCTCCCATTATTATCCCCTTCTATCGCTCCCAACCCAACATAAACACCCAAAATCTTGCCCACCTCAAATACGTGCCCTTGACGCCCACCACCCTGCTCCCTCTCTGGATCACTCTGGAATGCCCGCTCTGTCTGCAGTAAACTCCACGTGATTCATGACCTCTTTACCTGTTGTAATATTTCCTGTTATGAACTGGTGATTCAGAAACACAATAGACCTGGTGGTTAAGAGCACACAAAGTGACCTGATAGTTAATAATAACATAGGACGAGCTCTGGGACGTGGGAACTCTGCTGACCGCAATCCCTAATCCTATCATACCACACTAGAGGTAGCCGTGGAGCGCTCCTGACCAGACCTAGGCGCCTCGGGCACAGCCTGAGAAACTAGCTAGCCCTGAAGATAGAAAAAATAAGCCTACCTTGCCTCAGAGAAATTCCCCAAAGGAAAAGGCAGCCCCCCACATATAATGACTGTGAGTAAAGATGAAAATACAAACACAGAGATGAAATAGGTTTTAGCAAAGTGAGGCCCGACTTACTGAATAGACCGAGGATAGGAAAGATAGCTTTGCGGTCAGCACAAAAACCTACAAAAAACCACGCAGAGGGCGCAAAAAGACCCTCCGCACCGACTAACGGTACGGAGGTGCTTCCTCTGCGTCCCAGAGCTTCCAGCAAGCAAGAAAAACCAATATAGCAAGCTGGACAGAAAAAATAGCAAACAAAAGTAACACAAGCAGAACTTAGCTTATGCAGTGAAGACAGGCCACAAGAATGATCCAGGAGAGAGCAAGACCAATACTGGAACATTGACTGGAGGCCAGGAACAAAGAACTAGGTGGAGTTAAATAGAGCAGCACCTAACGACTTAACCTCATCACCTGAGGAAGGAAACTCAGAAGCCGCAGCCCCACTCACATCCACCAAAGGAAGCTCATAGACAGAACCAGCCGCAGTACCACTCATGACCACAGGAGGGAGCTTGACCACAGAATTCACAACAGTACCCCCCCTTGAGGAGGGGTCACCGAACCCTCACCAGAGCCCCCAGGCCGACCAGGATGAGCCAAATGAAAGGCACGAACCAGATCGGCAGCATGAACATCAGAGGCAAAGACCCAGGAATTATCTTCCTGACCATAACCCTTCCACTTAGCCAGGTACTGGAGTTTCCGTCTCGAAATACGAGAATCCAAAATCTTCTACACTATATACGCCAACTCCCCCTCAACCAAAACCGGGGCAGGAGGATCAACGGATGGAACCACAGGTGCCACGTATCTCCGCAACAATGACCTATGGAATACATTATGGATGGAAAAAGAAGCTGGAAGGGTCAAACGAAAAGACACAGGATTAAGAACCTCAGAAATCCTATATGGACCAATGAAACGAGGCTTAAACTTAGGAGAGGAAACTTTCATAGGAATATAACGAGACGACAACCAAACGAAATCCCCAACACGAAGTCGGGGACCCACACAGCGCCTGCGGTTAGCGAAACGATGAGCCTTCTCCTGGGACAATGTGAAATTGTCCACTACATGAGTCCAAATCTGCTGCAACCTTTCCACCACAGTATCCACACCAGGACAGTCCGAAGACTCAACCTGCCCTGAAGAGAAACGAGGATGGAAACCAGAATTGCAGAAAAACGGCGAAACCAAAGTAGCCGAGCTGGCCCGATTATTAAGGGCGAACTCAGCCAAAGGCAAAAAGGACACCCAATCATCCTGATCAGCAGAAACAAAACATCTCAGATATGTTTCCAAGGTCTGATTGGTTCGTTCAGTTTGGCCATTTGTCTGAGGATGGAAAGCTGAGGAAAAAGACAAATCAATGCCCATCCTAGCACAAAAGGTTCGCCAAAACCTCAAAACAAACTGGGAACCTCTGTCAGAAACGATGCTCTCTGGAATGCCATGTAAACGAACCACATGCTGGAAAAACAATGGCACCAAATCAGAGGAGAATGGCAATTTAGACAAGGGTAGCAAATGGACCATCTTAGAGAAGCGATCACAAACTACCCAAATGACCGACATCTTTTGAGAGACGGGGAGATCCGAAATAAAATCCATAGAGATATGTGTCCAGGGCCTCTTTGGGACTGGCAAGGGCAAAAGCAACCCACTGGCACGAGAACAGCAGGGCTTAGCCCGAGCACAAATCCCACAGGACTGCACAAACGAACGCACATCCCGCGACAGAGACGGCCACCAAAAGGATCTAGCCACCAAATCTCTGGTACCAAAGATTCCAGGATGACCAGCCAACACCGAACAATGAACCTCAGAGATAACTCTACTCGTCCATTTATCAGGGACAAACAGTTTCTCCGCTGGGCAACGGTCAGGTCTATTAGCCTGAAATTTTTGCAGCACCCGCCGCAAATCAGGGGAGATGGCAGACAAAATTACCCCCTCTTTGAGAATACCCGCCGGCTCAGGCAAACCCGGAGAGTCGGGCACAAAACTCCTAGACAGGGCATCCGCCTTCACATTTTTAGAGCCCGGAAGGTACGAAACCACAAAGTCAAAACGGGAGAAAAACAGCGACCAACGAGCCTGTCTAGGATTCAACCGTTTGGCAGACTCGAGATACGTCAAGTTCTTGTGATCAGTCAAGACCACCACGCGATGCTTAGCTCCTTCCAGCCAATGACGCCACTCCTCGAATGCCCACTTCATGGCCAGCAACTCTCGATTGCCAACATCATAATTATGCTCAGCAGGCGAAAACTTCCTGGAAAAGAAGGCACGTGGTTTCATCACCGAGCCATCAGAACTTCTTTGCGACAAAACAGCCCCTGCTCCAATCTCAGAAGCATCAACCTCGACCTGGAACGGGAGCGAAACATCTGGTTGGCATAACACAGGGGCAGAAGAAAAACGACGCTTCAACTCTTGAAAAGCTTCCACAGCAGCAGAAGACCAATTGACCACATCAGCACCCTTCTTGGTTAAATCAGTCAACGGTTTAGCAATACTAGAAAAATTATTGATGAAGCGACGATAAAACTTAGCAAAGCCCAGGAACTTTTGCAGACTCTTCAGAGATGTCGGCTGAGTCCAATCATAAATGGCCTGAACTTTAACAGGGTCCATCTCGATAGTAGAAGGGGAAAAAATTAAACCCAAAAATGAAACCTTCTGAACACCAAAGAGACACTTTGACCCCTTCACAAACAAAGAATTCGCACGCAGGACCTGGAACACCATTCTAACCTGCTTCACGTGAGACTCCCAATCATCCGAGAAGACCAAAATATCATCCAAGTATACAATCAGGAATTTATCCAGGTACTCTCGGAAGATGTCATGCATAAAGGACTGAAATACTGATGGAGCATTAGAAAGCCCGAATGGCATAACCAGGTACTCAAAATGGCCCTCGGGCGTATTAAATGCTGTTTTCCATTCATCGCCTTGTTTAATACGCACAAGATTATACGCACCACGAAGATCTATCTTGGTGAACCAACTAGCCCCCTTAATCCGAGCAAACAAATCAGACAGCAGCGGCAAGGGGTACTGAAATTTGACTGTGATTTTGTTTAGAAGGCGGTAATCAATACAAGGTCTCAGCGAACCATCCTTCTTGGCCACAAAAAAGAACCCTGCTCCCAATGGCGACGACGACGGGCGAATATGACCCTTCTCCAAGGATTCCTTTACGTAACTCCGCATAGCGGCGTGCTCAGGCACAGATAAATTAAACAGTCGACCTTTAGGAAACTTACTACCAGGAATCAAATCGATAGCACAATCGCAATCCCTATGCGGAGGTAGGGCATTGGACTTGGGCTCATCAAATTCATCCCGGTAATCCGACAAGAACTCTGGGACCTCAGAAGGGGTGGATGATGAAATAGACATAAATGGAACATCACCATGTACCCCCTGACAACCCCAGCTGGACACAGACATAGATTTCCAATCCAATACTGGGTTATGGACTTGTAGCCATGGCAACCCCAAAACGACCACATCATGCAGATTATGCAATACCAGAAAGCGGATATCCTCCTGATGTGCAGGAGCCATGCACATGGTCAATTGGGTCCAATACTGAGGCTTATTCTTGGCCAAAGGCGTAGCATCAATTCCTCTTAATGGAATAGGATACTGCAAGGGCTCCAAGAAAAACCCACAGCGCCTAGCAAAGTCCAAGTCCATCAAATTCAGGGCAGCGCCTGAATCCACAAATGCCATGACAGAATAGGATGACAAAGAGCAGATCAAAGTAACGGACAAAAGAAATTTCGACTGTACCGTACCAATGGTGGCAGACCTAGCGAACCGCTTAGTGCGCTTAGGACAATCGGAGATAGCATGAGTGGAATCACCACAATAAAAACACAGCCCATTCCGACGTCTGTGTTCTTGCCGTTCAGCTCTGGTCAAAGTCCTATCACATTGCATAGGCTCAGGTTTATGCTCAGATAATACCGCCAAATGGTGCACATTTTTACGCTCACGTAAGCGTCGATCGATCTGAATGGCCAAAGACATAGACTCATTCAGACCTGCAGGCATAGGAAATCCCACCATGACATCCTTAAGGGCTTCAGAGAGACCCTTTCTGAAAATTGCTGCCAGCGCACATTCATTCCATTGAGTGAGCACAGACCACTTCCTAAACTTCTGACAATATATCTCTACCTCATCCTGACCCTGACACAGAGCCAGCAAATTTTTTTCTGCCTGATCCACTGAATTAGGTTCATCATACAGCAATCCGAGCGCCAGAAAAAACGCATCAATATCGCATAATGCAGGATCTCCTGGCGCAAGGGAAAATGCCCAGTCTTGAGGGTCGCCACGTAAAAAAGAAATAATGATCTTTACTTGTTGAACTGGGTCACCAGAGGAGCGGGGTTTCAAAGCCAGAAACAGTTTACAATTATTTTTGAAATTCAGAAACTTAGCTCTATCTCCAGAAAATAAGTCAGGAATAGGAATTCTAGGTTCTAACATAGATTTTTGAACCACAATGTCTTGAATATTTTGTACTCTTGCAGCGAGATGATCCACACAAGAAAACAGACCTTTAATGTCCATCACTACACCTGTGTCCTGAACCACCCAAATGTCTAGGGGAAAAGAAAGGCAAAACACAGTGCAGAGAAAAAAAAATGGTCTCAGAACTTCTCTTTTCCCTCTATTGAGAAGCATTAGTACTTTGGGCCTGTTATGAACTGGTGATTCAGAAACACAATAGACCTGGTGGTTAAGAGCACACAAAGTGACCTGATAGTTAATAATAACATAGGACGAGCTCTGGGACGTGGGAACTCTGCTGACCGCAATCCCTAATCCTATCATACCACACTAGAGGTAGCCATGGAGCGCTCCTGACCAGACCTAGGCGCCTCGGGCACAGCCTGAGAAACTAGCTAGCCCTGAAGATAGAAAAATAAGCCTACCTTGCCTCAGAGAAATTCCCCAAAGGAAAAGGCAGCCCCCCACATATAATGACTGTGAGTAAAGATGAAAATACAAACACAGAGATGAAATAGGTTTTAGCAAAGTGAGGCCCGACTTACTGAATAGACCGAGGATAGGAAAGATAGCTTTGCGGTCAGCACAAAAACCTACAAACAACCACGCAGAGGGCGCAAAAAGACCCTCCGCACCGACTAACGGTATGGAGATGCTTCCTCTGCGTCCCAGAGCTTCCAGCAAGCAAGAAAAACCAATATATCAAGCTGGACAGAAAAAATAGCAAACAAAAGTAACACAAGCAGAACTTAGCTTATGCAGTGAAGACAGGCCACAAGAACGATCCAGGAGAGAGCAAGACCAATACTGGAACATTGACTGGAGGCCAGGAACAAAGAACTAGGTGGAGTTAAATAGAGCAGCACCTAACGACTTAACCTCATCACCTGAGGAAGGAAACTCAGAAGCCGCAGCCCCACTCACATCCACCAAAGGAAGCTCATAGACAGAACCAGCCGCAGTACCACTCATGACCACAGGAGGGAGCTTGACCACAGAATTCACAACAATTTCCTTCCTGGGCCTCACTGAAACATGGCTGACACCCTCTGACACAGCCTACCCTGCTGCTCTATGTTACGACGGCCTCCACTTCACCCACACTCTTCCTCCTGGCAACAGACATTGTGGAGGAGTGGGCCTTCTCATTTCTTCCAACTGTACCTTTAACCCAATTCCACCTCTACCCTCCCTTATCCTCCTCTCATTCGAAATCCACTCTGTCCGCATCTACTCACCCTCCAGCCTCCAATTGGCCATCATATACTGACCTCCGGGCCCGACCACTGCCTTTATTGACCAATTCTCCACCTGGCTCCTTCACTTTCTCTCTGCTGACATTACCACCATCATCATGGGTGACTTCAACATCCCCATTGACACCCACCAGTCAGCAGCCTCCAAACTCCTGTCCCTTACTTCTTCTTTTGGACTTGCTCAGTGGTCCTCCTCAGCCACTCACACAGACGGACACACATTAGACCTGGTCTTGACCCGTTTCTGCTCCCTATCTAACTTCACAACCTCCCCTCTCCCTCTATCGGACCACCATCTACTCACTTTCTCATCCCTGTCCTCCACACCTGTCACGCATGTCCAGCAACATGTGCACCCTCGCAGAAACATCGCACATCTAGACCCTCGCACACTCTCTGACTCTATTCAGCCACTGTCCTCCATAGCTTCACTACACGACACAGACAGTGCCACTAGTTTCTACAATGGCACTCTGGCATCAGCCATCGACTCGGTCATCCCTGTCATTCATAGAGTGTGACCAATCAATAGACAACCCTGGCACAATAACATCACTAAAAAGTTCCGGCAAGTATCAAGAATCGCAGAACAGCGTTGGAAGAAAACGCATTCGCAAGATGATTTCACTGCACGCGGCCGCAGCTGACCGAGACACAGATAACATTTCATCGCTTGAGTGAGGAAGCAACGCCAGCAGGGGGCATGGAGGTGCCTGGGGGCTCAATTAAAACATGCATGTCAGGTGGCTACAGGAGGACGAGTCTATTGTCGTCCCAGCCAAACCGTCTCCAACATGAAATCATGAATTATGGACGCACCGTCCGAGGTACAGGTTTATAAAAAATATCCTCATTACCCTGAAGAAATTGCGCATCTGACAGTGCAACTCCCGGGTCAGTGAGAGTTCTGGAACCTGAGATATAGAGATCAGCCTCCCACAGCGACCGAATGGGTCCAGGTTTGATCCCTGTACGACCGGCAGAACAAACCACATGCGCTGGTACCAACCGTGCACTGATCCGATCATCCTGAGAGAAGTGATTCCATTTAGTAGATATTAGGAACAGATTTTGCAGGGAAGCTGTGGGGTGGAGATTGCTAGCACACCCAGATACAGGGAGAGGGACACAGAAGGTTTAAGAGCTGAGAACACTTGGAGAGTTTGACACAACCTAAGATGATGATGAAATAAGGAAGAGGGCATATGCCAGCCAGAGGGAAGAAAGCACATGCTTTTTGGGGGCTGCCCGGCAACTAAGTCTTGTACCTGTGGAACGCAGAGCTCCCCAGCCTCCACAAGCGACCTTCAACCTGGTAAATTGACCTCCAGTTTTATACCTCTAAGCCTTGTACTGTTATTGTTATATTTTACTCAGACTGTAACTCTTGATATATTTTTACTGTATATATCTTGCAATTACCTAGTGCACCCTTAAGGCAATTAAATCATAAATTATTTTGGGCTGATCCTTTTATTCTGATTGCGAATCTTAGAATACCCAGCGTGGGTAACAGGGCAGTCTCTCCGGTGGCCATTTGGTCTAGGTGCAGTTCCCTTATTGACCTGAGAGACAAAGGGGGCACCGGAGAGCTGTGCCTGTGTAGTGACGTCACAGATTGGTGACGGGGGAGAAACCGGGTTTCCTTCACAACTTACTTTTAGCCAAAGCTAACAGACAGTTCTCTATACTCCCCCTTTGCAAATCCCTTCACTGGCTCCCATTTTCCCAGCGTATCCAGTTTAAACTACTAACACTGACCTACAAAGCCATCCATTACCTTTCTCCTCCATATATTTCCATACTAATTTCTCAATATCTTCCCTAATGTAATCTCCGGTCCTCCTAAGACCGCTTTCTCTTCTCCACGCTTATTCAGAAATGTAAGATCCATGGGAATCTACCCAACCTCCCTGGATGTGGCCCCGGGGGAAAACTGATGAAAATTCAATAAGACTGATCATACGAATGGTAACAAAAGAGCCCAGAAAAACTTCTAAACAGATTAAAGGTAAACTTCAAGCTCAAGTAACATCAGTGTCAGCTAGCACCATCCGTCGTTGTATGAGCCAAAGTGGACTTCATGGGAAGCGATCAAGAAGGAAACCATTGTTGAAAAAAATCATAAAAAAGCCAGACTGGAATTTGCCAAACTACATGTTGACAAGCCACAAAGCTTCTGGGAGAATGTCCTATGGACAAAAAAATTGAACTTTTTGGCAAGGCACTATCAGCTCTATGTTCACAGTCAGAAAAATGAAGCATATCAAGAAAAGAACACTGTCCCTACTGTGAAACATGGAGGAGGCTCTGTTATGTTCTGGGGCTGTTTTGCTGCAATTGGCACAGGGTGTCTACAATCTGTGCAGGGTACAATGAAATCTCAAGACTATCAAGTGATTCTAGAGGGAAATGTGCTGCGCAGTGTCAGAAAGTTTGGTCTCAGTCGCAGGTCATGGGTCTTGCAACAGGATAATGACCCAAAACACACAGCTAAAAACACCCAAAAATGGCTAAGAGGAAAACATTGGACTATTCTAAAGTAGCCTTCTATGAGCCCTGATCTAAATTCTATTAAGCATCTTTGGAAAGAGCTGAAACATGCCATCTGGAATAGGCAACCTTCAAACACGAGACGACTGGAGCAGTTTGCTCTTGAGGAGTGGGCCAAAATACCTGTCGAGAGGCGCAGAAGTCTCATTGACAGTTACAGAAATCGTTTGATTGCAGTGATTGCCTCAAAAGTTTGTGCAACAAAATATTAAGTAAAGGGGACCATCATTTCTGTCCAGGTCTATTTCATGAGTTTTATTTGTTTTTAAATTCTCTGGAAGCATGGTTGAAAAGCAATGTCTGACTTTCATTTGTTCATTTTCATATAATTTTTATTTATTATTACTTTTGTCAGATTCAAGTTATTTCTGTGACCATTGTGTTTTTCTGCCATTAAATGAGGGGTACCAACAATTTTGACCACATGTGTAAATGGTCTGTGGTCACCCCTGCAGAACCACTCCTTTATAGGGAAGTCTGGTGTAACAGGTCCACAACTAAATCCCCGCTGCAATAAACTTGTATATTTGTGTATATTTATGATTTGAACATACAAGAAAACTTGTTTTTTTTTTGTTATCATTGTAAGTTTAATTTGTAAAAAGTTGACATTTTCCCTTGTTTTTCATCTTAATTCAGTAGTGCTTATTAGAGTAGCTCTTTCTATCATATAGATGTCACTTCAAAGTTGGTGATAAGGAAAGTTTTAATTAATAAATCACAAAAGCGAAAAGAAAAATGGCAAATTTTCATTTTTTTTTACATGCTTATAAAATAAATGAAATAAAAGTGTCAAAATTATCTCTTTTAACTTGTATATTCAAAAATCTGCTGGTTTATTAAAATTGCTTTTATGTTTCTGTAAGGCAATTTTAATTACAAAAAGCATTGAATATCACGGTATAGTATTCACGATTACTATCATCCTTATTTTATGATGTATTAGATGTCATTACTGTTACTAGTTTACAATCTCTCCTTCATCAACTCTAAGCATTTCCTTTCTGTTTGTAAATTCCCTCTTCCATTGTGTAGATTTTGATGTGCTTGTATTTTTCTGACTTAAACCAGTTTTTGACAATTATTTTACATTTTTCATCATTTTTATGGTCAATGGTTATGTGAAGGTTATCTTGAGATCTCTCTTTAGTTATTTCTAGTTCTTCCGAATTATTAATGTATATTACATCTGCTTTACCATCACTGGCATAATTATCAATCATTTTAGTTCCTGTGGCGTCCATGAGATTATAGATATCTTTGCCTTCTCCTCCTTGGAGAAAGTCATTACCGCCCAATGGTTGAATCAGATCGTTACCTCCCGCGCCTCTGATATAGTTACTATCGTCGTTTCCTATCAAGATGTCGTCATAACTGGTGCCCACCATGTTCTCAATTCCAAAGTAGAGGTCACCTTCCGCATCTGAACCGGCTCCATATCCAAGATATAGATTTACAAACACACCAGTTTTCTTTTGAAGATCTCCAAAGAATAACAAAGTATCGGATCCTGTACCTCCATAAACTGCATCTGCCCCCTGACCGGGGTAGATAACATCATCACCTTCACCACCTAAAATAATATCGTTTCCTTCGCCTCCATGAATCTTGTCATCTCCGGCTCCTCCGGAGAGGTAATCTTTCCCACTAGAACCTTGAAGTATGTCATCTCCTTCTAGACCATAGATTACGTCTGTGTCCTTACCCCCTATGATTGTGTTATTTAAAGTATTTCCAGTAATAAAGTTTATTTTCTGGAGAGACCCATATACAATCGGTACTTCATGAAGAGTCTTACTAGAGAGATCAAAATGTAAATCCATAGACGAGAATCTTTCATCTACTAATAATGGCTGGATTTCCAAACGGTCGGTGAAAGTGAACAACACGTCATTTGTCTTAACTATCAAATGTATATGGTCCGTAGCTTTCTGCAACATTTCAAGTCTACATTCCCATTGGGCAACTGTTGGAGCACTTATTACTATTTGAGTCTTGTGATATGTGTCAAATCTGACTAAAATATCTTTAAAGTTGACATCAAGTATAAAATAATCCACCTGTAGATCTAAAGCGTAATTGTTAAGCTTGTATTTGCCTTTATAATGCTTTTTCAGTACATAGGTGTCACTGCCTTCTCCACCTGACATTACTCCTCCATTCGTCCCAGGATCAATATAATTGTCTTTCTCATTTCCGAATATGATGGTGTATCTGGGAGGACCCATTATCTTAGTTGCTCCTTCATAGATCCCGGACCTGGTATCAATGATAACGTCAGGGATTGTATCTCTGGAGTTATCTACAGCATATATTACAGGTGTGAGTCCACTGGGAATACTGAATGTAATTCCATCTTCTGTTTGTATTTGCAAATGTCTGTAGCTTTCTGATCTGAACCAGTTATGTAGTAAAATGCTGCAAAAGTCGGCAACTTGGATTTGAAGACTAACAAATGAAAAAGTGGAATTTGTCTGCGACCAAGCAAGATCGAATTTTAGTGAGCTGTATTTCTTCTTGATGAATAGGACATCCATGGCGCCATCTTCTGCGTAGTTATCAATGAACATATTCTCTTTCCCACAGTCAATGACATAGGTGTCACTTCCTCCTCTTCCTGTAAGAGATCCCCCACCTTTACCTGCCTGGATGAAATTTGGTTTCTCATTACCTTGGATGATATCATAGTGAGAGGATCCAATCACGGTCATTATATTCTCGTTTCTGGGAATGGTATTTAAATCAATATTTATCCCCTTAGGGAACTGACTGTAGTCTAATATTAGTGGAATAATCCTTGGCTCTGACGTGTTGGTGATCTGGAACACCACTAAATCTTGGGATTTGAATATGACGTGTTGCCAATGCCATCCTCTGTACCAATCCTCCATGATCACACACATTTTTCCTCTGGGTTTCCAAACCTTCAAAGAGTGCTGAGGAACAATGTCAACCTTCAGGTCTGCATAGCTTGCCGGCAACTGTACAATGTCTACCAGGCCATCGTACGCAAAGTTGTTAATGGTGTCACAATCTTCCTTTTCTTGTATAATGTACATATCCATCCCGTCACTTCCAGCCAAATAATTTTTACCACCTTTTCCCTGAAATACATTATTAAGGCGATTCCCGTATATAATGTCACTATTGTTACTGCCGATAACTGTGACCACTGTCTCCCAAAGTGAATCATTGAGATAAATCCGTGCACCAGAGTCTTTACTTGAAAAATCTAAACTAAAAGGCTCCATAGGAACAATCCCGTTTATTCTAACTTTTCCAGTCTTTAACAGAGCCCCTTCCACACTTTTAAAAGTCATATGCCTATATTCTTCTCCAAGGAACCAGTTTTTTATCAGGATTTCATGAAGGTTACTGTTGAAAAGTTTCAGATTATTTTGTACTTTTTTCGCATTGATTTGTTGAAGAGGAATGTTGAAAATGAGGAGGTCCATCTCGTTATCGTTTGCCTGATTACAGATCTCGGTTTGTCCCGCGTTTTTCGGGATGTAATAGATGTCCTGACCGTTCCCACCATGGACAAAGGTTTTCTGAGGCCCTAAATAAAAAATGTCATTACCATCATTGCCAAATAGTTCATAGTGGTATCTGTCCAGAGTGTAGGAAAGTCCTTTGATAATGTTCTGCTGCACGGCATAGAATCGATTTGGTTTGGAGTTGCCCACATATGTACCATGCAGAGATCTGTCTTCGGGTGCCATGGAAGAAATAACATCTTCTGTTTTCAAGGGTATGAACCAAAGCATGGTGGCGGTTTTATGCATCATTTTAATATTTACTGTTTCTCCAATCCCCATAACCAGATCCACCAACTCACAATTTGTTTCAAAGGGAATCACTTTCACAATTTTGTTGGAAGTAAGAGGATCGGTTAATGTAATGTTCATTGTACTCTGGTCCGTTAACTCAACCCGTAAATTTCCTCCATAGGCAGAATATTCCCCTTCAGTGAAGTCTATCTTTTTGTGACACCTGTGTCCATCATCTATATCTAAGATTTTGTAGTAGTTCTCAGCAGTCTGCAGGTTGTGTACAAGATCCATAGACTTTTTGTGCTCTTGTTCGAGGTTATAAACGCTATAGATAAATCCCGGGAGAGTTATCTGTTGCAATATTTGTAAAAAGCTGGACCCTATATCTCTTAGGGCTAATCCAATCCCCTTTAACACAGCCTTGAATTTGTCTTCTATGCCGGCATCAGAGGGTAAAGCATCCAACTCGTGTTTTATTTCATGGTACATTGGGTCAATACCAAGACGGACAATACTCAAAGCCACAGTGACTGGAAGCATTTCAGGACCAGCCAGAGATGTGATAAATATTATGCTATCAAGAGCAGCATCTGCTATCCCAACTGGAGTTTTCTGATGAAGATCCTCATATATATTAAATATTGTGAATCCTAAAGAAAGCATGGGGACTGTTTTAGCTACGGCACCGGCTTCAGTCAGAGCACTTGTGAACTTTACTGCTGAAGCTTCCTCAAGTCCGACAGATATCTGGGAAATGGATTTCTGTGCAATATCGCCAACAAATTTATTAACTGCTGAATTGATACCAGTCAGCTCTGTTATTCCATGGACACCTTGGGCTAACATTACTGCTCCTTCCGATTTTCGTCCTTCTGCAAACATCTGATTGGCGCCCTGAAATCCCATCAAGGTTCCATAGATTCCAAGTCCACGATTGACTTTTTCGTAACCAGAAACATCATTATAGTATGAATGTAAGACTTCATCTGAACTCGGAGATCCCTTTTTACCTGGTACTTTAATCTTCTTAGTCTCCAAGGGATTCATTTCATTTTCTAAGTCTATCGTAGTTGCACGTTCATCGCTCTCTATTGATTTTATTTTCCATTTCTCACCAAAGTTTGGAGAGACTAGTTCCTTTATATTCTTGGTGATCTGCTCCTTTAGTTGCTGTCTGTCCTCTGCCATTTTTAAGTGGAATTCTGTTTCTAAGCTTTTTCCCCTTGCTCTCTCTTCCAGATCTTTAAAAGAACTCATGCCATCGTCAGATAATTGCTCTGTATTAGGCCATACTTGCGTTCTGCACTTTTCATCAATATTTAGTTCATTTATAGGAAGATTTTCCGATATGCTTTGGGTTATTCTATTGTCTTCATTTTGAGACATTTCTATTGGTTCGGGTAGATTTTTAGGTTTGTAATGATAATATTTTGTTCGGAATTTTCTGGTTAACCAAAGCTTCATTGCCGATACTGTTTCCTGTGCAACCTGATCATTCATGTTCTCTGTTGCGGTGGTCTCGTAATCCAGTCCTATTGCGGCATTGTTTCCACTCCATGTGAACCCTCTTGCCATTGGGTTCCTGTAACGAAAATGTGACCATGATGATTCTGTATCCCACAGTAGACGATTTGTAATAAACATTGCTGGATTCCGAACAGCCTCAGAAATATGAGTGGCGAGGACAGCCATCCCGTTATAAGCATTTATCTTACCGATATCATGGTGGTGGTTGCCTACCCATTGCTGTGCCATCTCCACAAACAACCAAGGACTTTCCATGAATCTCATTTCATCATAAGTTACATGTTCCTGATTTCTAATGTTACAAAATTCTTCATTTATGAGATTAGCATTTGTTACGCCATATAATCTAAAATAAAAGTCTGCCAAGTTTATGCTGTAGATGTAGTCCTTAAATTGATAATATTTAACCGTGTTTTTCAAACTGTCTTGAATTTTATGATAAATATAATTAACTTGCCTAATATTTCTTTGATTTGAGAGACGATTCCATATATCCTTTAAATTCATATTATTGTCAATTGTAATTCCATTCCTCCTCAGTATACGAGCGAAGTTGTTCAGCTCATTCCTTCTCATCTCATTAGAACTTTGTATGATGTATTTGATATTTTCTTTTAAACTATCTAATCCTTCTACAACTTGGACCTGAATATTTTCTTCCATTATAGTTTCAGTTTCATCCATGCTTCTTCTATAATATACATCTAAACCTATGGTCTTTACCTCTTGAGCTTCTGTGTTAAACAACCCTCTCACATTGTCATCTATTAGTTGGCCAACACGTTCATCGTTAATGTGGTATAACACCCCATTCTCATTGTAATATAGTGGATAATTTTCTATATTCCTTGGCGCTAGAGGGTCAAACTCGTGTTCGATGTTCTGACTTTCTATCCATTCTGGTCTTCTATCCTTTGAGACGCTCTCTTCCACGAGATTTTTATTATTGTCTAAATAGAATTTTCGCTTGTGAATTGGGATGTATTTGCCCCACAGCTCTGGATTATTAAAATCAACAGTGCGTTTGCTACCATCTTCCTGCACTATGATCTTCGTTGTGCGAAGAGAGAGTGAACCTATAGATAATCCAGCATTATCCAGGTCCAAAAGGAAGTCTTTCGCAAAGGTTTTTCCTTCTTTTCCTGCCCCGGCATCACAAGAGACTATACTGATTTCTCTAATTTTGGGTGAACCTGAAGACCAGTGAATTGGGGATGAAGGTTCACGAAGCTTCAATATATCTTTTGCCAACTGATCAGATGTTTTTCCACCTACAGACACATGGCCATCTCTGTGACCGCCATGTCCAACCATAGTGATTTTGGTATCTCCAGTTATATCTATTGCATTATTTGCTTTTACAAGTCTGAATTGTTCAGATTCTGCATCATATTTCAGTAAGGCTTTCTGGCGATTTATTTCTGTCTCCTTGCTGAATAAGTGGTCTGCGGCACGTTGGACAGGTTCATCAGATCCAAGTTGGAGAATTATTTCTCGGTCTATTCTAATGTCAGGTATTTTCCTTTCTAGCTCCTTGTTGTTTTCTTTCACTGCTCTGGAAACCACCTATGAGAAGAAACATTTACGTAAAAGTAAGTTTTGGTAAAACGGGCATATATTGTAAATTTCTTACATTTTATGTGTGATACATATTAGCCCCTTACCGACATATGACGTATTGGCTCCCTAACTTTGATGCGTGCTCAGAAACTGAGCCTATATCTTTGCCGGCAGATGATTGCTGAGTTATTAAGCCATCATCTTCCTCTAAAAGCCGCAGATGGAGCAAAACTCCTCCAGCGGCTGTTAAGCATTTAAATGCTGCTATTAATCTGTGACAGTGGTATTTACAGCATTGTTGCGTTCATCAAAGTCCAATCTATCAAAGTATAAAATAAATTAGCCTGATTGGTAATCGACGTAACGAGAAGAAAAATAAAAACGCCAAAATTGTGGGTGGTTTTCCATCTGTCTCAAAAAATGTAATATGAGGCAATCAAAGTATTATATCTACCCCAAAATGGTGTCAATAAAACAAGCCTCCTACAGCTCCATTACCCAAAAATTGGAAACGTTACGGCTCTTGCAATATGATGACACAAGCAAATTTTTTTTGTACATATTCCTGATTTTTATTTCACCACTTAAAATGTTGCTAATAAAAGATTGCACAAAAAAAACAAGTCCTCAAATAATTCCATCAATGGACAAATAATAAAATTATGCTTATAAAAAAAGTTATTTTCTGTTGACACATTCCCTTTAAGTTGTATTATGTAATAGTTTAGTGCATCCCAGGCTGCATTTCCTTATGAGCCACTGTCTTTTATCTATGTGTTCACCCACCTGGGCTATCTCCTCTCTGTCTTCATTTCGTGAAGTTTCCATCCATAATTGTAAATTTTGATTTTCGGTCCTGTAAAACAAAATATATATATTACCATCCAATATTCATTAATTGCTACAAACAAACTTTAAACTAATATACCATATATACTCGAGTATAAGCCAAGAATTTCAGCCCATTTTTTTAGGCTGAAATTGCCTCTCTCGGCTTATACTCGAGTCATACCCAGGGGTCGGCAGTGGAGGTGGAGCAGCAGCTGTGTAATCATACTTACCTGCTCCTGGCGCGGTCCCTGGTTCCCCGGCGCTGGCAGCTTCTTACTGTAGTGAGCGGTCACATGGTACCGCTCATTACAGTAATGAATATGGACCCCTCTCCACTCCCATAGGGGTGGAGCCACATGCTCATTACTGTAATGAGCGGTACCATGTGACCGCTCACTACAGGAACCAGGGACCGCGCCAGGAGCAGGTGAGTATAACGCAGTGTGCGATATTCACCTTCTCCCCGTTCCACTGCCGCCGGCCACCGCTGCATCTTCTGCGTCCTCTGCACTGACGCTCAGGTCAGAGGGCGCGATGACACGATTAGTGCGCGCGCCACCCTCTGCCTGAACAGTCAGTGCAGAGGACGGGGAAGACACAGCGGCGGCAAGCGACGGTGGAACGGGGAGCAGGTGAATATAGCAAGTGCCGGGGGCCTGAGCGACGAGAGGTGAGTATGTGATTTTTTAATTTTTTTTATCGCAGCAACAGCATATGGGGCAAATGTCTACATGGAGCATCTTATGGGGCCATAATCACCATTTGTGTAGCTTTATATGGGGCAAATGTCTACATGGATTATCTTATGGGGCCATAATCAATGTTTGTGCAGCATTATATGGGGCAAATATCTGTATGGAGCATCTTATGGGGCCATAATCCGCATTTTTGCAGCATTATATGGGGCAAATGTCTGTTTGGAGCATTTTATGGGGCCATAATCAACGTTTGTGCAGCATTATATGGGGCAAATGTCTATATGGAGCATCTTATGGGGCCATAATCAGCATTTGTGCAGCATTATATGGGGCAAATATCTCTATGGAGCATCTTATGTGGCCATAATCCACATTTGTGCAGCATTATATGGGGCATATTTTAATATGGAGCATTTTATGGGGCCCATCATAAACTGTATGGAGCATTATATGGGGCTCCTGATTCAATATGGGTATTCAAAAACACTTAACCTACTGATGTCTCAATTAATTTTACTTTTATTGGTATCTATTTGCATTTTTGACATTTACCGGTAGCTGCTGCATTTTCCACCCTAGGCTTATACTCGAGTCATTAAGTTTTCCCAGTTTTTTTTGTGGCATAATTAGGGGTCTCGGCTTATACTCGGGTCGGCTTATAGTTGAGTATATACGGTAATAGAAAAACGATGTTTCATTAGGCTTTATACCAGCGGAAGACGACTATTTTTTATTTTTTTGTAAATAATTGTTTTGATTTTTTTCTGCAATTCTCTTTTAATACCTTTTTCCAAACCTACACATCAGACACAGTCCAGTCCATACACTACAGGTGGCACCTAGGATGCCAGCGTTCAACTACGGGCCGAGGAAGTTTGCACTACCCTGGACCGGCTTCTATGGAGTAAAGAAGTGGACTCCAGACCTGGGTAGTGTGAATCTATTAGATCTCTTCTGGATAGTATGTCAGGGGCAGACTGACCCGCTGATTCTTATCCATTAGGACAATGTTCTTACACCGATGTGCAGGGCCGGACTGGCATGGGACATATCTCACAAATTTCAGATGGACCACTCTGGCCGTGGGCAGGATTGATTACAACATTGTTAACAGTATCAGCGTTCTCAGGATATCAGTAGTGTTAACAGTTATGTCGGAGCATAGAGCCTCCGGCTCATTACTCTCTCTCTTATACCAGCAGGAGGCATGCAATGTCCAACCTGTGGTCTACTTTAGGCGGCGCCATGCAAGTGACGTCAGGTGGCACAATGTCATTACTGCATCACAGCGGTTCACTGCGCGGCAAGCCGGCAGAGAAGGTGGAGGTTGTGGTAGATAGGGAGCTGTGCAGCCATGATACTGTATGGGGGCCATCATACTGTATGGGGAGCTGTTGGTGCCTTCTTACTGTATGGGGGGCTGTGGGGCCCATCAAATTGTATAGAGGGTTGTAGGCACCAACATACTGTAATGGGGGCTATAAGGGGCATTATACTATATTGTAGGATGTGGGTGGACAGCATAATCTATTGGGTCTGTTGGGGACATCATACTATATTGGGGTTGTCAGGAACATCATATTGTGTGTGTGTGGGGGGAATACTATGTATAGGGAATTGTGAAGCCTTCATACTGTTTGTAGTACTATGGGGAGACATCATAATTTATGGGGTCTGTGGATGACAATACAGTGTATAGAGAGCTGTACAGTCATCAACTTTTGGGATGATCATTTTGGTGCGAATATCTCTTTTAAGTGGACCTATGTTATCCTGTTTCTATATTTGTGAGTTCTTACATGTATACCAATAAATAGATAAATAGATTTTTGTATAGGGGACTATTTGAGACATCATACTGTATGAGGTGCTTTGGGTGACATTATACTACATGGGAAAGGTGGAGGACATTATACTGTATGGAGACTGTGGGGAAAATTATACCGTATGGGGCCTGTGGGGGACATTATACTGTATGGGGGGCTGTGGAGGACATTATACTGTATGAGGGCTGTGGGTGACATACTGTATGAGGGCTGTGGGGGACATTATACTGTATGGGGGCTGTGGGTGACAAACCATTTGAGAGCTGTGGGGGACATTATACTATATGGGGGTTCTGTGTGACATACTATATGGAGGAGGTGGGGGACATTATACCGTATGGGGACTGTGGGTGATATTATACTATGTGGGTGCTGTGGGGTACTTTACACCGTATGAGGGCTGTAGGTGACATTGTAATGTATGAGGGCTGTGAGGGACATTATACTATATGGGGCTGTGAGTGACATTATACTGTATGAGGGCTGTTGGGGACATTATACTGTATGGGGGCTGTGGGGGACATTATACTGTATGGGGGTCTGCGGGGAACAATACTGGGCTTTACATGGAAAGCTAAATAGATAGGATGCACAGCCCAATGGGGAGGAGGCACACCCCCAAACGTACCAAGTAAGAAAAATTAAAGGAACACCAAAACCTTGGACCATCATTACTCCTGTATGTATAAGTGCAATGTGTAGGTGCACATTCACACTCTGACCAATAACAGACAAAACCTAAGATAAAACAAATGAATATATAAAATACTGACCCACTGATTTCTTTCGACTATGAAGATATTCTGCCCCTGATGTGTGTTGGATGAATGACACTACCATTATTGTGTTGGGAGCATGAATGCCCTATTTTATTTTATGTGTTTTTTTTATTTATTGCTCTATTGGTAATGTGAATTTAAACCTTTGTGACTTTAGCAAAAAAAATGTTGGCTCTGCATTTCTTTTTCTCAGGTAAAACTTATATTACAGATTTTTGCACCAACCTAAGATCCAGATTTTCCCCATCTGCTCCAGCGATCTTGGTTCTGTAGTGTTCCAAGTACTGAAATTCTCTAGGTGCTGAAAGCAAAACATACAGAATAGATGAGGCTTCCTGCGTTTATAGTCATAGACAGCTCAGGGATCATTTTTGTCTGGAAGCTTTTACACTTTCCTAAACTTTTGGGGTGGAACATTTAAGTGCGATCATCTCTTTGAGGTGTACCTATGTTACCCTGTTTCCATATTTGTGAGTTCTTACATGTGTAACAATAAACAGATGAATAGATTTTTGTTTGGATATATTATATTGGATTATTTCGGTCATTTTTAGCGCCAATTTTCTGCTCTGTTGCTTGCAGCATTGGAGAGGGCACAGTCAGGGCCAGTGGCTTGATGATACCACTGGTCATGAACAATCCCAGCTATTTTAGCTATGTCCTAACCCAAACTAAGAAGGGATTTACATAAATTCATCCCAAAAGTTGGATTCCAGCCCAGGTTGTTGCATCTCTAGGGGCATCAGACCTAAATTTCTACGGCAACGAAGGAGCCGAGATGGCCAAGTGGGGTGCTGCAGCTTATTTGATCCTCTGATCTGTGGAGGTTCTTGAGATTGCACACCAACGATCATATGGTAGTGGTATAACCTATGGATCAGCATTCACTCGGAAGTCCACTAACTCCATTAGTTTTTTTTCTTTATGATGACCAATCTAATTTGGAGTTCGGCTTCTGGAACAGTTGTAACCGCAGTTGAAAAGTTACATAAAACCTACGTAAAGCCATCTTACTCTCCTTACCATCATTTACACTGTTCACTCTCTGAATATTCAGCACGTGCACAGTGGTCCACAGGACGATGCACAACCAAAACGACCTCTTCTTTGAATCCATCTTTTAGATCATAAGCATAGTCTAGAGAAAAGGAAAACCAGGTGGAAAGCCGAATGACTGACAAAATGTAGTTCTTAAATGGTCACTGTCACTAAATCAAAACTCTGCATAAATCAATAGTACAAAGGAACATAAGAAACATTGTAATCTGTCTTATCGAAGAAATATTCTCTCTCCACTCATGAGCCACTTCTTCCAATGTTGTAAGTTGAGGTGTCCATTTTTAGGGTTGCACAGCAGTCATCCCTATTCTATATAGTAAAGAAACATATAAACATATGTTTTATAACATGGGAACCCATTGAGTGTGACAGATAGAATCTGCACTTTTGATTTAGAATAATCCAGCAACTATAGGGGTTTAAATTAGTTATAGCAGACAGGGAGTGGCTAGCTCAGCCCCAGCTATTGTGTCCTGGACATCCAAGAGGAAGGTGTGTGTTAGAGCAGGGGTCCCCAACTCCAGTCCTCAAGGCCCACCAACAGGTCATGTTTTCAGGATTTCCTTAGTATTGCCCAGGTGATAATTGCATTACCTGTGCAAAACAAAGGAAAACCTGAAAACATGATCTGTTGGTGGGCCTTGAGGACTGGAGTTGGGGAACACTGTGTAAGGGTACCGTCACACTATACGATTTACCTACGATCACGACCAGCGATATGACCTGGCCGTGATCGTAGGTAAATCGTAGTGTGGTCGCTGGAGAGCTGTCACACAGACAGCTCTCCAGCGACCAACGATGCCGAGGTCCCTGGGTAACCAGGGTAAACATCGGGTAACTAAGCGCAGGACCGCGCTTAGTAACCCGATGTTTACCCTGGTTACAAGCGTAAAACTAAAAAAAAACAAACAGCACATACTTACATTCTGGTGTCCGTCAGGTCCCTTGCAGTCTCTGCTTCCCGCACTGTGACTGCCGGCCGTAAAGTGAAAGTGAAAGCACAGCCGCTGTGCTCTGCTTTCACTTTACGGCCGGCAGTCACAGTGCTGGAAGCAGACGGCAAGGGACCTGACGGACACCAGAATGTAAGTATGTGCTGTTTGTTTTTTTTTAGTTTTACGCTTGTAACCAGGGTAAACATCGGGTTACTAAGCGCGGCCCTGCGCTTAGTTACCCGATGTTTACCCTGGTTACAAGCGAACGCATCGCTGGATCGCATCGCTAGATCGCTAGATCGGTGTCACACACACCGATCTAGCGATGACCGCGGGAGATCCAGCGATGAAAGAAAGTTCCATACGATCTGCTACGACGTACGATTCTCAGCAGGATCCCTGATCGCTGCTGCGTGTCAGACACAGCGATATCGTAACGATATCGCTGGAACGTCACGAATCGTACCGTCGTAGCGATCGAAATGGTATAGTGTGACGGTACCCTTAGAGAGTCTCCTGACAGACTGAAACCAGATAAGCTGTATAGACCAGTTAATCCTGGGAAGCGGTTGCTGTAATCATAGAAGCAGTCAGGAAAGCCAGGAGCATCTTTATTAGCTCAATATAGAAGTGGAAGAGCTACAGCACCAGACTCATCCCCCTACCCCCACCTTACTGCATGAGTAAGATACAGTTCTGCTTAGGTTAAGACACTGTGTGTGAAGAAAAGTTACCGTATGTATAAAGAGACTTTCATGTATGTTGATGAAGCATTGCATGAAGAGATGTGATTCTGTGTGATGAAAATAAGCTTCAATAAAGCCCCTGTGATCAACTCCAGCTCAGAACTGTCATAGCTGTGTGTTTGTAAACCGTTAGCTCCCCTCTAATGTGAAGAATTATAATTAACAGTCGCCCTGAGTAAGATTTCCCCAGGATTCCAAAAATAACTCATGTTTTTTTGCATCACCTTCATATACTGAGTGGCGTGCACGCAGCATGAGGACTGAGGCCGCTAAGGGTTGATTATGGGCTCCAACAGGATTCCGTTTTGTGTCAATTTTTAGAATGTGCAGAACTTTTTCTAAAAACGGATGCAAAGCAGATCCCAGTTGGAACCCATAACAATCGATGGGGTCCCTCTGCTTTAGTTTGCATCATTAATGCAACAGATCCGTTTTGTGCATTCATCGCAGACTTGCATTTTTTATGTACAAATCACATTTTTCCAACTAGACTTTAAAGCTCAGTTCACACTGCGCGTGTTTGCTGGTGGGGGGGTGGTTTCTGCACCAAAACCTGAGTGCTTGGCAGAAAAGGAGCTGCTGCAAAAATGCAGGTTTTTCTGTGTTTTTTTGGTGGCAGTTTTGCTGCATTTTTTCATGCTTTTTTTTCCAGTTCAATAGGTGAAAAATGCTGAAAGAAGTAACATGCCAAAAAAACATGTAAAGCACAAAATACTGATGAAAAAAAAATAATAATAATGTGTTCATGCGATTTCTGCCATCTCATAGGCTTTGCTAGTACTGTGTAAAGAAGGTAAAAATTAGCATTAAAAAAGCATGAAAAAAATGCAGCAAAAACACCCAGTGTGAACTTATCCTTTACGGTAAAATCAGGATCCAAACAATGTTTGCTGGAGCATTGCACTTTTTTTTTTTTAATATAAATTGGCAGTTTATGCAATGCATACAAAAACACCTCCTCTCAGTTGTGCCATGTCACAGGTCAGTGCAGGACTCGCAAAAAAAAAAAAGAAAGAAAGAAACAAAAAAAAAAGCTGGCACAGAGCTGTATTGTGACTGTGCACTTTGCAAAATTTTTCCCGTAAGTGAACTGATCTGCAGTTGTGGATTTTGAACATGCAACGCATAAAGTGACATAAATCTGCATACAGCAACTTTGATGTCGATTTGCTGCGCAAAATCTGCAGCAAAACCTTTTACCTGTGCATGTACCCTATCAGATAAATGTCGGCCAAAATTTCTGGTTTTGTCCATTTCGACCTTAGAAACTATACATGACTGATCTGTTGAGATAGCGGATTACTGTCTAACAATACAAAGAGTTAATGAGTACCTATAATTTATAGATATACAGGATAGGTAGTGACGAGCGAGTATACTCGATGCTCGGTTTTTGCCGAGCACGCTCGGGTGGTCTCCGAGTATTTGTGACTGCTCGGAGATTTAGTTTTTGTTGACGCAGCTGGATGATTTACGGCTGCTAGACAGGCGAGTACATGTGGGGGTTGCCTGGCTGCTAGGGAATCTCCACGTCTTCACGCTGTCTAGCTGCTGTAAATCATCCAGCTGCATCAACAAAGACTAAATCTCCGAGCAGTCACAAATACTTGGTGACCACCCGAGCATGCTCGGCAAAACCCGAGCAACGAGTATACTCGCTCATCACTAATGATAGGTACTAGCTAACGTGCAACAGATTGGTGGGTTTGGACCTGAGAGCCCATCCATGGTCTGAAAATGCCCCTTTGTGGTGCAATGAGCGAGTTCACAGTGTAGTGCACAGGATCAATACTAAATATAAGGGTCCGGACACCATATCCGGATCTAGAGCCTTACTACAGAATCTGTGCACTTTGTGGCTCATTGGTGGGGGTCTCAAGACCTGGATTGATCTGCTTTACATGTTAGGTACCACCTCTCATTCGGTCAATTCTGCCCGAATCCCGAATCTGCACAACTGCAGCCGGTATATTATCCTCTGAAACGCTTCAGAGGTTCAGAGAATGTATACGTTGAAGATTTGGCCAGCGACCATAGCGGTGGGCCAGACTAGTCCTGCTCTGCCCCCGGCCGGCTCTTCCTCGCCCCTCTGTAGGTGATTGACAGATCTCACTCTCATGTACATAGGGAGGAATCTGTCAGTCACTTGCCGCAGCGCTGGGAAGAGCCGGCCAGGGGCACCACAAGACTATTCTAGTACCCGGACGGATCTTCAAAGTATAATTTTTCTTAAACTCTGGAACATTTCAGGGAATAATATCCTTGGCTGCGATGGTGTAGCCAGGCCCTGATTCAGTTTGGGCAGCAGGAATCGCCTGACGTAAATATACATGAACTATAATAAGAGCGGACAGTGGCGCCTATAGGTGCACAACTCTCTCCTAGTGCGGGAACAGAATTGTTCTACTGATTGCCCAGGGTCCCAGTGGTCGGACATGGATGACATATCACTTACCATCACTTTGAAATCTTACCTGGACGCAGTGATGATGAGGATGATCTGATGAGGGAGAGATGACACCGTCACACAAATGAAATCCATAATGGCATCCTCTCCCCAAAATGTGCTGTATATCCCCAGTGTTTATACAGGAGGTTAATCAGTCCTGGTGGCAAACATTGCAGAAATACAAACCTGACGTACTGGAAATGTTCGGTTCAAGGTCGCCCCGTATTAACAAATATTTGCTACAAGTCGAGTTTTCACTTTTGGTTTTGCTTGTGTCCATCATTTTCTAGAATTTTTTTGTGAGTGACTGTAAGTTTGTAGGATGGAAACATTCTTGGCCCCGTTCATCAAACTGCTGGACACATTAGAGACTGAATTATGTGCACAAATAGGTTTAATTGAAATGCACGGGATCCCTAGCAACAGGGCTGGACCAGGAGGCACGAGACACCTAGTCCTGTAGTAATAATCTCCTGCTGATAAAACACTGATTTAATGATCTAATAAGGGACACATCACTAGAATCAAGGGTCTCTGCTCCTGCATAATTCTGCTCTCAGATTACATAGATAAATCCTGCTGCAGATATATTCCCTTTAACCTCTTAGACACCGTGGCTAATAAAGCATTTGGACCTCTTTTCCAAGTCATACATCTTCCATAGCCCCCAAGGCTCCATTCAGAGACCTGGACTCTGTCCAATAAATCATCCCGTATAAACGGCATCCCGGAGGGATAATACATAATAGCCACATTTTCCAAAATCTCTTCCTTTTTTTTAAAGTCCCGCATCTTCCATGTCCACCCTGAGCCTGGGAGATTCGTGCATATTTCAGGAGTGTTAGGGAGTATGGGCTAATGGGCAGAAATAATGTAACGGACCCTCCTAGAGAGAGGAGCGGGTTGAGCTGCAGTACCAGATGTGGCCATGAAACTGTAGAGGGCGCTGTTTTAAGGGGATAGTCCCATTTTCATAAATGGGTATTGTCAGATCGAGCTTATAAATACGAGCAACTTTTCTATTAAAATGTTCAGCCATTTTTGAGGTAACACTTGTGTTTACAGCTCGTCGTCTTGGTGACCGAGAGAGAACTCCTCAACCTCAGATCTTTCCTAATAAAACACAAAACAAGCCGCCCACTCTCCTTCTCCCACCTGCTCTATCTCTCTCTGCTTCTCTTCACTGCTGGCGACATATCTCCCAATCTTGGACCCCCACATCTCATACCTCCCATTATTATCCCCTTCTATCGCTCCCAACCCAACATAAACACCCAAAATCTTACTCACCTCAAATACGTGCCCTTGACGCCCACCACCCTGCTCCCTCTCTCTGGATCACTCTGGAATGCTCACTCTGTCTGCAATAAACTCTACGTGATTCACGACCTCTTTGCCTGTTGTAATATTTCCTTCCTGGGCCTCACTGAAACATGGCTGACAACCTCTGACACAGCCTCCCCTGCTGCTCTATGTTACGGCGGCCTCCACTTCACCCACACTCTTCCTCCTGGCAACAGACATTGTGGAGGAGTTGGCCTTCTCCTTTCTTCCAACTGTACCTTTAACCCAATTCCACCTCTACCTTCCCTTATCCTCCCAATGTATACAATAAACTTGGCACTCAAAACGGTAGTAAGGTGAAGTTAATTGACTTTATTGCACGTCCCAGATACAGTTTCAACAGTTAAACGTTTTCGGTCCCACCGGACCTTCTTCAGAACAATTTCCAATTTATCTGATGCAAAATACCAAGAAAGGCATATGGAACAATATTTTAGTTTCTGTCTGGTTACACAATATCACATATTAGGTGCAAAAATTAAGAGAAATTAACAAAAGATATGTCTACAAAGGAAAACAACAAAAAATAAAAAAAGGGCAGAAAAATATCAAACAAATATCAAAACCAAGTATATACACAATATACGATAATTAAGCGGATGCTACCGCAGCCTACGATTAACTCCAAGGACTAAACATTTAATGGAGATCTGACTCAGAAAAATTGCATATAGTATACTATGCTATAAAGAGCCCCTATGAGAAAAGGATATATGTTCATAGGTGAGGGGTGGAGCTCCCACGTGGATCAGAAATGAAGTGACGATATTTATTCATCTTTATAGCCTGATAAACTTAGTGCATGGTATAACGTGCCTAGGGAGATAAAGCATATAGGGTGTTGAAATCTAAACACAGACTAAACCTATATATGGAAAATAGAATAAGAGTACCTGGTAGTGGTGCTAAATGGTATGAGGTAAGATTGAAGCTGTAGATTAAAGTGTGTAGTGAGGATGAAGAGCCATGATGAATGGTAAAAAATGAATAAAAATGAATAAAAAATGAAAAATGAGTCACCTGGTTAAGCTGGTTACAACATGTGGAAGGAAAAATCACCTTCTAACGCGAAACTGTGGAGTAATGCTGTAAAAAGTAAAAAATTACCAGAGGGAGAATGTGAGTTGTGGTGAAAATAATGCAGCATGTGGGATAAATGTCCTTAAGAGAGGGTTGACAGGGGGCTTACCAATAAATGGGAAAACGAAGGGGCTCTAGGCGAACTAAGTCGCTAATGGAGTCTGTGGCCCATAATCTGCGTGATAAGGAAGCACACAATAAGATAAATGCCTGACCACCGTGTCTAATCAGACCGCTATTTAAGGACGCTGCATGTGGGGACCAGCCCGACTTACCAGGGTGAGGAGCTCAGATCTGCGTGGCACAGGATCGCCAGAGAGGGACGCACTGAATGCCTGGGTATTACTTCCGGGTTTAAGTGCAGTCTGACGCGTCACATGGTGCCACACGTCATCACAGAAAAAACGGGACGCTCTAGCGTTGTAATTTGCTCTAAAATGTGACGTTAGATAGTGCTATAAAGCGAAACGCTGGAGCGTTGTAATATGCTCTAAAAATGAGACGCAGGAGAGTTATATAAGTGTCTGCTGTCTGTGTAGCGCGCTGGAGCGCAATATAAAGATAGAAGGTGCTATATGAGCGTGCTATGAAGATGTGAGCAGGAGGTTAAGGGTAGAAACCTTCAGTAATAGTCTACTGAGTGGCATCCTATATACTATATACTATACCGTGAAGAGTGCAGGGTGCCACGAGGGAAGCATAAAGAGGGAAGAGGTTTTAGTGATTCTAAAAAGATAAAGAAAACAGGATCAATACTGACATATCTTATTGAACAAATGTCAACCACATGTTCAAGCATAATACAAGGGTACAGCTTAGAGGAAACTAGATGTATCAAAATCTCTATTAAGGCCTTTCGGTTCCAAAGTCTGTAAAGTGAAAATCCAATAGGCCTCACGTTTCTTGAGCAGCCTTGTCCTGCTCTGTCTTCTTCTCCCTTGGTTGACATGTTCCAATACCTGATAGCGTAGTTGGGCAACGCCACCATCCATTCTCAAGACAGGTTCAGGCCTCAATCCACCGTCATTGGAACATTCTAAGCAAGAGCTATCCTAGAGTTCCAGAATTTCAGCAACCTTTCCTGTCTTGTTACCGGCGCCCAACCAACATTAAGTACAAGTTGGTGAGGGCTGATGTAGGTTCTGACGTTCGAGTACCTAGACAGACTTTTCTACGCACTCAAAAACTGGGAACTTTTCCCTGCTTAAACTGTCTGCAGTGTAATAATGTCCAGAAGGGAGACAAGGTCTTCCACCCGCACACTGGAAAAGGCATTCCTATACGAGGCTTCTTCACTTGTGATTCCTCGTATGTAATCTACATCATTAAGTGCCCCTGCGGCCTGGCATACGTTGGAGAAACTACTCAAGCCATACGTGATCGTGTATCACAACATAAGTCGAACATACGGTGTAACAGGGACCATCTTCCCCTCCCACACCATTTCCGTACTATGGGCCATAGCGTTGCCCAACTACGCTATCAGGTATTGGAACATGTCGACCAAGGGAGAAGGGGACAGAGTAGGACAAGGCTGCTCAAGAAACGTGAGGCCTATTGGATTTTCACTTTACAGACTTTGGAACCGAAAGGCCTTAATAGAGATTTTGATACATCTAGTTTCCTCTAAGCTGTACCCTTGTATTATGCTTGAACATGTGGTTGACATTTGTTCAATAAGATATGTCAGTATTGATCCTGTTTTCTTTATCTTTTTAGAATCACTAAAACCTCTTCCCTCTTTATGCTTCCCTCGTGGCACCCTGCACTCTTCACGGTATAGTATATAGTATATAGGATGCCACTCAGTAGACTATTACTGAAGGTTTCTACCCTTAACCTCCTGCTCACATCTTCATAGCACGCTCATATAGCACCTTCTATCTTTATATTGCGCTCCAGCGCGCTACACAGACAGCAGACACTTATATAACTCTCCTGCGTCTCATTTTTAGAGCATATTACAACGCTCCAGCGTTTCGCTTTATAGCACTATCTAACGTCACATTTTAGAGCAAATTACAACGCTAGAGCGTCCCGTTTTTTCTGTGATGACGTGTGGCACCATGTGACGCGTCAGACTGCACTTAAACCCGGAAGTAATACCCAGGCATTCAGTGCGTCCCTCTCTGGCGATCCTGTGCCACGCAGATCTGAGCTCCTCACCCTGGTAAGTCGGGCTGGTCCCCACATGCAGCGTCCTTAGATAGCGGTCTGATTAGACACGGTGGTCAGGCATTTATCTTATTGTGTGCTTCCTTATCACGCAGATTATGGGCCACAGACTCCATTAGCGACTTAGTTCGCCTAGAGCCCCTTCGTTTTCCCATTTATTGGTAAGCCCCCTGTCAACCCTCTCTTAAGGACATTTATCCCACATGCTGCATTATTTTCACCACCACTCACATTCTCCCTCTGGTAATTTTTTACTTTTTACAGCATTACTCCACAGTTTCGCGTTAGAAGGTGATTTTTCCTTCCACATGTTGTAACCAGCTTAACCAGGTGACTCATTTTTCATTTTTTATTCATTTTTATTCATTTTTTTACCATTCATCATGGCTCTTCATCCTCACTACACACTTTAATCTACAGCTTCAATCTTACCTCATACCATTTAGCACCACTACCAGGTACTCTTATTCTATTTTCCATATATAGGTTTAGTCTGTGTTTAGATTTCAACACCCTATATGCTTTATCTCCCTAGGCACGTTATACCATGCACTAAGTTTATCAGGCTATAAAGATGAATAAATATCGTCACTTCATTTCTGATCCACGTGGGAGCTCCACCCCTCACCTATGAACATATATCCTTTTCTCATAGGGGCTCTTTATAGCATAGTATACTATATGCAATTTTTCTGAGTCAGATCTCCATTAAATGTTTAGTCCTTGGAGTTAATCGTAGGCTGCGGTAGCATCCGCTTAATTATCGTATATTGTGTATATACTTGGTTTTGATATTTGTTTGATATTTTTCTGTCCTTTTTTTATTTTTTGTTGTTTTCCTTTGTAGACATATCTTTTGTTAATTTCTCTTAATTTTTGCACCTAATATGTGATATTGTGTAACCAGACAGAAACTAAAATATTGTTCCATATGCCTTTCTTGGTATTTTGCATCAGATAAATTGGAAATTGTTCTGAAGAAGGTCCGGTGGGACCGAAAACGTTTAACTGTTGAAACTGTATCTGGGACGTGCAATAAAGTCAATTAACTTCACCTTACTACCGTTTTGAGTGCCAAGTTTATTGTATACATTGATTGACGGGTTGGAGACCCTACTTGAGAACCATATCTCACCATCCAGCAGAGTGCCGTGTTTTGTACATTATTTGTATTTCCCTTATCCTCCCCTCATTTGAAGTCCACTCTGTCCGCATCTACTCTCCCTCCAGCCTCTAAATGGCCATCATATACCGACCTCCGGGACCGACCACTGCCTTTATTGACCAATTCTCCACCTGGCTCCTTCACTTTCTCTCTGCTGACATTACCACCATCATCATGGGTGACTTCAACATCCCCATTGACACCCACCAGTCAGCAGCCTCCAAACTCCTGTCCCTTACTTCATCTTTTGGACTCACTCAGTAGTCCTCCTCAGCCACCCACACAGACGGACATACATTAGACCTGGTCTTGACCCATTTCTGCTCCCTATCTAACTTCACAACCTCCCCTCTCCCTCTATCTGACCACCATCTACTCACTTTCTCATCACTGTCCTCCACACCTGTCACGCATGTCCAGCAACATGTGCACCCTCGCACACTCTCTGACTCTATTCAGCCACTGTCCTCCATAGCTTCACTCCACGACACAGACACTGCCACTAGTTTCTACAATGCCACTCTGGCATCAGCCATCGACTCGGTTATCCCCGTCATGCATAGAGTGCGACCAATCAATAGACAACCCTGGCACAATAACATCACTAAAAAGCTTCGGCAAGTATCCAGAATCGCAGAACAGCATTGGAAGAAAACGCATTCGCAAGATGATTTCACTGCACTCAAACAAGAAACACTCGTATTCACATCAGCTCTCACCTCTGCTAAACAGGCCTTTTTCACATCCCTCGTATCTTCTTTGTCTCACAACCCAAAACGGTTGTTCAACACCTTTAACTCCCTCCTCCGTCCACCACTGCCCCTCCGACTTCCTTAATCTCTGAGGACTTTGCCACACACTTCAAAAATAAGATAGACCAAACAAGGCAAGTCTTTGTTGTCAAACCACGATCCCTTTGTATGCCAGACCAATGCCCTAACCCCATATCTTCCCTCTCCAAAAATCACTGAAGGACAGCTTGCTCGTCTTCTCTCCAAATCACACCTCACCACTTGTGCACTTGACCCCATCCCATCCCACCTCCTCCCCAACCTCACCACCACACTAATCCCATCTCTTCAATCTATCACTAACCTCTGGTACCTTCCCTTCTGCTTTCAAACATGCCACAATCACACCTATTCCCAAAAAGCCTTCCCTTGACCCGAGCGCTATGTCCAGCTACCGCCCCATATCTTTGCTACAATTGGCTTCCAAACTCCTTGAGCAGCACGTCCACGCTGAACTTTCCTCTCACTTTGCATCTAACTCTCTCTTCGACAACCTACAAACTGGCTTATGTCCCCACCATTCCACTGAAACTGCCCTGACCAAACTTACAAATGACTTATGTGATGAGGGAGCAGCCGCCATCTTTGGATACGGGGCATACTAACAAAGATTGGCGTGACACCATTTGGTCCCATATCAGAATTCACCTGGTCACACATCTGCAGGGATGAGCACTCCTGGCCCCCACCTTTTCCCCTACCTGAATGAAGACCTTTTAGTATGGTAATAGACTAGGCCAGTGTAACAGGCAGATAGCACTTCAAAGCTTGAGTGAGGAAGCCACGCCAGCAGGGGGCATGGAGGTGCCTGGGGGCTCAATTAAAGCATGCATGTCAGGTGGCTACAGGAGGACGAGTATTGTCGTCCCAGCCAAACCGTCTCCAACATGAAATCATGAATTATGGACGCACCGTCCGAGGTTCAGGCTCATAAAAAATATCCTCATCGCCCTGAAGGAATTGCGCATCTGACAGTGCAACTCCCGGGTCAGTGAGAGTTTTGGAACCAGAGATACAAAGATCAGCCTCCCACAGTGACCGAATGAGTCCAGGTTTGATCCCTTTACGACCGGCAGAACAAACCACATGCGATGGTACCGCCCGTGTACTGATCCGATCATCCTGAGAGAAGTCATTCCATTTAGTAGATATTGGGAACAGATTTTGCAGGGAAGCTGAGGGGTAGAGATTGCTAGCCCACCCAGATACAGGGGGAGGGACACAGAAGGTTTAAGAGCTGAGGACACTTGAAGAGTGTGACACAACTAAAGAAGATGATGATGAAATAAGGAAGAGGGCATATGCCAGTCAGAGGGGAGCAAGCACATGCTTTTTGGGGGCTGCCCGGCAACTAAGTCTTGTACCTGTGGAATGCAGAGCTCCCCAGCCTCCACAAACGACCTTCAACCTGGTAAATTGACCTCCAGCTTTATACCTCTAAGCCTTGTACTATTATTGTTATATTTTACTCTGACTGTAACTCTTGATATATTTTTACTGTATATCTCTTTTAATTACCTAGTGCGCCTATAAGGCAATTAAATCATAAATTAATTTTGGGCTGATCCTTTTATTCTGATTGCGAATCTTAGAATACCCAGCGTGGGTAACAGGGCAGTCTCCCCGGCGGCCATTTGCTCTAGGTGAAGTTCCCTTAGTGACCTGAGAGACAAAGGGGGCACCGGAGAGCTGTGCCTGTGTAGTGACGTCACGGATTGGTGACATGGGAGGAACCGGGTTTCCTTCACAACTTACAGCCAAAGCTAACAGACAGTTCTCTATACTCCTCCTTCTAGACCTGTCCTCTGCCTTCGACACAGTTGACCACTGCCTCCTACTACAGATCCTCTCTTCCTCTGGTGTCAAAGACCTTGCTCTATCCTGGATCTCCTCATGCCTCACCAACCGCACATTTAGTGTTTCCTACTCCCATAATACCTCTTCATCTCGCCCCCTCTCTGTTGGTGTCCCTCAAGGCTCTGTCCTAGGACCTCTTCTCTTCTCAATCTATACCCTTGGCCTGGGACAACTCCTAAAGTCCTATGGCTTCCAGTACCATCTATATGCCGATGACACTCAGATCTATCTCTCTGGCCCAGATGTCACCTCTCTGCTCTCCAGAATCCCAGAGTGTCTATCAGCCATATACTCCTTCTCCTCTTGCTTCCTCAAACTCAATGTGGACAAAACCGAACTAATTATCTTCCCTCCATATCGCACATCTTCCCTACCTGATCTATCTTTCACAATATAAGAATTCACACTTTCCTCGTCCCGGTAATCCGCTGCCTTGGAGTAACCCTTGACTCTGCCTTGTCCTTTAAACTGCACATCCAAGCTCTCGCCACCTCCTGTCGCCTCCAGCTCAAAAATATTTCCAGAATCCGTCCTTTCCGCAACCCTCAGTCTACCAAAATGCTTGTGCATGCCCTAATCATCTCTCCCCTCGACTACTGCAACATCCTCCTTTGTGGCCTACCCTCTAACACTCTCGCACCCCTCCAGTCCATGCTTAACTCTGCTGCCCGACTACTTAATCCCTCTCCTCGCTACTCTCCTCAGTTTAAACTACTAACACTGACCTACAAAGTCATCCATAACCTTTCTCCTCCATATAT
Source organism: Ranitomeya imitator (assembly GCF_032444005.1). Classification (NCBI taxonomy): domain Eukaryota; kingdom Metazoa; phylum Chordata; class Amphibia; order Anura; family Dendrobatidae; genus Ranitomeya; species Ranitomeya imitator. The sequence continues at coordinate 139,959,039 of NC_091290.1, forward strand.
TTCCGTACTAATTTCTCAATATCTTCCCTAATGTAATCTCCGGTCCTCCTAAGACCGCCTTCTCTCCTCCACACTTATTCGCTTCTCACCCAATCGCCTCCAAGACTTCTCCCGAATATCCCCCATCATCTGGAATTATGTGTCCCAACACGTCCGGTTCTCCACCACATTTGGATCTTTCAAATGGAACCTGAAAACCCATCTCTTCAAAGAAGCTTACAACCTGTAATGACCAAACGATCACCTCAACACCAACGGAGCTACCTCAACCCCCGACCTAAGGTCTCCTTCCCCACAATCCCGTAGCATGTAAGCCCGCAAGGGCAGGGTCCTCTTCCCTCTGTATCAGTCGGTCAATCTTAGTTTTGTTTACTGTAAGTGATATTTGTATTTTGATGTAACCCCGTCTCATGTACAGCACCATGGAATTAATAGTGCTGTATAAATAAATAAATAATAATAATAATCACACTCAACATGGACCAGAGAAAGCGAAGGAAAGAGTTGTCCCAGGAGATTAGAGAGAAAATTATAGACAAACATGTTAAAGGTAAAAGCTATAAGACCATCTCCAAGCAGCTTGATGTTGCTGTGACTACAGTTGCACATATTATTCAGAAATGTAAGATCCATGGGACTGTAGCCAACCTCCCTGGAAGTGGCCGCAGGAGGAAAACCGATGACAAATCAAAAAGACTGATAATACGAATGGTAACAAAAGAGACCAGAAAAACTTCTAAACAGATTAAAGGTGAACTTTAAGCTCATGGAACATCAGTGTCAGATCGCACCATCCGTCGTTGTATGAGCCAAAGTGGACTTCATGGAAGACGATCAAGGAGGACACCATTGTTGAAAAAAATCATAAAAAAGCCAGACTGGAATTTGCCAAACTACATGTTGTCAAGCCACAAAGCTTCTGAGAGAATGTCCTATGGACAAAAAATGGAACTTTTTGGGAAGGCACTATCAGCTTTATGTTCACAGTCAGAAAAATGAAGCATATCAAGAAAAGAACACTGTCCCTACTGTGAAACATGGAGGAGGCTCTGTTATGTTCTGGGGCTGCTTTGCTGCAATTGGCACAGGGTGTCTAGAATCTGTGCAGGATACAATGAAATCTCAAGGGATTCTAGAGGGAAATGTGCTGCCCAGTTTCAGAAAGCTTGGTCTCAGTCGCAGGTCGTGGGTCTTGCAACAGGATAATAAGCCAAAACACAGAGCTAAAAACACCCAAGAATGGCTAAAAGGAAAACATTGGACTATTCTGAAGTGTCCTTCTATGAGCCCTGATCTAAATTCTATTAAGCATCTTTGGAAAGAGTTGAAACATGCCGTCTGGAAAAGGCAACCTTCAAACATGAGACGACTGGAGCAGTTTGCTCTTGAGGAGTGGGCCAAAATACCTGTCGAGAGGTGCAGAAGTCTCACTGACAGTTACAGGAATCGTTTGATTGCAGTAATTACCTCAAAAGTTTGTGCAACAAAATATTAAGTTAAGGGGACCATCATTTCTGTCCAGGCCTATTTCATGAGTTTTATTTGTTTTTAAATTCTGTGGAAGCATGGTTAAAAAGCAATGTCTGACTTTCATTTGTTCATTTTCATAGAATTTTTATTTATTATTACTTTTGTCAGATTCAAGTTATTTCTGTGACCATTGTGTGTTTTTCTTTTTCTGTCATTAAATGAGGGGCACCAACAATTTTGACCACGTGTGTAAATGGTCTGTGGTCACCCCTGCAGAACCACTCCTTTATAGGGAAGTCTGGTGTAACAGGTCCACAACTAAATCCACGCTGCAATAAACTTGTATATTTGTGTATATTTATGATTTGAACATACAAGAAAACTTGTTGTTTTTTTTTTGTAATCATTGTAAGTTTCATTTGTAATAAGTTGACATTTTCCCTTGTTTGTAATCTTAATTCATTTTCCCAGATTTTATGTATGTTGTCTCTGCTGATTTTAGAGTAGTGCTTATTAGATTAGCTCTTTCTATCATATAGACGTCACCTCAAAGTTGGTGATAAGGAAAGTTTTAATTATTAAATCACAAAAGCGGAAAGAAAAATGGCAAATCTTCTTTTTTTTTTTACATGCTTATAAAAGAAATGAAATAAAAGTGTCAAAATTATCTCTTAACTTGTATATTCAAAAATCTGCTGCTTTATTAAAATTGCTTTTATGTTTCTGTAAGGCAATTTTAATTACAAAAAGCAATGCATATCACGGTACAGTATTCACGATTACTATCATTCTTATTTTATGATGTATTCGATGTCATTACTGTTACTAGTTGACAATCTCTCCTTCATCAACTCTAAGCATTTCCTTTCTGTTTGTAAATTCCCTCTTCCATTGTGTAGATTTTGATGTGCTTGTATTTTTCTGACTTAAACCAGTTTTTGACAATTATTTTACATTTTTCATCATTTTTATGGTCAATGGTTATGTGAAGGTTATCTTGAGATCTCTCTTTAGTTATTTCTAGTTCTTCCGAATGATTAATGTAAATTACATCTGCTTTACCATCACTGGCATAATTATCAATCATTTTAGTTCCTGTGGCGTCCATGAGATTATAGATATCTTTGCCTTCTCCTCCTTGGAGAAAGTCATTACCGCCCAATGGTTGAATCAGATCGTTACCTCCCGCGCCTCTGATATAGTTACTATCGTCGTTTCCTATCAAGATGTCGTCATAACTGGTGCCCACCACGTTCTCAATTCCAAAGTAGAGGTCACCTTCCGCATCTGAACCGGCTCCATATCCAAGATATAGATTTACAAACACACCAGTTTTCTTTTGAAGATCTCCAAAGAATAATAAAGTATCGGATCCAGTACCTCCATAAACTGCATCTGCCCCCTGACCGGGGTAGATAACATCATCACCTTCACCACCTAAAATAATATCGTTTCCTTCGCCTCCATGAATCTTGTCATCTCCGGCTCCTCCGGAGAGGTAATCTTTCCCACTAGAACCTTGAAGTATGTCATCTCCTTCTAGACCGTAGATTACGTCTGTGTCCTTACCCCCTATGATTGTGTTATTCAAAGTATTTCCAGTAATAAAGTTTCTTTTCTGGAGAGACCCATATACAATCGGTACTTCATGAAGAGTCTTACTAGAGAGATCAAGGTGTAAATCCATAGACGAGAATCTTTCATCTACTAATAATGGCTGGATTTCCAAACGGTCAGTGAAAGTGAACAACACGTCATTTGTCTTAACTATCAAATGTATATGGTCCGTAGCTTTCTGCAACATTTCAAGTCTACATTCCCATTGGGCAACTGTTGGAGCACTTATTACTATTTGAGTCTTGTGATATGTGTCAAATCTGACTAAAATATCTTTAAAGTTGACATCAAGTATAAAATAATCCACCTGTAGATCTAAAGCATAATTGTTAAGCTTGTAGATGCCTTTATAATGCTTTTTCAGTACATAGGTGTCACTGCCTTCTCCACCTGACATTACTCCTCCATTCGTCCCAGGATCAATATAATTGTCTTTCTCATTTCCTAATATGATGGTGTATCTGGGAGGACCCATTATCTTAGTTGCTCCTTCATAGATCCCGGACCTGGTATCAATGACAACGTCAGGTATTGTATCTCTGGAGTTATCTACAGCATATATTACAGGTGTGAGTCCACTGGGAATACTGAATGTAATTCCATCTTCTGTTTGTATTTGCAAATGTCTGTAGCTTTCTGATCGGAACCAGTTATGTAGTAAAATGTTGCAAAAGTCGGCAACATGGATTTGAAGACTAACAAATGAAAAAGTGGAATTTGTCTGCGACCAAGCAAGATCGAATTTTAGTGAGCTGTATTTCTTCTTGATGAAAAGGACATCCATGGCGCCATCTTCTGCGTAGTTATCAATGAACATATTCTCTTTCCCACAGTCAATGACATAGGTGTCACTTCCTCCTCTTCCTGTAAGAGATCCCCCACCTTTACCTGCCTGGATGAAATTTGGTTTCTCATTACCTTGGATGATATCATAGTGAGAGGACCCAATCACGGTCATTATATTCTCGTTTCTGGGAATGGTATTTAAATCAATATTTATCCCCTTAGGGAACTGACTGTAGTCTAATATTAGTGGAATAATCCTTGGCTCTGACGTGTTGGTGATCTGGAACACCACTAAATCTTGGGATTTGAATATGACGTGTTGCCAATGCCACCCTCTGTACCAATCCTCCATGATCACACACATTTTTCCTCTGGGTTTCCAAACCTTCAAAGAGTGCTGAGGAACAACGTTAACCTTCAGGTCTGCATAGCTTGCCGGCAACTGTACAATGTCTACCAGGCCATCGTACGCAAAGTTGTTAATGGTGTCACAATCTTCCTTTTCTTGTATAATGTACATGTCCATCCCGTCACTTCCAGCCAAATAATTTTTACCACCTTTTCCCTGAAATACATTATTAAGGCGATTCCCATATATAATGTCACTATTGTTACTGCCGATAACTGTGACCACTGTCTCCCAAAGTGAATCATTGAGATAAATCCGTGCACCAGAGTCTTTACTTGAAAAATCTAAACTAAAAGGCTCCATAGGAACAATCCCGTTCATTCTAACTTTTCCAGTCTTTAACAGAGCCCCTTCCACACTTTTAAAAGTCATATGCCTATACTCTTCTCCAAGGAACCAGTTTTTAATCATGATTTCATGAAGGTTACTGTTGAAAAGTTTCAGATTATTTTGTACTTTTTTCGCATTGATTTGTTGAAGAGGAATGTTGAAAATGAGGAGGTCCATCTCGTTATCGTTTGCCTGATTACAGATCTCGGTTTGTCCCGCGTTCTTCGGGATGTAATAGATGTCCTGACCGTTCCCACCGTGGACAAAGGTTTTCTGAGGCCCTAAATAAAAAATGTCATTACCATCATTGCCAAATAGTTCATAGTGGTATCTGTCCAGAGTGTAGGAAAGTCCTTTGATATTGTTCTGCTGCACGGCATAGAATCGATTTGGTCTGGAGTTGCCCACATATGTACCATGCAGAGATCTGTCTTCGGGTGCCATGGAAGAAATAACATCTTTTGTTTTCAAGGGTATTAACCAAAACATGGTGGCGGTTTTATGCATCATTTTAATATTTACTGTTTCTCCAATCCCCATAACCAGATCCACCAACTCACAATTTGTTTCAAAGGGAATCACTTTCACAATTTTGTTGGAAGTAAGAGGATCGGTTAATGTAATGTTCATTGTACTCTGGTCCGTTAACTCAACCCGTAAATTTCCTCCATAGGCAGAATATTCCCCTTCAGTGAAGTCTATCTTTTTGTGACACCTGTGTCCATCATCTATATCTAAGATTTTGTAGTAGTTCTCAGCAGTCTGCAGGTTGTGTACAAGATCCATAGACTTTTTGTGCTCTTGTTCGAGGTTATAAACGCTATAGATAAATCCCGGGAGAGTTATCTGTTGCAATATTTGTAAAAAGCTGGACCCTATATCTCTTAGGGCTAATCCAATGCCCTTTAACACAGCCTTGAATTTGTCTTCTACGCCAGCATCAGAGGGTAAAGCATCCAACTCGTGTTTTATTTCATGGTACATTGGGTCAATACCAAGACGGACAATACTCAAAGCCACAGTGACTGGAAGCATTTCAGGACCAGCCAGAGATGTGATAAATATTATGCTATCAAGAGCAGCATCTGCTATCCCAACTGGAGTTTTCTGATGAAGATCCTCATATATATTAAATATTGTGAATCCTAAAGAAAGCATGGGGACTGTTTTAGCTACGGCACCGGCTTCAGTTAGAGCACTTGTGAACTTTACTGCTGAAGCTTCCTCAAGTCTGACAGATATCTGGGAAATGGATTTCTGTGCAATATCGCCAACAAATTTATTAACTGCTGAATTGATACCAGTCAGCTCTGTTATTCCATGGACACCTTGGGCTAACATTACTGCTCCTTCCGATTTTCGTCCTTCTGCAAACATCTGATTGGCGCCCTGAAATCCCATCAAGGTTCCATAGATTCCAAGTCCACGATTGACTTTTTCGTAACCAGAAACATCATTATAGTATGAATGTAAGACTTCATCTGAACTCGGAGATCCCTTTTTACCTGGTACTTCAATCTTCTTAGTCTCCAAGGGATTCATTTCATTTTCTAAGTCTATCGTAGTTGCACGTTCATCGCTCTCTATTGATTTTATTTTCCATTTCTCACCAAAGTTTGGAGAGACTAGTTCCTTTATATTCTTGGCGATCTGCTCCTTTAGTTGCTGTCTGTCCTCTGCCATTTTTAAGTGGAATTCTGTTTCTAAGCTTTTTCCCCTTGCTCTCTCTTCCAGATCTTTAAAAGAACTTATGCCATCGTCAGATAATTGCTCTGTATTAGGCCATACTTGCGTTCTGCACTTTTCATCAATATTTAGGTCATTTATAGGAAGATTTTCTGATATGCTTTGGGTTATTCTATTGTCTTCATTTTGAGACATTTCTATTGGTTCGGGTAGATTTTTAGGTTTGTAATGATAATATTTTGTTCGGAATTTTCTGGTTAACCAAAGCTTCATTGCCGATACTGTTTCCTGTGCAACCTGATCATTCATGTTCTCTGTTGCGGTGGTCTTGTAATCCAGTCCTATTGCGGCATTGTTTCCACTCCATGTGAACCCTCTTGCCATTGGGTTCCTGTAACGAAAATGTGACCATGATGATTCTGTATCCCACAGTAGACGATTTGTGATAAACATTGCTGGATTCCGAACAGCCTCAGAAATATGAGTGGCGAGGACAGCCATCCCGTTATAAGCATTTATCTTACCGATATCACGGTGGTGGTTGCCTACCCATTGCTGTGCCATCTCCACAAACAACCAAGGACTTTCCATGAATCTCATTTCATCATAAGTTACGTGTTTCTGATTTCTAATGTTACAAAATTCTTCATTTATGAGATTAGCATTAGTTACGCCATATAATCTAACATAAAAGTCTGCCAAGTTTATGCTGTAGATGTAGTCCTTAAATCGATAATATTTAACCTTTTTATCCAAAGTGTTTTGAATTTCATGATAAATCCAATTAACATACCCAATATTTCTTTTTTCTGAGAGACTATTCCATATATCCTTTAAGTTTATATTATTGTCAATTGTAATTCCATACCTCTTCAGCATTTCAGCGACGTTGTTCAGCTCATTCCTTCTTATCTCATTAGAACTTTGTATGATGTATTTGATATTTTCTTTTAAACTATCTAATCCTTCTACAACTTGGACCTGAATATTTTCTTTCATTCTAGGTTTAGTTTCATCCATGCTTCTTCTATAATATACATCTAAACCCATGGTGTTTACGCCTTGAGCTTCTGTGTTAAACAACCCTCTCACATTGTCATCTATTAGTTGGCCAACACTTTCATCGTTAATGTGGTATAACACCCCGTTCTCTTTGTAATATAGTGGATAATTTTCTATATTCCTCGGAGCTAGAGGGTCAAACTCGTGTTCGATGTTCTGACTTTCTATCCATTCTGGTCTTCTATCCTTTGAGACGCTCTCTTCCATGAGATTTTTATTATTATCTAAATAGAATTTTCGCTTGTGAATTGAGACATATTTGCCCCACAGCGCTGGATTATCAAAATCAACAGTGCGTTTGCTACCATCTTCCTGCACTATGATCTTCGTTGTGCGAAGAGAGAGTGAACCTATAGATAATCCAGCATTATCCAGGTCCAAAAGGAAGTCTTTCGCAAAGGTTTTTCCTTCTTTTCCTGCCCCGGCATCACAAGAGACTATACTGATTTCTCTAATTTTGGGTGAACCTGAAGACCAGTGAATTGGGGATGAAGGTTCACGAAGCTTCAATATATCTTTTGCCAACTGATCAGATGTTTTTCCACCTACAGACACATGGCCATCTCTGTGACCACCATGTCCAACCATAGTGATTTTGGTATCTCCAGTTATATCTATTGCATTATTTGCTTTTACAAGTCTGAATTGTTCAGATTGTGCATCATATTTCAGTAAGGCTTTCTGGCGACTTATTTCTGTCTCCTTGCTGAACAAGTGGTCTGCGGCACGTTGGACAGGTTCATCAGATCCAAGTTGGAGAATTATTTCTCGGTCTATTCTAATGTCAGGTATTTTCCTTTCTAGCTCCTTGTTGTTTTCTTTCACTGCTCTGGAAACCACCTATGAGAAGAAACATTTACGTAAAAGTAGGTTTTGGTAAAACGGGCATATATTGTAAATTTCTTACATTTTATGTTTGATACATAGTAGCCCCTTACCTACATATGACGTATTGGCTCCCTGACTTTGATGCGGGCTCAGAAACTGAGCCTATATCTTTGCCGGCAGATGATTGCTGAGTTATTAAGCCATCATCTTCCTCTAACAGCCGCAGATGGAGCAAAACTCCTCCAGCGGCTGTTGAGCAGTTAAATGCTGCTATTAATCTGTGACAGTGGCATTTACAGTATTGTTGCATTCATCAAAGTCCGATCTATCAAAGTATAAAATAAATTAACCTGATTGGTAATCGACGTAACGAGAAGAAAAATAAAAACGCCAAAATTGTGGGTGGTTTTCCATCTGTCTCAAAAAATGTAATATGAGGCAATCAAAGTATTATATCTACCCCAAAATGGTGTCAATAAAACAAGCCTCCTACAGCTCCATTACCGAAAAATTGGAAACGTTACGGCTCTTGAAACATGATGACACAAGCAAATTTTTTTGTACATATTCCTGATTTTTTTTTCACCACTTAAAATGTTGCTAATAAAAGATTGCACAAAAAAAACAAGTCCTCAAATAATTCCATCAATGGAAAAATTATAAAATTATGCTTATAAAAAAAGTTATTTTCTGTTGACACATTCCCTTTAAGTTGTATTATGTAATAGTTTAGTTCCTCCCGTTATACTGACACTCAGGCTGCATTTCCTTATGAGCCACTGTCTTTTATCTATGTGTTCACCCACCTTGGCTATCTCCTCTCTGTTTTCATTTTGTGAAGTTTCCATCCATAATTGTAAGTTTTGATTTTCGGTCCTGTAAAAAAAAAAATATATTACCATCCAATATTGATTAATTGCTACAAACAAACTTTAAACTAATATACCGGATATACTCGAGTATAAGCCGAGAATTTCAGCCCACTTTTTAAGGCTGAAATTGCCCCTCTCGGCTTATACTTGAGTCATACCCAGGGGTCGGCAGGGGAGCAGCAGCTGTGTAATCATACTCTCCTGCTCCTGGCATGGTCCCTGGTTCCCCGGCGCCAGCAGCTTCTTACTGTAGTGAGCGGTCACATGGTGCCGCTCATTACAGTAATGAATATGGACCCCACTCCACTCCCATTGTGGGAGGAGCCGCATATTCATTACTGTAATGAGCGGTACCATGTGACCGCTCAATACAGGAAGAAGCTGCCAGCATCGGGGAACCAGGGACCGCTCCAGGAGCAGGTGAGTATAACGCAGTGTGCGATATTCACCTGCTCCCCGTTCCACCGCCGCCGGGCGCCGCTGCTTCTTCCGCGTCCTCTGCACCAACGCTCAGGTCAGAGGACACGATGACATGATTAGACCGCGCCACCCTCTGCCTGAACAGTCAGTGCAGAGGACGGGGAAGATGCAGCGGCGGCAGGCGACGGTGGAACAGAGAGCAGGTGAATATAGCATGTGCCGGGGGCCTGAGCGATGAGAGGTATGTGATTTCTTTATTTCTTTGTATCGCAGCAACAGCATATGGGGCAAATGTCTACATGGAGCATCTTATGGGGCCATAGTCAGCCTTTGTGCAGCTTTATATTGGGCAAATATCTTTATGGAGCATCTTATAGGGCCATAATCAACGTTTGTGCAGCATTATATGGGGCAAATGTCTGTATGGAGCATCTTATGTGACCATAATCCGCATTTGTACAGCATTACATGGGGCATATTTTAATATGGAGCATCTTATGGGGCCCATCATAAACTTTATGGAGCATTATATGGGGCTCCTGATTCAATATGGGTATTCAAAAACACTTAACCTAATGATGTCTCAATTAATTTTAATTTTATTGGTATCTATTTGCATTTTTGACATTTACCGGTGGCTGCTGCATTTTCCATCCTAAGCTTATACTCGAGTCATTAAGTTTTCCCAGTTTTTTTGTGGCAAAATTAGGGGTCTCGGCTTATACTCGGGTCAGCTTATAGTCGAGTATATACGGTAATAGAAATACGATGTTTCATTAGGCTTCATACCAGCAGAAGACAACTATTTTTTATTTTTTTGTAAATAATAGTTTTGAGTTTTTTTGCAATTCTGTTTTAATACATTTTTCCAAACCTACACATCAGACAAGGGAGAGTCCAGTCCATACACTATAGGTGGCATCTAGGATGCCAGAGTTCAACTACGGGCCGAGGACGTTCGCACTACACTGGGCCGGCTTCTATGGAGTAAAGAAGTAGACTCCGGACCTGGGTAGTGTGAATCTATTAGATCTCTTCTGGATAGTATATCAGGTGCAAGACTGACCCGCTGGTTCTTATCCACTATTTTCTGACACCGATGTGCAGGGCCAGACTGGCATGGGACAAATCTCTCAAATTTCAGATGGACCACTCTGGCCGTGGGCAGGATTGATTACAAGATTGTTAACAGTATCAGCGTTCTCAGGATATCAGTAGTGTTAACAGTTATGTCGGAGCATAGAGCCGCCGGCTCCTTACTCTCTCTCTTATACCAGCAGAAGACATGCAATGTCCGACCTGCGGTCTACTTTAGATGGCGCCATGCAAATGACGTCAGGTGGCACAATGTCATCACTGCATCACACCGGTTCACTGCGCGGCAAGCCCGCAGAGAAGGTGGAGGTTGTGGTAGATAGGGAGCTGTGCAGCCATGATACTGTACGGGGGGCCATCATACTGTATGGGGAGCTGTTGGTGCCTTCTTACTGTATGGGGGGCTGTGGGACCCATCAAATTGTATGGAGGGTTGTAGGCACCAACATACTGTAATGGGGGCTATAGGGGGCATTATATTGTAAGATGTGGGGGGACAGCATAATCTATTGGGTCTGTTGGGGACATTATACTATATTGGGGTTGTCAGGAGCATCATATTGTGTGGTGGAAAATACTATGTATAGGGAATTATGAAGCCTTCATACTGTTTGGAGTACTATGGGGAGACATCATAATTTATGGGGTCTGTGGATGACAATACAGGGTATAGAGAGCTGTACAGTCATCAACTTTTGGGATGATCATTTGGGTGCGAGTATCTCTTTGAAGTGGACCTATGTTATCGTGTCTCTAGATTTGTGAGTTCTTACTCTTACATGTATACCAATAAATAGATAAATAGATTTTTGTATAGGGGACTATTTGAGACATCATACTGTATGAGGTGCTTTGGGTGACATTATACTACATGGAAAAGGTGGAGAACATTATACGGTATGGGGGGACTGTGGGTGATATTATACTGTATGGGTGCTGTGGGGTACTTTATACAGTATGAGGGCTGTGGGTGACATTATACTGTATAAGGAGGCTGTGGGGGACATTATACTGTATGAGGGCTGTGGGTGACATTATACTGTATGAGGGCTGTTGGGGACATTATACTGTATGGGGGCTGTGGGTGACAAACCGTATGAGGGCTGTGGGGGACATTATACTCTAAGGGGGCTGTGTGTGACATACTATATGGGGGAGGTGGGGGACATTATACCGTGTGGGGACTGTGGGTGATATTATACTATGTGGGTGCTGTGGAGTACTTTACACCGTATGAGGGCTGTGGGTGACATTGTAATGTGTGAGGGCTGTGAGGGACATTATACTATATGGGGGCTGTGAGGGACATTATACTATATGGGGCTGTGAGTGACATTATACTGTCTGGGGGCTGTGGGGGACATTATACTATATGGGGGTCTGCGGGGAACAATACTGTGCTTTACATGGAAAGCTAAATAGATAGGATGCACAGCCCAATGGGGAGGAGGCACACCCCCAAACGTACCAAGTAAGAAAAATTAAAGGAACACCAAAACCTTGGACTATCACTCGTGTATGTATAAGTGCAATGTGTAGGTGCACATTGACACTCTGATCAATAACAGACGAAACCTAAGATAAAACAAATTAATATATGAAATACTGACCCACTGATTCCTCGAGAATATTCTGCCCCTGATGTGTGTTGGATAAATGACACTACCACTATTGTGTTGGGAGCATGAATGCCCTATTTTATTTTATGTGTTTTTTTTTTTTATTTATTGCTCTATTGGTAATGTGATTTTAAACCTTAATGACTTTAGCAAAAAAAATGTTGGCTCTGCATTTCTTTTTCTCAGGTAAAACTTATATTACACATTTTTGCACCAACCTAAGATCCAGATTTTCCCCATCTGCTCCAGCGATCTTGGTTCTGTAGTGTTCCAAGTACTGAAATTCTCTAGGTGCTGAAAGCAAAACATAACAGAATAGATGAGGCTTCCTGCGTCTATAGTCATAGACAGCTCAGGGAACATTTTTGTCTGGAAGCTTTTACACTTTCCTAAACTTTTGGGGTGGAACATTTAAGTGCGATCATCTCTTTGAGGTGTACCTATGTTACCCTGTTTCCATATTTGTGAGTTCTTACATGTGTAACAATAAATAGATAAATAGATTTTTGTTTGGATATATTATATTGGATTATTGCGGCAATTTTTAGCGCCAATTTTCTGCTCGGTTGCTTGCAGCATTGGAGAGGGCACAGTCAGGGTCAGTGGCTTGATGATGCCACTGGTCATGAACAATCCCACCTATTTTAGCTATGTCCTAACCCAAACTAAGAAGGGATTTACATAAACCCATCCCAAAAGTTGGATTCCAGCCCAGGTTGTTGCATTTGTAAGGGTTTCAGACCTAAATTTCTACGGCAACGAAGGAGCAGAGATGGCCAAGTGGGGTGCTGCAGCTTATTTGATCCTCTGATCTGTGGAGGTACTTGAGATTGCACACCAACGATCATATGTTAGTTGGTATAACCTATGGATCAGCATTCACTCGAAAGTCCACTAACTCCATTAGTTTTTTTTTTATGATGACCAATCTAATTTGGAGTTTGGCTTCTGGAACAGTTGTAACCGCAGTTGAAAAGTTACATAAAACCTACGTAAAGCCATCTTACTCTCCTTACCATCATTTACACCGTTCACTCTCTGAATATTCAGCACGTGCACAGTGGTCCACAGGACGATGCACAACCAAAACGACCTCTTCTTTGAATCCATCTTTTAGATCATAAACATAGTCTAGAGAAAACGAAAACCAGGTGGAAAGCCCAATGACTGACAAAATATAGTTCTTAAATGGTCATCAAAACTGCATAAATCAATAGTACAAAGGAACATAAGAAACATTGTAATATGTCTTATCGAAGAAATATTTTTCTGTCTCCACTCATGAGCCACTTCTTCCAATGTTGTAAGTTGAGGTGTCCATTTTTAGGGTTGCACAGCAGTCATCCCTATTCTATACAGTAAAGAAACATATAAACATATGTTTTATAACATGGGAACCCATTGAGTGTGACAGATAGAATCTGCACTTTTGATTTAGAATAATCCAGCAACTATACGGGTTTAAATTAGTTATAGCAGACAGGGAGTGGCTAGCTCAGCCCCAGCTATTGTGTCCTGGACATCCAAGAGGAAGGTGTGTGTTAGAGTCTCCTGACAGACTGAAACCAGATAAGCTGTATAGACCAGTTAATCCTTACAGCGGTTGCTGTAATCATAGAAGCAGTCAGGAAAGCCAGGAGCATCTTTATTAGCTCAATATAGAAGTGGAAGAGCTACAGCACCAGACTCATCCCCCTACCCCCACCTTACTGCATAAGTAAGATACAGTTCTGCTTAGGTTAAGACACTGTGTGTGAAGAGAAGTTATGTATAAAGAGACTTTCATGTATGTTGATGAAGCATTGCATGAAGAGATGTGATTCTGTGTGATGAAAATAAGCTTCAATAAAGCCCCTGTGATCAACTCCAGCTCAGAACTGTCATAGCTGTGTGCTTGTAAACCGTTAGCTCCCCTCTAATGTGAAGAATTATAATTAACGGTCGCCCTGAGTAAGATTTCCCCAGGATTCCAAAAATAACTCATGTTTTTTTGCTTCACCTTCTTATACTGAGTGGCATGCACGCAACATGAGGACTGAGGCCGCTAAGTGTTGATTATGGGCTCCAACAGGATTCCGTTTTGTGTCAATTTTTAGAATGTGCAGAACTTTTTCTAAAAACGGACGCAAAGCAGAACCCAGTTGGAACCCATAACAATCGATGGGGTCCCTCTGCTTTAGTTTGCATCAGTAATGCAACAGATCCGTTTTGTGCATTCATCGCAGACTTGCATTTTTTATGTTCACACTGCGCGTTTTTGCTGGTGGGGGTGGTTTCTGCACCAAAACCTGAGTGCTTGGCAGAAAAGGAGCTGCTGCAAAAATGCAGGTTTCTCTGTGTTTTTTGATGGCAGTTTTGCTGCATTTTTTCATGCTTTTTTTTTTTATGTTCATTTCAATAGGTGAAAAACGCTGAAAGAAGTAACATGCCCCAAAAAACATGCAAAGCACAAAATACTGATGAAAAAAAAAAATAATGTGTTCTTGCGATTTCTGCCATCTCATAGGCTTTGCTAGCACTGTGTAAAGAAGGTAAAAGTTAGCATTAAAAAAGCATGAAAAAAATGCAGCAAAAACACCCAATGTGAACTTATCCTTACGATAAAATCAGGATCCAAACAATGTTTGCTGGAGCATCGCACTTTTTTTTTTATAAATTGGCAGTTTATGCAATGCATACAAAAACATTTCCTCTCAGTCGCGCCATGTCACAGGTCAGTGCAGGACTCGCCCAAAAAAGAAAGAAACAACAAAAAAAAAGCTGGCACAGAGCTGTATTGTGACTGTGCACTTTGCAAAATTTTTCCCGTAAGTGAACTGATCTGCAGTTGTGGATTTTGAACATGCAATGCATAAAGTGACATAAATCTGCATACAGCAACTTTGATGCCGATTTGCTGCGCAAAATCTGCAGCAAAACCTTTTACCTGTGCATGTACCCTATCAGATAAATGTCGGCCAAAATTTCTGATTTTGTCCATTTCGACTTTAGAAACTATACATGACTGATTTGTTGAGATAGCGGATTACTGTCTAACAATACAAAGAGTTAATGAGTACCTATAATTTATAGATATACAGGATAGGTCGTGACGAGCGAGTATACTCGTTGCTCGGGTTTTGCCGAGCACGCTCGGGTGGTCTCCGAGTATTTGTGACTGCTCGGAGATTTAGTTTTTGTTGACGCAGCTGGATGATTTACGGCTGCTAGACAGGCTGAGTACATGTGGGGGTTGCCTGGCTGCTAGGAAATCGCCACGTCTTCAGGCTGTCTAGCTGCTGTAAATCATCCAGCTGCATCAACAAAGACTAAATCTCCGGCAGTCACAAATACTCGGAGACCACCCGAGCAACGAGTATACTCGCTCATCACTAATGATAGGTACTAGCTAACATGCAACAGATTGGTGGGTTTGGACCTGAGAGCCCAACGATGGTCTGAAAATGCCCCTTTGTGGTGCAATGAGCGAGTTCACAGTGTAGTGCACAGGATCAATACTAAATATACGGGTCCGGACACCATATCCGGATCTAGAGCCTTACTACAGAATCTGTGCACTTTGTGGCTCATTGGTGGGGGTCTCAAGACCTGGATTGATCTGCTTTACATGTTAGGTACCACCTCTCATTTCGGGCAATTCATTCTGTCCAAATCCCGAATCTGCACAACTGCAGGCGGTATATTATCCTCTGAAACGCTTCAGTGGTTCAGAAAATATATACGTTGAAGATTTGGCCAGCGACCATAGCGGTGGGTCAGACTAGTCCTGCTCTGCCCCCGGCCGGCTCTTCCTGGCGCCTCTTTAGGTGATTGACAGATCTCACTCTCATGTACATAGGGAGGAATCTGTCAGTCACTTGCCGCAGCGCTGGGAAGAGCCGGCCAGGGGCACCACAAGACTATTCTAGTCCCCAGATAGATCTTCAAAGTAAAATTTTTATCAAACTCTGGAACATTTCAGGGAATAATATCCTTGGCTGCGATGGTGTAGCCAGGCCCTGATTCAGTTTGGGCAGCAGGAATCGCCTGACGTAAATATACATGAACTATAATAAGAGCGGACAGTAGCGCCTATAGGTGCACAACTCTCTCCTAGTGCGGAAACAGAATTGTTCTACTGATTGCCCAGGGTCCCAGTGCTCGGACAGCGATGACATATCACTTACCATCACTTTGAAATCTTACCTGGACGCAGTGATGATGAGGATGATCTGATGAGGGAGAGATGACACCGTCACACAAATGAAATCTATAATGGCATCCTCTCCCCAAAATGTGCTGTATATCCCCAGTGTTTATACAGGAGGTTAATCAGTCCTGGTGGCAAACATTGCAGAAATACAAACCTCACGTACTGGAAATGTTCGGTTCAAGGTCGCCCCGTATTAGCAAATATTCGCTGGAAGTCGAGTTTTCACTTTTGGTTTCGCTTGTGTCCATCATTTTCTAGAATTTTTTTGTGAGTGACTGTAAGTTTGTAGGATGGAAACATTCTTGGCCCCGTTCATCAAACTGCTGGACACATTAGAGACTAAATTATGTGCACAAATAGGTTTAATTGAAATGCACGGGATCCCTAGCAACAGGGTTGGACCAGGAGGCACGAGACACCTAGTCCTGTAGTAATAATCTCCTGCTGATGAAACACTGATTTAAGGATCTAATAAGGGACACATCACTAGAATCAAGGGTCTCTGCTCCTGCATAATTCTGCTCTCAGATTACATAGATAAATCCTGCTGCTGATATATTCCCTTTAACCTCTTAGACACCGTGGCTAATAAAGCATTCGGACCTCTTTTCCAAGTCATACATCTTCCATAGCCCCCAAGGCTCCATTCAGAGACCTGCACTCTGTCCAATAAATCATCCCGTATAAACGGCATCCCGGAGGGATAATACATAATAGTCACATTTTCCAAAATCTCTTCCTTTTTTTTAAAGTCCCGCATCTTCCATGTCCACCCTGAGCCTGGGAGATTCGTGCATATTTCAGGAGTGTTAGGGAGTATGGGCTAATGGGCAGAAATAATGTAACGGACCCTCCTAGAGAGAGGAGCGGGTTGAGCTGCAGTACCAGATGTGGCCATGAAACTGTAGAGGGCGCTGTTTTAAGGGGATAGTCCCATTTTCATAAATGGGTATTGTCAGATCGAGCTTATAAATACGAGCAACTTTTCTATTAAAATGTTCAGCCGTTTTTGAGTTAACACTTGTGTTTACAGCTCGTCGTCTTGGAGACCGAGAGAGAACTCCTCAACCTCAGGTCTCTCCTAATAAAATACAAAACAAGCCGCCCACTCTCCTTCTCCCACCTGCTCTATCTCTCTCTGCTTCTCTTCACTGCTGGCGACATATCTCCCAATCTTGGACCCCCACATCTCATACCTCCCATTATTATCCCCTTCTATCGCTCCCAACCCAACATAAACACCCGAAATCTTGCCCACCTCAAATACGTGCCCTTGACGCCCACCACCCTGCTCCCTCTCTCTGGATCACTCTGTCTGCAGTAAACTCCACGTGATTCATGACCTCTTTACCTGTTGTAATATTTCCTTCCTGGGCCTCACTGAAACATGGCTGACAACCTCTGTCACAGCCTCCCCTGCTGCTCTATGTTACGGCGGCCTCCACTTCACCCACACTCTTCCTCCTGGCAACAGACATTGTGGAGGAGTGGGCCTTCTCCTTTCTTCCAACTGTACCTTTAACCCAATTCCACCTCTACCTTCCCTTATCCTCCCCTCATTTGAAATCCACTCTGTCATCATCTACTCTCCCTCCAGCCTCCAAATGGCCATCATATACCGACCTCCGGGACCGACCACTGCCTTTATTGACCAATTTTCCACCTGGCTCCTTTACTTTCTCTCTGCTGACATTACCACCATCATCATGGGTGACTTCAACATCCCCATTGACACCCCACCAGTCAGCAGCCTCCAAACTCCTGTCCCTTACTTCATCTTTTGGACTCACTCAGTGGTCCTCCTCAGCCACCCACACAGACGGACACACATTAGACCTGGTCTTGACCCATTTCTGCTCCCTATCTAACTTCACAACCTCCCCCTCTCCCTCTATCTGACCACCATCTACTCACTTTCTCATCACTGTCCTCCACACCTGTCACGCATGTCCAGCAACATGTGCACCCTCGCACACTCTCTGACTCTATTCAGCCACTGTCTTCCATAGCTTCACTCCACGACACAGACACTGCCACTAGTTTCTACAATGCCACTCTGGCATCAGCCATCGACTTGGTTATCCCTGTCATGCATAGAGTGCGACCAATCAATAGACAACCCTGGCACAATAACATCACTAAAAAGCTTCGGCAAGTATCCAGAATCGCAGAACAGCGTTGGAAGAAAACGCATTCGCAAGATGATTTCACTGCACTCAAACAAGAAACACTCGTATTCAAATCAGCTCTCACCTCTGCTAAACAGGCCTATTTCACATCCCTCGTATCTTCTTTGTCTCACAACCCAAAACGGTTGTTCAACACCTTTAACTCCCTCCTCCGTCCACCACTGCCCCTCCGACTTCCTTAATCTCTGAGGACTTTGCCACACACTTCAAAAATAAGATAGACCAAACAAGGCAGGTCTTTGTTGTCAAACCACAATCCCTTTGTATGCCAGACCAATGCCCTAACCCCATATCTTCCCTCTCCAAAAATCACTGAAGGACAGCTTGCTCGTCTTCTCTCCAAATCACACCTCACCACTTGTGCACTTGACCCCATCCCACCTCCTCCCCAACCTCACCCCCACACTAATCCCATGTCTTCAATCTATCACTAACCTCTGGTACCTTCCCCTCTGCATTCAAACATGCCACAATCACACCTATTCTCAAAAAGCCTTCCCTTGACCCGAGCGCTATGTCCAGCTACCGCCCCATATCTTTGCTACAATTGGCTTCCAAAATCCTTGAGCAGCACGTCCACGCTGAACTTTCCTCTCACTTTGCAACTAACTCTCTCTTCGACAACCTACAAACTGGCTTACGTCCCCACCATTCCACTGAAACTGCCCTGACCAAACTTACAAATGACTTATGTGATGAGGGAGCAGCCGCCATCTTTGGATACAGGGCATACTAACAGATTGGCGTGACTCCATTTGGTCCCATATCAGAATTCACCTGGTCACACATCTGCAGGGATGAGCACTCCTGGCCCCCACCTTTTCCCCTACCTGAATGAAGACCTTTTAGTATAGTAATAGACTAGGCCAGTGTAACAGGCAGATAGCACTTCAAAGCTTGAGTGAGGAAGCCACGCCAGCAGGGGGCATGGAGGTGCCTGGGGGCTCAATTAAAGCATGCATGTCAGGTGGCTACAGGAGGACGAGTATTGTCGTCCCAGCCAAACCGTCTCCAACATGAAATCATGAATTATGGACGCACCGTCCAAGGTTCAGGCTCATAAAAAATATCCTCATCGCCCTGAAGGAATTGCGCATCTGACAGTGCAACTCCCGGGTCAGTGAGAGTTTTGGAACCAGAGATACAGAGATCAGCCTCCCACAGTGACCGAATGAGTCCAGGTTTGATCCCTTTACGACCGGCAGAACAAACCACATGCGATGGTACCGCCCGTGTACTGATCCGATCATCCTGAGAGAAGTCATTCCATTTAGAAGATATTGGGAACAGAGTTTGCAGGGAAGCTGAGGGGTGGAGATTGCTAGCCCACCCAGATACAGGGGGAGGGACACAGAAGGTTTAAGAGCTGAGCACACTTGAAGAGTATGACACAACCAAAGAAGATGATGATGAAATAAGGAAGAGGGCATATGCCAGTCAGAGGGGAGCAAGCACATGCTTTTTGGAGGCTGCCCGGCAACTAAGTCTTGTACCTGTGGAACGCAGAGCTCCCCAGCCTCCACAAGCGACCTTCAACCTGGTAAATTGACCTCCAGCTTTATACCTCTAAGCCTTGTACTATTATTGTTATATTTTACTCTGACTGTAACTCTTGATATATTTTTACTGTATATCTCTTTTAATTACCTAGTGCGCCTATAAGGCAATTAAATCATACATTAATTTTGGGCTAATCCTTTTATTCTGATTGCGAATCTTAGAATACCCAGCGTGGGTAACAGGGCAGTCTCCCCGGCGGCCATTTGCTCTAGGTGAAGTTCCCTTAGTGACCTGAGAGACAAAGGGGGCACCGGACAGCTGTGCCTGTGTAGTGACGTCATGGATTGGTGACATGGGAGGAACCGGGTTTCCTTCACAACTTACTTACAGCCAAAGCTAACAGACAGTTCTCTATACTCCTCCTTCTAGACCTGTCCTCTGCCTTTGACACAGTTGACCACTGCCTCCTACTACAGATCCTCTCTTCCTCTGGTGTCAAAGACCTTGCTCTATCCTGGATCTCCTCATACCTCACCAACCGCACATTTAGTGTTTCCTACTCCCATACTACCTCTTCATCTCACCCCCTCTCTGTTGGTGTCCCTCAAGGCTATGTCCTAGGACCTCTTCTCTTCTCAATCTATACCTTTGGCCTGGGAGAACTCATAAAGTCCTATGGCTTCCAGTACCATCTATATGCCAATGACACTCAGATCTACCTCTCTGGCCCAGATGTCACCTCTCTGCTCTCCAGAATCCCAGAGTGTCCATCAGCCATATCCTACTTCTCCTCTCGCTTCCTCAAACTCAATGTGGACAAAACCGAACTAATTATCTTGCCTCCCTATCGCACATCTTCCCTACCTGATCTATCTTTCACAATAAAAGAATTCACACTTTCCTCGTCCCGGTAATCCGCTGCCTTGGAGTAACCCTTGACTCTGCCTTGTCCTTTAAACTGCACATCCAAGCTCTCGCCACCTCCTGTCGCCTCCAGCTCAAAAATATTTCCAGAATCCGTCCTTTCCGCAACCCTCACTCTACCAAAATACTTGTGTATGCCCTAATCATCTATCTCCTCAACTACTGCAACATCCTCCTTTGTGGCCTACCCTCTAACACTCTCGCACTTCCCAGTCCGTCCTTAACTCTGCTGCCCGACTACTTAATCCCTCTCCTCGCTACTCTCCTCAGTTTAAACTACTAACACTGACCTACAAAGCCATCCATAACCTTTCTCCTCCATATATATACTAATTTCTCAATATCTTCCCTAATGTAATCTCCGGTCCTCCTAAGACCGCCTTCTCTCCTCCACGCTTATTCGCTCCTCACCCAATCGCCTCCAAGACTTCTCCCGAATATCCCCCATCATCTGGAATTATGTGTCCCAACATGTCCGGTTCTCCACCACATTTGGATCTTTCAAATGGAACCTGAAAACCCATCTCTTCAAAGAAGCTTACAACCTGTAATGACCAAACGATCACCTCAACACCATCGGAGCTACCTCAACCCCCGACCTACTGTCTCCTTCCCCACAATCCTGTAGCATGTAAGCCCGCAAGGGCAGGGTCCTCTTCCCTCTGTATCAGTCGGTCATTCTTAGTTTTGTTTACTGTAAGTGATATTTGTATTTTGATGTAACCCCGTCTCATGTACAGCACCATGGAATTAATGGTGCTGTATAAATAAATAATAATAATCACACTCAACATGGACCAGAGAAAGCGAAGGAAAGAGTTGTCCCAGGAGATTAGAGAGAAAATTATAGACAAACATGTTAAAGATAAAACCTGTAAGACCATCTCCAAGCAGCTTGATGTTGCTGTGACTCCAGTTGCACATATTATTCAGAAATGTAAGATCCATGAGACTGTAGCTAACCTCCCTGGAAGTGGCCGCAGGAGGAAAACTGCTGACAAATCAAAAAGACTGATAATACGAATGGTAACAAAAGAGCCCAGAAAAACTTCTAAACAGATTAAAGGTGAACTTCAAGCTCAAGGAACATCAGTGTCAGATCGCACCATCCGTCGTTGTATGAGCCAAAGTGGACTTCAGGAGAGACGATCAAGGAGGACACCATTGTTGAAAAAAATCATAAAAAAGCCAGACTGGAATTTGCCAAACTACATGTTGACAAGTCACAAAGCTTCTGAGAGAATGTCCTATGGACAGATGAGACAAAAAATTGAACTTTTTGGCAAGGCACTATCAGCTTTATGTTCACAGTCAGAAAAATGAAGCATATCAAGAAAAGAACACTGTCCCTACTGTGAAACATGGAGGAGGCTCTGTTATGTTCTGGGGCTGCTTTGCTGCAATTGGCACAGGGTGTCTAGAATCTGTGCAGGATACAATGAAATCTCAAGACTATCAAGGGTTCTAGAGGGAAATGTGCTGCCCAGTTTTAGAAAGCTTGGTCTCAGTCGCCGGTCATGGGTCTTGCAACAGGATAATAAGCCAAAACACAGAGCTAAAAACACCCAAGAATGGCTAAAAGGAAAACATTGGACTATTCTGAAGTGTCCTTCTACGAGCCCTGATCTAAATCCTATTGAGCATCTTTGGAAAGAGCTGAAACATGCCATCTGGAAAAGGCAACCTTCAAACATGAGACGACTGGAGCAGGTAGCTCTTGAGGAGTGGGCCAAAATACCTGTCGAGAGACGCAGAAGTCTCACTGACAGTTACAGAAATCGTTTGATTGCAGTAATTACCTCAAAAGTTTGTGAAACAAAATATTAAGTTAAGGGTGCCATCATTTCTGTCCAGGCCTATTTCATGAGTTTTATTTGTTTTTAAATTCTGTGGAAGCATGGTTGAAAAGCAATGTCTGACTTTCATTTGTTCATTTTCATAGAATTTTTATTTATTATTACTTTTGTCAGATTCAAGTTATTTCTGTGACCATTGTGTGTTTTTCTTTTTCTGTCATTAAATGAGGGGTACCAACAATTTTGACTACGTGTGTAAATGGTCTGTGGTCACCCCTGCAGAACCACTCCTTTATAGGGAAGTCTGGTGTAACAGGTCCACAACTAAATCCACGCTGCAATAAACTTGTATATTTGTGTATATTTATGATTTGAACATACAAGAAAACTTGTTGTTTTTTTTTGTAATCATTGTAAGTTTCATTTGTAATAAGTTGACATTTTCCCTTGTTTGTAATCTTAATTCATTTTCCCAGATTTTATGTATGTTGTCTCTGCTGATTTTAGAGTAGTGCTTATTAGATTAGCTCTTTCTATCATATAGACGTCACCTCAAAGTTGGTGATAAGGAAAGTTTTAATTATTAAATCACAAAAGCGGAAAGAAAAATGGCAAATCTTCTTTTTTTTTACATGCTTATAAAAGAAATGAAATAAAAGTGTCAAAATTATCTCTTAACTTGTATATTCAAAAATCTGCTGCTTTATTAAAATTGCTTTTATGTTTCTGTAAGGCAATTTTAATTACAAAAAGCAATGCATATCACGGTACAGTATTCACGATTACTATCATTCTTATTTTATGATGTATTCGATGTCATTACTGTTACTAGTTGACAATCTCTTCTTCATAAACTCTAAGCATTTACTTTCTGTTTGTAAATTCCGTCTTTCATTGTGTACATGTCGATGTGCTTGTATTTTTCTGACCTAAACCAGTTTTTGACAATTATTTTACATTTTTCATCATTTTTATGGTCAATGGTTATGTGAAGGTTATCTTGAGATCTCTCTTCAGTTATTTCTAGTTCTTCCGAAAGATTAATGTAAATTACATCTGCTTTACCATCACTGGCATAATTATCTATCACCTTAGTTCCTGTAGCGTCCATGAGATTATAGATATCTTTGCCCTCTCCTCCTTGGAGAAAGTCATTACCGCCCAATGGTTGAATCAGATCGTTACCTCCCGCGCCTCTGATATAGTTACTATCGTCGTTTCCTATCAAGATGTCGTCATAACTGGTGCCCACCATGTTCTCAATTCCAAAGTAGAGGTCACCTTCAGCATCTGAACCGGCTCCATATCCAAGATATAGATTTACAAACACACCAGTTTTCTTTTGAAGATCTCCAAAGAATAACAAAGTATCGGATCCTGTACCTCCATAAACTGCATCTGCCCCCTGACCGGGGTAGATAACATCATCACCTTCACCACCTAAAATAATATCGTTTCCTTCGCCTCCATGAATCTTGTCATTTCCGGCTCCTCCGGAGAGGTAATCTTTCCCACTAGAACCTTGAAGTATGTCATCTCCTTCTAGACCGTAGATTACGTCTGTGTCCTTACCCCCTATGATTGTGTTATTCAAAGTATTTCCAGTAATAAAGTTTCTTTTCTGGAGAGACCCATATACAATCGGTACTTCATGAAGAGTCTTACTAGAGAGATCAAGGTGTAAATCCATAGACGAGAATCTTTCATCTACTAATAATGGCTGGATTTCCAAACGGTCAGTGAAAGTGAACAACACGTCATTTGTCTTAACTATCAAATGTATATGGTCCGTAGCTTTCTGCAACATTTCAAGTCTACATTCCCATTGGGCAACTGTTGGAGCACTTATTACTATTTAAGTCTTGTGATATGTGTCAAATCTGACTAAAATATCTTTAAAGTTGACATCAAGTATAAAATAATCCACCTGTAGATCTAAAGCGTAATTGTTAAGCTTGTAGATGCCTTTATAATGCTTTTTCAGTACATAGGTGTCACTGCCTTCTCCACCTGACATTACTCCTCCATTCGTCCCAGGATCAATATAATTGTCTTTCTCATTTCCGAATATGATGGTGTATCTGGGAGGACCCATTATCTTAGTTGCTCCTTCATAGATCCCGGACCTGGTATCAATGATAACGTCAGGGATTGTATCTCTGGAGTTATCTACAGCATATATTACAGGTGTGAGTCCACTGGGAATACTGAATGTAATTCCATCTTCTGTTTGTATTTGCAAATGTCTGTAGCTTTCTGATCTGAACCAGTTATGTAGTAAAATGCTGCAAAAGTCGGCAACTTGGATTTGAAGACTAACAAATGAAAAAGTGGAATTTGTCTGCGACCAAGCAAGATCGAATTTTAGTGAGCTGTATTTCTTCTTGATGAATAGGACATCCATGGCGCCATCTTCTGCGTAGTTATCAATGAACATATTCTCTTTCCCACAGTCAATGACATAGGTGTCACTTCCTCCTCTTCCTGTAAGAGATCCCCCACCTTTACCTGCCTGGATGAAATTTGGTTTCTCATTACCTTGGATGATATCATAGTGAGAGGATCCAATCACGGTCATTATATTCTCGTTTCTGGGAATGGTATTTAAATCAATATTTATCCCCTTAGGGAACTGACTGTAGTCTAATATTAGTGGAATAATCCTTGGCTCTGACGTGTTGGTGATCTGGAACACCACTAAATCTTGGGATTTGAATATGACGTGTTGCCAATGCCACCCTCTGTACCAATCCTCCATGATCACACACATTTTTCCTCTGGGTTTCCAAACCTTCAAAGAGTGCTGAGGAACAATGTCAACCTTCAGGTCTGCATAGCTTGCCGGCAACTGTACAATGTCTACCAGGCCATCGTACGCAAAGTTGTTAATGGTGTCACAATCTTCCTTTTCTTGTATAATGTACATGTCCATCCCGTCACTTCCAGCCAAATAATTTTTACCACCTTTTCCCTGAAATACATTATTAAGGCGATTCCCGTATATAATGTCACTATTGTTACTTCCGATAACTGTGACCACTGTCTCCCAAAGTGAATCATTGAGATAAATCCGTGCACCAGAGTCTTTACTTGAAAAATCTAAACTAAAAGGCTCCATAGGAACAATCCCGTTCATTCTAACTTTTCCAGTCTTTAACAGAGCCCCTTCCACACTTTTAAAAGTCATATGCCTATACTCTTCTCCAAGGAACCAGTTTTTAATCATGATTTCATGAAGGTTACTGTTGAAAAGTTTCAGATTATTTTGTACTTTTTTCGCATTGATTTGTTGAAGAGGAATGTTGAAAATGAGGAGGTCCATCTCGTTATCGTTTGCCTGATTACAGATCTCGGTTTGTCCCGCGTTCTTCGGGATGTAATAGATGTCCTGACCGTTCCCACCGTGGACAAAGGTTTTCTGAGGCCCTAAATAAAAAATGTCATTACCATCATTGCCAAATAGTTCATAGTGGTATCTGTCCAGAGTGTAGGAAAGTCCTTTGATATTGTTCTGCTGCACGGCATAGAATCGATTTGGTCTGGAGTTGCCCACATATGTACCATGCAGAGATCTGTCTTCGGGTGCCATGGAAGAAATAACATCTTTTGTTTTCAAGGGTATTAACCAAAACATGGTGGCGGTTTTATGCATCATTTTAATATTTACTGTTTCTCCAATCCCCATAACCAGATCCACCAACTCACAATTTGTTTCAAAGGGAATCACTTTCACAATTTTGTTGGAAGTAAGAGGATCGGTTAATGTAATGTTCATTGTACTCTGGTCCGTTAACTCAACCCGTAAATTTCCTCCATAGGCAGAATATTCCCCTTCAGTGAAGTCTATCTTTTTGTGACACCTGTGTCCATCATCTATATCTAAGATTTTGTAGTAGTTCTCAGCAGTCTGCAGGTTGTGTACAAGATCCATAGACTTTTTGTGCTCTTGTTCGAGGTTATAAACGCTATAGATAAATCCCGGGAGAGTTATCTGTTGCAATATTTGTAAAAAGCTGGACCCTATATCTCTTAGGGCTAATCCAATGCCCTTTAACACAGCCTTGAATTTGTCTTCTACGCCAGCATCAGAGGGTAAAGCATCCAACTCGTGTTTTATTTCATGGTACATTGGGTCAATACCAAGACGGACAATACTCAAAGCCACAGTGACTGGAAGCATTTCAGGACCAGCCAGAGATGTGATAAATATAATGCTATCAAGAGCAGCATCTGCTATCCCAACTGGAGTTTTCTGATGAAGATCCTCATATATATTAAATATTGTGAATCCTAAAGAAAGCATGGGGACTGTTTTAGCTACGGCACCGGCTTCAGTCAGAGCACTTGTGAACTTTACTGCTGAAGCTTCCTCAAGTCCGACAGATATCTGGGAAATGGATTTCTGTGCAATATCGCCAACAAATTTATTAACTGCTGAATTGATACCAGTCAGCTCTGTTATTCCATGGACACCTTGGGCTAACATTACTGCTCCTTCCGACTTTCGTCCTTCTGCAAACATCTGATTGGCACCCTGAAATCCCATCAAGGTTCCATAGATTCCAAGTCCACGATTGACTTTTTCGTAACCAGAAACATCATTATAGTATGAATGTAGGACTTCATCTGAACTCGGAGATCCCTTTTTACCTGGTACTTCAATCTTCTTAGTCTCCAAGGGATTAATTTCATTTTCTAAGTCTATCGTAGTTGCACGTTCATCGCTCTCTATTGATTTTATTTTCCATTTCTCACCAAAGTTTGGAGAGACTAGTTCCTTTATATTCTTGGTGATCTGCTCCTTTAGTTGCTGTCTGTCCTCTGCCATTTTTAAGTGGAATTCTGTTTCTAAGCTTTTTCCCCTTGCTCTCTCTTCCAGATCTTTAAAAGAACTCATGCCATCGTCAGATAATTGCTCTCTATTAGGCCATACTTTGTTTCTGCAGTTTTCATCAATATTTAGTTCATTTATAGGAAGAGTTTCGGATATGCTCTGGGTTATTCTGTTGGCTTCATTTTGAGACATTTCTATTGGTTCGGGTAGATTTTTAGGTTTGTAATGATAATATTTTGTTCGGATTTTCTGGTTAACCAAAGCTTCATTGCCGATACTGTTTCCTGTGCAACCTGATCATTCATGTTCTCTGCTGCAGTGGTCTCGTAATCCAGTCCTATTGCGGCATGGTTTCCACTCCATGTGTCCTCTCTTGCCATTGGGTTCCTGTGACGAAATTGTGCCCATGAAGATTCTGTATCCCACAGTAGACGATTTGTGATAAACATTGCTGGATTCCGAACAGCCTCAGAAATATGAGTGGCGAGGACAGCCATCCCGTTATAAGCATTTATCTTACCGATATCACGGTGGTGGTTGCCTACCCACTGCTTTGCCATCTCCACAAACAACGAAGGACTTTCCATCAATCTCATTGCATCATATTCTACTTTTTCCTGATTTCTAATGTTACAAAATTCTTGATTTATGAGTTTGGCTTTAGTTACGCCATATAATCTAACATAAAAGTCTGCCAAGTTTATGCTGTAGATGTAGTCCTTAAATCGATAATATTTAACCTTTTTTTCCAAAGTGTCTTGAATTTCATGATAAATCCGATTAACATACCAAATATTTCTTTTTTCTGAGAGACTATTCCATATATCCTTTAAATTCATATTATTGTCAATTGTAATTCCAAACCTCATCAGTATATCAGCGAAGTTGTTCAGCTCATTCCTTCTCATCTCATTAGAACTTTGTATGATGTATTTCATATTTTCTTTTAAACTATCTAATCCTTCTACAACTTGGACCTTAATATTTTCTTTAATTCTAGTTTCAGTTTCATCCATGCTTCTTCTATAATATACATCTAAACCTATGGTCTTTACCTCTTGAGCTTCTGTGTTAAACAACCCTCTCACATTGTCATCTATTAGTTGGCCAACACGTTCATCATTAATGTGGTATAACACCCCATTCTCATTGTAAAATAGCGGATCATTTTCTATATTCCTCGGCTCTAGAGGGTCAAACTCGTGTTCGATGTTCTGACTTTCTATCCATTCTGGTCTTCTCTCCTTTGAGACACTCTCTTCCATGAGATTTTTATTATTGTCTAAATAGAATTTTCGCTTGTGAATTGGGATGTATTTGCCCCACAGCTCTGGATTATTAAAATCAACAGTGCGTTTGCTACCATCTTCCTGCACTATGATCTTCGTTGTGCGAAGAGAGAGTGAACCTATAGATAATCCAGCATTATCCAGGTCCAAAAGGAAGTCTTTCGCGAAGGTTTTTCCTTCTTTTCCTACCCCGGCATCACAAGAGACTATACTGATTTCTCTAATTTTGGGTGAACCTCAAGACCAGTGAATTGGGGATGAAGGTTCACGAAGCTTCAATATATCTTTTGCCAACTGATCAGATGTTTTTCCACCTACAAACACATGGCCATCTCTGTGACCGCCATGTCCAACTATAGTGATTTTGGTACCTCCAGTTATATCTATTGCATTATTTGTTGTTACAAGTCTGAATTGTTCAGATTGTGCATCATATTTCAGTAAGGCTTTCTGGCGATTTATTTCTGTCTCCTTTCTGAACAAGTGGTCTGCGGCACGTTGGACAGGACCATCGGATCCAAGTTGGAGAATTATTTCTTTGTCTATTCTAATGTCAGGTATTTTCCTTTCTAGCTCCTTGTTGTTTTCTTTCACAGTTCTGGAAACCACCTATGAGTAAAAACATTTACGTAAAAGTAAGTTTTGGTAAAACAGGCATATATTGTAAATTTCTTACATTTTATGTGTGATACATATTAGCCCCTTACCGACATATGACGTATTGGCTCCCTGACTTTGATGCGGGCTCAGAAACTGAGCCTATATCTTTGCCGGCAGATGATTGCTGAGTTATTAAGCCATCATCTTCCTTTAACAGCCGCAGATGGAGCAAAACTCCTCCAGCAGCTGTTAAGCACTTAAATGCTGCTATTAATCTGTGACAGTGGCATTTACAGTATTTTTGCATTCATCAAAGTCCGATCTATCAAAGTACCGTATAAAATATATTAACCTGATCGGTAAACGGCTTAACGATAAGAAGAAATAAAAACGCCAAAATTGTGGGTGGTTTTCCATCTGTCTCAAAAAATGTAATATGAGGCAATCAAAGTATTATTTCTACCCCAAAATGGTGTCAATAAAACAAGCCTCCTACAGCTCCATTACCCCAAAATTGGAAACGTTATGGCTCTTGCAACATGATGACACAAGCAAATTTTTATTTTCCATAGTCCTGATTTTTTTCCCCACCATTTTAAAATACTGCTAGTCAGTGATGAGCGAATATACTCGTTACTCGAGATTTCTCGAGTAACGAGTATATTCGCTCATCACTACTGCTAATAAAAGATTGCAAAAACAAGTCTTCAAATAATTCCATAAATGGAAAAATAATAAAATGATGCTTATAAAAAAAGGTTATTTTTTGTTGACACATTCCCTTTAAGTTGTATTATGTAATAGTTTAGTTCCTCCCGTTATACTGACACCCAGGCTGCATTTCCTTATGGGCCACTGTCTTTTACCTATGTGTTCACCCACCTTAGCTCTCTCCTCTCTGTCTTCATTTCGTGACGTTTCCATCCATAATTGTAAGTTTTCATTTTCAGTCCTGTAAGAAAAAAAAAATGTTACCATCCAATATTCGTTATTTGCTAAAAAAAAAACTAACTTTAAACTAGTATATAAGGCTTCATACCAGTAGATGACGCCTATTTTTTATTTTTTTGTAAATAATTGTTTTGTGGGTTTTTTTTGCAATTCTCTTTTAATACCTTTTTCCAAACCTACACATCAGACAAGGGAGAATCCAGTCCATACACTACAGGTAGCACCTAGGATGCCAACGTTCAACTACGGGCTGAGGACGTTCGCACTACCCTGGACCGGACATTATACTGTGTGGGTGCTGTGGGTGACATACTATATGGGGACTGTGGGTGATATCATACTATGTGGGTGCTGTGTGGTACTTTACAGCGTATGAGGGCTGTGGGTGACATTATAATCTATGAGGGCTGTGAGGGACATTATACTGTATGAGG
Organism: Ranitomeya imitator; assembly: GCF_032444005.1. NCBI lineage: Eukaryota > Metazoa > Chordata > Amphibia > Anura > Dendrobatidae > Ranitomeya > Ranitomeya imitator. The sequence goes on from NC_091290.1 coordinate 139,989,942, forward strand.
GCTGTGGGTGATATACTATATGGGTGCTGTGGGGTACTTTATACCGTATGAGGGCTGTGGGTGACATACTGTATGGGACTGTGGGGGGACATTATACTGTATGAGGGCTGTGAGTGACATTATACTGTATGAGGGCTGTGGGGGACATTATACTGTATGGGGGCTGTGGGGGACATTATACTATATGGGGGTCTGCGGGGAACAATACTGTTTTACATGGAAAGCTAAATAGTTAGGATGCACAGCCCAATGGGGAGGAGGCACACCCCCAAACGTACCAAGTAAGAAAAATTAAAGGAACACCAAAACCTTGAACTATCACTCCTGTATGTATAAGTGCAATGTGTAGGTGCACATTCACACTCTGTCCAATAACAGATAAAACAAATGAATATATGAAATACTGACCCACTGATTTCTTTCGACTATGAAGATATTCTGCCCTTGATGTGTGTTGGATAAATGACACTACCACTAATGTGTTGGGAGCATGTATGCCCTACTTTATTTTATGTGTTTTTTTATTTATTGCTCTATTGGTAATGTTAATTTAAACCTTTATGACTTTAGCAAAAAAATGTTGGCTCTGCATTTCCTTTTCTCAGGTAAAACTTATATTACAGATCTTTGCACCAACCTAAGATCCAGATTTTCCCCATCTGCTCCAGCGATTTTGGTTCTGTAGTGTTCCAAGTACTGAAATTCTCTAGGTGCTGAAAGCAAAACATAACAGAATAGATGAGGCTTCCTGCGTTTATAGTCATAGACAGCTCAGGGATCATTTTCGTCTGGAAGCTTTTACATTTTCCTAAACTTTTGGGGTGGAACATTTAAGTGCGATCATCTCTTTGAGGTGTACCTATGTTACCCTGTTTCCATATTTGTGAGTTCTTACACGTGTAACAATAAATAGATAAATGGATTTTTGTTTGGATATATTTTATATTGGATTATTGCGGGTTTTTTTGGCGCCAATTTGCTGATTTGTTGCTTGCAGCATTGGAGAGGGCACAGTCAGGGCCAGTGGCTTGATGATACCACTGGTCATGAACAATCCCAACTATTTTAGCTATGTCCTAACCCAAACTAAGAAGGGATTTACATAAACTCATCCCAAAAGTTGGATTCCAGCCCAGGTTGTTGCATCTCTAGGGGCATCAGACCTAAATTTCTACGGCAACGAAGGAGCCGAGATGGCCAAGTGGGGTGCTGCAGCTTATTTGATCCTCTGATCTGTGGAGGTACTTGAGATTGCTCACCAACGATCATATGGTAGTGGTATAACCTATGGATCAGCATTCACTCGAAAGTCCTGGGTAACTCCATTAGTTTTTTTTCAAGATGACCAATCTAATTTGGAGTTTGGCTTCTGGAATAGTTGTAACTGCAGTTGAAAAGTTACATAAAACCCACGGAAAGCCATCTTATTCTCCTTACCATCATTTACACTGTTCATTCTCTGAATATTCAGCACGTGCACAATGGTCCACAGGACGATGCACAACCAAAACGACCTCTTCTTTGAATCCATCTTTTTGATCACAATCATAGTCTAGAGAATAATAATAATCTTTATTTATATAGCGCCAACATATTCCGCAGCGCTTTACAGCTTAACAGTTTCAAACACAACAGTCATAAGTAACAACGTTAGCAATACAATAATTAAAGCAAAATACGCCGTCCCTGCTCGTGAGAGCTTACAATCTACAATGAGGTGGGGGAGATACAAAGTACAGGAGCTTATTTACAATGATGTATTTACAATGATGGTCCAGCCATCTTCAGGGGGTGGGGGATAGATGGAGATAGTGAATGGGCTACACACAAACGTAAAATGACTAATTAGGGAACGTGATAGGCCGCTCTGAACAAATGTGTTTTGAGGGAGCGCCTAAAACTATGCAAATTGTGGATGGTCCTGATATCTTGGGGTAGAGCATTCCAGAGGATTGGCGCAGCACGGGAGAAGTCTTGGAGTCGGGAGTGGGTGGTACGGATTAGTGCAGAGATTAGCCGAAAGTCATTTGCAGAGCGAAGAGGTCGGTTAGGCCTGATAAGAAATGAGAGAGGAGATGTATGCGAGTGACGCACTGTGGAGAGCTTTGTGGGTGAGAACAAGTACTTTGAATTGTATCCTGTAATGAATGGGCAGCCAGTGTAATGACTGGCGAAGAGCGGACACGTCCGAGTAACGATTAGCCAGATGGACGACCCTGGCTGCTGCATTAAGGATAGACTAGAGAGGGGAAAGTCGAGTAAGGGGGAGGCCAATTAGTAGAGCATTGCAGTAGTCCAGGCGGGAGTGGATCAAGGCCACAGTGAGGGTTTTTGTTGTTTCCATGGTGAGAAAAGGACGGATTCTAGATATGTTCTCTAGGTGTAAGCGGCACGAGCGGGCAAGAGATTGTATATGGGATGTGAAGGAGAGATTGGAGTCAAACATAACACCCAGACAGCGTGCCTGCTGCCGAGCTGTTATTATGGTGCCACCCACGGAGAGGGTAATGTCAGGTTTAGGGAGATTAGTAGATGGCGGGAGCAGAAGAAGTTCAGTTTTGGAGAGGTTGAGATTCAGATAGAGAGCAGACATGATGATGAGACTGCAGACAGACAGTCAGTGGCGTTCTGTAGTACAGTGGGGGGTAAGGTCAGGAGATGATGTGTATAGTTGTGTGTCATCAGCATAAAGATGGTACTGAAAGCCAAATCTGGTGATGGTCTGTCCAATTGGGGCCGTGTAGAGGGAGAAGAGAAGGGGGCCAAGGGCTGAGCCCTGAGGTACCCCGACAGTGAGAGGAAGAGGAGATGAAGTGGAGCCAGAGAACAGAACACTGAAGGAGCGGTCAGAAAGATAGGAGGAGAACCAGGAGAGAGCAGTGTCCTTAATGCCTAGTGACTGGAGCCTAGAGAGTAGGAGAGTGTGGTGAACAGTGTCGAAAGCTGCAGAAAGGTCAAGAAGAATGAGCAGAGAGTGGTCACCATTACATTTTGCTGTCAGAAGGTCATTGGTCACCTTGATGAGTGCAGTTTCTGTCGAATGTAGGGGGCGGACACCAGACTGTGAAGGGTCTAGGAGGAAATGATTGGAGAGGTAACGGGTAAGGCAGGAGTAGATCAGGTGCTCCAAGAGTTTAGAGATGAAGGGGAGATTGGAGACTGGTCTGTAGTTGTTTGTGCAGGATGGGTCGAGGGCGGGTTTCTTTAGTAATGGAGTAATGATAGAGTGTTTGAAGGAGGAGGGTGTGATGATGATGTATAATATGATTTTTTAGTTGTCCCTGTTAGCACATATTGTGGGCTCTGACCCCCACCTTCTCTCTGTGTTTCTGCTGGCAGAGATGTATGTGGATCCCAAATACCTCATGGCCCCCCCCCACAAGAATGTTTATTGCGCTTGTAACTGCACAAATCTCCCTTCAGCTCCAGCTAAAACTGGTCTGATCTGTCTCAAAAGACAGGAGGTTCTTTATTCTATTATAGTAAGATATTGGGCCACCGATTTGGGCTAGAAAAATAATAAGTATATATTGCCAACTTCCGTTGGTAAATCTGCCAACCACTGTAACCACTAGCAGCTAAACGCAACAAATAAAAACTATGGATTTCTCCAGAACCGTGTGGAACAACTAGGATGAATTTGGTATCAATAGAAAGCTAATTTTAATGCAAGATGGATGAGGTGTGTGTTATGACTCTGCCAGATTCTCGAGTGAAGATATGAGAGTTTTATAAGAATTGTTGGAGAAAACTGTACAGCTGAGGAGAGGGGAGGGCGATGTTAACTCAACCCCTTTAGTGATGTCACAAGGCTGCAGTTATAAGTTTTTGCACTTCACCCATTCAGTTTTGCCTGAGGAGCTGTTACAGCAGGTCTCATCTCATGAATTGGGACATTTGGGGCTCCGCCTACCAGCATGGTTGCCTGAGATGATCTGAGCACATGTGAGTTTTATCTTTCTTCTTTAATCCATGTTATTTTATAATTGCTTTGTACATACATACTTTATCTCATATTGTAACATCTTTATATACCTTTTTATAAACACTGCCTGATCTTTATGGAGTAAAATATTTAAAATACTAGCTTCATTCTCCTGCTCTAAAACGTACCCTAAGTCTTCTGAAGGGAATTACGCTACTGTTTTGGGTTAGCTTCGGACCCGTTACTCTAAGCTATTGGCGGCATACCTTCTACTGTGCTTTTGGGAGTCGTTGTAGCGATGGCGACGTTGATAATTATTGTTCCTGCCTGAGTGGGAGTAGTTATATCGCCCTCGCTGCAGCGTGCCCAATAGCCAGTACATAGCAGGCAGCCAATCTGGCAACTAATTACCATAGTTGCAGTACCTAATCTGACTTGAGGGTAAGGGGGTCGCCAAAGAGCTGCAAGTTTTCAAGCGGAACGGTAAAGCGGGATATACATAAATCCCTGCAGTTCGTGTTATATTGCAGGGCAGTGGGATAACTAAAATAAGCCCCTGCGGTAAATTGAGAGGTCATCACTTTGGAGCAGTGGAGGGATAACTAAGATAAGCCCTCTGCACATGTGATAGCCGTGGGCTGGCCAAAGGTCACCCCGATCGTGACGTACTGTTGACAGTCATGGTGTGAATCGTGACAGAGGGGAAAATGCCAGAGGATAGGGAGAGATTAAAGATTGTAGTTAGGTGAGTTGTGATGACTGGAGAGACTGGAGGAAATGTGAGGTAATGGGGTTGGCAGTGCATGTAGTCGGACGAGAAGAGAGGAGCCTGGAGACTTCTTCTTCTGTGATGGGAACGAATGTGGATAGTGAGCCAGGGGAAATGCAGGGAAGGATGGGAGTCGCTGCCTTGGTGTCTGGGAGCGTATTTCCTGACGGATGTTATCTATTTTCTCTATAAAGTGGGAAGCCAGGTCATCAGCACAAATGTCTGTGATAGGGTCTTGTACTTTTGGTCTGAGGAGGGAGTGAAAGGTGTCAAAAAGTTTCTTGGGGTTGTTGGATAGTGAGGAGATCAGAGTGGTGAAGTAGGTCTGTTTGGCGAGGTGAAGGGCAGAGTTATAAGTTTTTAACATAAATATGAAGTGTATGAAGTCTTCTGGTGTGCGAGTTTTCTTCCATAAGCGTTCAGCACTCCTAGAGCATCGCTGGAGAAATCGGGTTTGCGATGTGAGCCGGGGCTGTTTTACTCTGTGTTTGGAGGATCTGAGGGTGATGGGCGCTACTTGGTCCAGGGTACTTGTAAGAGTGTCATTGTAGTGATGTACCGCCAGATCAGGACAAGAAAAAGTGGAGATTGGGGACAATGATGAGTGTAGGGAGTCTGAAAGTGTGTGAGGGTTGATGGCATGTAGATTTCTGAATGTGCGGTAGGTAGGAGGGTTCTGGGGTGGGCGAGGAATTGTGAGTGTGAAGGAGAGAATGTTGTGGTCAGAGAGGGGAAGCGGTGAGTTACCTAGGTAGGAGATTGAACAGAGCCGGACGAAGACCAGGTCAAGGGTGTTACCATCTTTGTGTTGTGATGAAACCTCCACCAGGGGGAGCTGGTGAGGGAAGAGAGGTTAAACATTAAGCGAAGTAACACAGAGCTCAGGCACAGGTGTCACAGGTAATGAGAGAAGTCAGACAAGCCTAAAGTCATACACAAGAATATCAGCGTGGAACAGAAGGGGTGAGCAGGGAATAGTCGGGGACAAGCAAGACGTCAGAGCCTACTGGGATCGTGGTAACCAAATCGTGAGACGTAATACAAAGTCAGTACACAAGCAAAGTCAGCACCAGGAGGGTAACGTGGTATCAGAGACAGAAAACCAGAGCCGAAGTCCAGGGAACAGATTGAGTCATACACGGGTACGGGCAGACAGAGACACAAGGATCACCAAGATCAGGATACAGGTCAGGGGCTCAAGCTGGGAAGCATGAACGATCACTCACAGTGGTAGGCAGGCTGTGAGGGACTGAAATAGCCCAGCTAGCTCAAGAACGAGGCTGATGAGATTAACCCCCGCATGACCAGTCTCAAAAGAGGAAAAATGAAAATAAACTCCGGACTGGACCATGACGTGTGTTTCAGAGGTTGAGAGCTGTGAGAGGCCTAGGAAAGTGGTTAGTGATAGAAGCTTGGATGCAGATGTAGAAGTGGGGCTGTTTATGGGGATGTTGAAGTCTCCCAGGATAAGGGTTGGGAGTTCTGAGGACATGAAGTGCGGCAGCCAGGCAGAGAAATGGTCCTGGAAGTGGGTGGGTGAGCCTGGGGGCCGGTATATGACCGCTACTCTGAGGGAGAGGGGACGAAAGAGCCTGATGGTGTGGACCTCAAAAGAAGGGAATTAGAGTGATGGAGCTGGTGGGGATAACCTGGAAAGTGCATTGTGGGGACAGGAGTATGCCGACTCCATCGCCATGTCTGTTTGTGGGTCTCGGGGATTGTGAGAATTGTAAGCCACCATGGGAAATGGCAGCAGGAGAGACAGTGGCGGGATCCTGTATCCAGGTTTCCGTGAGGGCCAACAGATTAAGAGAGTTTTTCAGAAAGTAATTGTGTAGAAAGAAAAGGAAGCTTGTTACATACAGACCGTGGATTCCAAAGGGCACAATTAAAAGAAGGAGATGAAGGAGTGCAAATAATATTAGTAAGATTATTCAGGTTTCGATGTGAGGTATGGTAGGGGTTGAGGTTGGGGGATGGTGGACCAGGGTTGGGGGAGATGTCCCGAAAACCAGGTGGAAAGCCTAAGTTCTTAAATGGTCACTATCACTAAATCAAAACAATGCATAAATCAATAGTACAAAGGAACATAAAAAACATTGAAATCTGTCTTATCGAAGAAATATTCTTTCTCCACTCATGGGCCACTTCTCCCACTGTTGTAAGTTGTGGTGTCCATTTTAGGGTTGCACAGCAGTCAGCCCTATTCTATACAGTAAAGAAACATATAAACATATGTTTTATAACATGTGAACCCATTGAATTTTTCCAACTTGACTTTAAAGCTCAGTTCACATTTTGCTAATTTTTTTCATGCTTTTTTTTACATTCAGTTCAATTGGTGAAAAATGCTGAAAGAAGTGACATGCTCTATGTAAAAAAAAAACATGCAAAGCACAAAATACTGATGACAAAAACAAACAAACAATGTGTTCATGAGATTTCAGACATCTCATAGGCTTTGCTAGTACTGTGAAAAGAAGCTAAAAATTAGCATTAAAAAAGCATGAAGAAAATGCAGCTAAAACGCCCAATGTGAACTTAGCCTTATGGTTAAATCAGGATCCAAACAATATTTGCTGGAGCATTGCACTTTTTTTTTTTTATAAGTTGGCAGTTTATGCAATGCATACAAAAACGCCTCCTCTCAGTAGTGCCATGTCACAGGTCAGTGCAGGACTCGCCAAGAAAAAAGAAACAAACCAAAAAAGCTGGCACAAAGCGGTTGCAAATGTATTTTCCCGTAAGTGAATTGATCTGCAGTTGTGGATTTTGAACATGCAATGCATAAAGTGACATAAATCTACATACAATAACTTTGATGCAGATTTGCTGCACAAAATCTGCAGCAAAACCTTTAACCTGTGCATAAACCCTACAAGATAAATTTCTGATTTTGACCATTTCGACTTTAGAAACTATACAAGATAGCGGAGTACTGTCTAACAATAAAAAGAGTAAGGGAGTACCTATAAATTAATGTGTATATATTGTGACAAAACACTCTGGGATCGCCTTTGCTGGGGTCAAAGGACACCTGGTTTGTGCATTGAATCTGAGGCGTACAGCAGGTTTCTGAGCAGGCTGACCTCAGGTCAGATTTATTAACGTGAAAGCAACACAAAAAACAAAACATAAAAATAAACCCTAGCCTGTCCGGCACTAACTAAACAAATACGTTGCTATCTCAACAACTGGGGGGGCTTCTCCCACCCAGCTAACATCATACAGATCTTGAGCAGAGCTCTTCACTCACGTTTGTCTCACACAGGCAGGCAATCTGTGTGCCCCAGGCAGACACTGGAAACACCCAGCTGGTCATCTTTTATTCCTGCAATCATTAACCCATTAGCACCCTGAAGATACTGAGTGGCCTAATTCACATAGGACAAACACCTGGGCGAGATATACCTGCCTCCATCTACCACACCAGCATGAGTCTTACATATCCCCCCCCCCTTGCTCAGACCACTCCGGTCGAGCAAGAACACTTTTGAAACAGTGCACTCGGGATAGGGCATCGGCGTTCCCCATCTGCACCCCAGGTCGGTGCTCCACCGTAAAAGAGTAAGCCTGCAGGGCAAGGAACCACCTGGTTACCCGACTATTACGGTCCTTGTGGAGGTGCATCCACTTGAGAGGGGCATGGTCTGTGACCAGCCTAAACTTCCTACCAGCCAGGTAATACTTGAGGGAGTCGAGAGCCCATTTAATGGCTAGGCACTCTTTTTCAACCACGGCATACCTCTGCTCATGTACATTCAGTTTCCGACTGAGATAGAGGACCGGGTGTTCGACTCCGTCCCTCACCTGGGAAAGTACAGCTCCGACACCAGTATCAGAGGCATCAGTTTGTACCACAAACTCGCTGCTGAAATCAGGAGTCACTAGTACGGGCTGAGAGCACAAAGCCCGTTTCAGGCTGTGGAAGGCCTCTTCAGCAGCTGAGGTCCATTTTACCATGACGGAACCCTTCCCCTTGGTAAGATCCGTCAAGGGAGTAGCCATGGCTGCAAAATTGGGTATGAACCGGCGATAATAGCCGGCAATCCCCAGGAAAGCCTGCACTTGTTTCTTGTTCACTGGTTGTGGCCAGCCCTGAATTGCCTGTATTTTGTCGATCTGGGGTTTAACCACTCCTCGGCCAATCACGTAGCCCAAGTATCGGGCTTCTTCAAGCCCGATGTGGCATTTCTTGGGGTTTGCCGTTAAACCTGCATCTCGCAGGTCATCAATCACGGCTTGTACCTTCTGGAGATGAGTTTCCCAGTCCATGCTGTAAATTACGATGTCATCCAGGTAGGCAGAAGCGTACTGTCTGTGGGGCCTCAAGACTCGATCCATCAATCTCTGGAACGTTGCGGGAGCTCCGTGAAGTCCAAACGGCATATAGACATACTGGAACAGACCTTCCGATGTAGCAAATGCCGTCTTCTCTCTGGCCGCCTCGGCCAGAGGAATCTGCCAGTACCCCTTTGTTAAATCCAGGGTCGTAATGTATCGGGCTTTACCAAGCCGGTCGATCAACTCATCGACCCGGGGCATAGGGTACGCATCAAATTTAGAAACTGCATTCAGTTTCCTAAAGTCATTACAAAACCGGATGGAGCCATCCGGTTTAGGTATCAACACAATTGGACTGGACCAGGCGCTGTGTGACTCCTCAATGACTCCTAAGTCCAACATTGCCATCACTTCCCGGGAGACGGCTTCACGGTGGGCTTCCGGAATCCGGTAGGGCTTCACATGAACAGTGACGCCAGGCTCTGTGACAATCTCATGTTTCACCAACTTCGTCTGGCCAGGTTTTTCGGAGAAAAACTGTCGGTTCTGTAACAAAAATTGCTTAACCTCAGATTTTTGTCGTTCTGAGAGAGTCTCAGCAACCTGCACCTCTGGTACAGTAGGTGAACAAACCGGACGGGGCAGATCCGCCGTTAGGGCAGAGCGGTCTTTCCAGGATTTTATCAGATTCACATGATAAATCTGTTCCGGTTTTCTCTTACCCGGCTGGTACACTTTATAGTTCACTTCACCAACTCTTTCTCGGACCTCAAATGGGCCCTGCCATTTTGCCAGGAATTTACTATCCACCGTAGGGATTAGGACCAACACCCTATCGCCGGGTGCAAATGTACGGACCTTAGCGCCTCTATCATAACTTTGCCTCTGGACTCCCTGGGCCTGTAACATATGGTCCCTAACAATGGGCATGACAGCGGCAATACGATCCTGCATTTGTGTTACATGGTCGATCACCGTTTTAAAGGGAGTGACTTGACCTTCCCAGGTTTCTTTTGCGACGTCCAGCAGTCCCCGGGGACGACGGGCGTACAACAGTTCGAAAGGCGAAAATCCTGTGGAAGACTGGGGAACTTCCCTAATGGCAAACAGCAAATAGGGTAACAAGTAATCCCAGTTCTTCCCATCTTTGTCGATCGCCTTCCGGAGCATCTGTTTTAAGGTTTTGTTGAAGCGCTCAACCAGGCCATCTGTTTGAGGGTGATAGACAGACGTACGCAACGGGTCTATTTGTAAGAGCCTGCAGAGCTCCTTCATTACCCTCGACATAAAGGGAGTCCCCTGGTCGGTGAGTATCTGTTTTGGAATTCCCACCCGACTAAACACTTGTACCAATTCCTTGGCGATCGTCTTGGTAGCTGTGTTACGCAAAGGGACGGCTTCCGGGTAACGAGTGGCATAGTCCACGATGACGAGGATATGTTGGTGCCCACGTGCGGATCGGGGAAGGGGCCCAACCAAATCCATCCCAATTCTCTCAAAAGGGACCCCGATGATAGGAAGGGGTACCAAAGGGCTACGGAACTGAGATTTAGGGGCCGCGATTTGGCACTCTGGACAGGACTCACAATAGTTACGCACATCACAATGTATTCCAGGCCACACAAAACAATGCAATATCCTTTCTGTGGTTTTCTGTACCCCCAGATGTCCCCCCATTATATGTCCGTGGGCCAAATCCAGTACCTTCCGCCGATAAGGTTTGGGTACCACTAACCGTTGCACTGTGTCTTCCCCTTTTTTTTCTACCTGGTAGAGCAAATCATTTTCAAGAACCATATACGGGTACGCTAGCCTAGTGTCAGGTTCTACGGGTACCCCATCTATCATTTTTACATTTTTCCTAGCCGGAGTCAGGGTAGGATCTTTCATTTGCTCGCTGTGGAAGTCATCCACCTGGACTCCCAAATCTGGCAGGCAGGGTGCCGGATGGCTGTCTGCCTCCGCCTCTCGCTGAGGTTCCTCAGTTTCCTCTGTTTCCCCCGCCATGACGGAGAAGGGGTACTGAAGGTTAGATTCACTAACCTCCCCAGCAACATCTTCCTGTGGGGTCTCCTCTAGGGACTCGGGACCTCCAGATGGCATGGGAGAAGATTCACGGGTACAGCTACCGTGAAGGAGTAACTGATTCTCCCACAACTGCCAGAAATAGGGAAAATCCCTGCCCAGGATTACATCATGTAACAATGCGGGAACGAGTCCCACTTTGTGCTGCACTGACCCATAGGGAGTAGAAATCCATATGACCGCTGTTAAGTACGAGCGGGTGTCACCATGCACACACGTCACAGAAAACTTGTCAGACGGACCAGACGGAAGTGCCACCAGACTAGCTTTCACCAGAGTCACCACACTTCCAGAGTCTAGTAATGCCACAACATTTTTCCCATCAACAGATAATTCACACAGGTGTTTCGCTGTATCATTTTGACCCGCATTCACACTCACTAGCTGTGTAACCAAAGACATGCGTTTTCTAGAGTCTATAACGTCGCACTGCATGGGTTCAGCGGTAACAGGACAGTTCGCAGAAACATGACCCTTCTCATGGCAGCGGAAACACCTAACAGGTCCCCTACTGAGACCACCGTCCAATACTCTTGGTCTCGGAGTGCGAGCAGTCCCGGACTCCTCCCCCACAGTTTTAAGCGATTTTCCTTCACCCGAGGTCCCTGGAACAGTCTTACCGGTTCCACGAGGAGGAGGCACAGTCCGGGGTTTGGCGGTGTCGTCGGGAAGTCCTTCTGCCACGGAATAACGCTCGACCAACTCCACAAGTTGATCCGCTGTCGTGGGATTTCCTTGGCTTACCCACCTTTTCAGCGCTGGGGGTAGTACTCTCAGGTACTTGTCCAGGACAACCCGCTGGATTATTTCGGGTATTGTCAGTACCTCGGGTTGCAGCCATTTCTTTGTCAAGTAGATCAGGTCGAACATCTGAGACCGCGCTGGTTTATCTTGCTGGTATGTCCACTGATGTACCCTCTGTGCACGGACAGCCGTCGTCACACCCAGCCGGGCCAGGATCTCAGCTTTCAGCTTCTCAAAGTCCTGAGCGACCTCCGGGTCCAAATCATGGTAAGCTTTTTGGGCCTCGCCGGAGAGAAACGGGGCAATTAAATCGGCCCATCGTGCCTTCGGCCACTTCTCTCTCAATGCCGTCCGCTCAAAAGTTGTCAGATATGCCTCGACGTCATCTTCTGCAGTCAGCTTTTGCCAGTATCGACTCACATGGATCCTTCTGGACTCTGCTTCCGGGTCAGCGTCAGGCATGCTCTCCAGGCGCTGCGCCACCTGTTGGAGAAGTTGGCGGTCTGCAACCGTCATGTCCAGTAACTCCTTCAGCTGTGCGGCCATCAAGCGATTAGCTTCGTGCTGTGCGGCAGTGGCCTGCTGCTGTACGGCAGTGGACTGTACTAAGGCTTTCACCACGTCTTCCATGTTGTCGCCTGTGCCACGGTATGCCCGCATTCTCCACCACAATGTGACAAAACACTCTGGGATCGCTTTTGCTGGGGTCAAAGGACACGTGGTTTGTGCATTGAATCTGAGGCGTACAGCAGGTTTCTGAGCAGGCTGACCTCAGGTCAGATTTATTAACGTGAAAGCAACACAAAAAACAAAACATAAAAATAAACCCTAGCCTGTCCGGCACTAACTAAACAAATACGTTGCTATCTCAACAACTGGGGGGGCTTCTCCCACCCAGCTAACATCATACAGATCTTGAGCAGAGCTCTTCACTCACGTTTGTCTCACACAGGCAGGCAATCTGTGTGCCCCAGGCAGACACTGGAAACACCCAGCTGGTCATCTTTTATTCCTGCAATCATTAACCCATTAGCACCCTGAAGATACTGAGTGGCCTAATTCACATAGGACAAACACCTGGGCGAGATATACCTGCCTCCATCTACCTCACCAGCATGAGTCTTACAATATACACAGCTCTGGAAAAAATTAAGATACAACTGCAAATTGTTCAGTTTGTCTGATTTTTCTCTTTTTATGTATATTTTTGAGTAAAATGTAAATTTTTCATTTATTCTACAGGAAAGACATTTATCTTGGTACCGTGTTAGCCAGTAGATAGAAAAGTATTCAGATGTCAGAGTCCTCAGTGGTTGATACCTTTTAATGGCTAACTGAAAAGATGGTAACAAATGGCAAGCTTTTGATACTACTCTGGTCTCTTCATTAGGCAAAGACTAATTCAAATTCTGAAGAATCACATATTTATACACAACACCACACAGAAGTAATGCAACAGATAAGACAGGTGACGTGAAGCTGTTGGAACAGTTCATAGATAAGGAAGTCTTAAGGTACCGTCACACTTAGCGACGCTGCAGCGATACCGACAACGATCCGGATCGCTGCAGCGTCGCTGTTTGGTCGCTGGAGAGCTGAACAGACCGCTCTCCAGCGACCAACGATCCCGAGGTCCCTGGTAACCAGGGTAAACATTGGGTAACTAAGCGCAGGGCCGCGCTTAGTAACCCGCTGTTTACCCTGGTTACCAGCGTAAAAAAACAAACAGTACATACTTACATTCAGCTGTCTGTCCCTTGCCGTCTGGTTCCTGCACTGACTGCTGGCCGTAAAGTGAAAGTGAAAGCACAGCACAGCGGTGAGTCACACAGCGGTGACTCACCGCTGTGGCTGTGCTCTGCTTTCACTTTACGGCCAGCAGTCAGTGCAGGAACCAGACGGCAAGGGACAGACAGCTGAATGTAAGTATGTAGTGTTTGTTTTTTTACGCTGGTAACCAGGGTAAACAGCGGGTTACTAAGCGCGGCCCTGCGCTTAGTTACCCGATGTTTACCCTGGTTACCAGTGAAGACATCGCTGAATCGGTGTCACACACGCCGATTCAGCGATGTCTACGGGGAGTCCAGCGACGAAATAAAGTTCTGGACTTTCTTCCCCGACCAGCGATCTCCCAGCAGGGGCCTGATCGCTGCTGCCTGTCACACTGGACGATATCGTTAGCGAGGACGCTGCAACGTCACGGATCGCTAGCGATATCGTCTAGTGTGACAGTACCTTTAATGTTTTATGGTCCTCTGAATGGGACTGGTTTTATGTTGTGGTGACCCCAGAAGGTCTGAAGAGCAAATTCCTTAACTGATGTAAAAAGACATAAATCCATGCGAAACATTCATTCCTGCACTGAGAGTGTCAAAGGTCATCATCAGTTTATATTTCCATATTCTTCTGTCTCTCTGAGATTTGAAATTACCTTTTAAAACAAGTAATTTCATGTCCATGATGCTGTGATCAGTGAGACAAAAATGTTTTGCTACCGCTAGGTCCATTCTTTTTTCTCTTATTGTGTGGCGATGAGAATTCATCCTTGTTTTAAGTTGTTGCCCTGTCTCCCCCACATACAGTCCCCCAGTTGGGGTTGATTCTGTGGTGAAACTCACAAAATTCATCCTCACCCACAATTACTTTGAATTTGACAACAAGATTCATCTACAGGAGACTGGCACGGCAATGGGAAGTAAAATGGCTCCACAGTATGCAAATCTTTTCATGGCCAAGCTGGAAAGCGACTTTTTGTCCTCATGTCCCATCAGGCCTCTGGCGTACTACCGCATTCATGATATTTTAATTATTTGGACGGAGTCTGAGCCACAGCTAAAGACATTCCATGAACAGTTTAATCAATTTCATCCTACCATCAACTTGACACTCAACTACTCCAGCACTGAAATTAACTTTTTGGACACCATCATTAAGCTGCAGAACAATGAAATAGAGACATCCCTGTATCAGAAGCCAATCGACCGTCCAACATACCTTAAATGGGACAGTTTCCATCCAAAACACATAAAAAACTCTATTGTCTAGAGCCAAGCCATCAGATACAATCGTATATGTTCCAAATCCATGGACACCTTCGTCGCCTCAAAAAGACCTTTTTGAATTAGGGCTACCGTCCAAGAACAATCCAAAACAAAATTACAAGAAGAAGCATCATTGTCAGAAGCTCCCTGTCCTCTCTAACAGCTGAAGGAACCTTTCCATGCAACCAGAAAAAATGTAAAACCTGTCCATCTATAATGACCACGGACAAGATAAAGATCCCCAACTCACATCAGGACTACAAGATCCCAGGTACCTTCAGCTGCGTCACATCTAATGTGGTGTACCTAATTATTTGTACTAAATGTCCAACCGGGGGTCTGTATGTGGGGGAGACAGGGCAGAGACTGAGAACAAGGATGAATTCTCAAAACCACACAATAAGAGAAAAATAATAGATCTACCTGTGGCCAAACATTTTTGTTTCCCCAATCATACCATTATGGACATGAAATTACTTGTATTAAAAGGTAATTTCAAATCTCAGAGAGACAGAAAAGTCTGGGAATATAAGCTGATGATGACCTTTGACACTCTCAGTGCAGGAATGAATGTTTTATGTCTTTTTACATCAATTAAGGAATTTGCTTTTCAGACCTTCTTGGCTCATCACAACATAAAACCAGACCCATTCAGAGGACCATAAAACATTAAGACTTCCTTATCTATGAACTGTTCCAATATCTATATCTATCCCTCTCACATAATGATAATTCTGCTTCACGTCACCTGTCTTGTCTATGGCATTTTTCTGTGCTGTGTTGTGTATAAACATTTGATTCTGCGCCAACGCAGGAAAGAAGAGCGTAGAGTAAGACAGGAGGTGGGGAGAAACGGCGAATAGGCCCCGCCCATCGGACAGGGGTAATTTACATACGAAAAAGGAGAGATTACAAAGGTATTTTGTCAGCAAAGGTGGGAAATCGGGGGATATGAAAGGTACTGCTGTAATGCAGAGCTCAAACACAATTGAACCATATTTTTATCTCAAATCGAAAAAAAAAGGGGTGACAGATTCCCTTTAACTCAGGAAGAGTTCAGAAATCAATATTTGGTGGAATAACCATGATTTTTAATCACAGCTTTCATGCGTCTTGGCATGCTTTCCACCAGTCTTTCACACTGCTTCTGGCTCAAAAATGTAAGCAGTTCTTCTTTGTTTGATGGCTTGTGACTATCCATCATCCTCTTGATTACATTCCAGAGGTTTTCAATGGGGTTCAAGCCTGGAGATTGGGCGGCCATGACAGGGATTTGATGTGGTGGATATAATTACTATATAATTGTCTAAGGGTCACTTCCTTCTGTCTGTCCTTCTTTCTGTCACGGATATTCATTGGTCGAGGCCTCTGTCTGTCGTGGAATCCAAGTCGCTGATTGGTCGCACCAGCTGCCTGTCATGGCTGCCGCGACCAATCAGCGACGGCCACAGTCCGATTAATCCCTCCCTACTCCCCTGCAGTCAGCGCCTGGCGCCCGCTCCATACTCCCCGCAGTCACCGCTCACACAGGGTTAATGCCAGCGCTAACTGTCCGCGTTATGCCGCGGGTAACTCTGTTACCGCCGCTATTAACCCTGTGTGACCAAGTTTTTACTATTGATGCTGCCTATGCAGCATCAATAGTAAAAACATCTAATCTTAAAAATAATAATTAAAAAAAAAATCATTATATACTCACCTTTCGCGACGCTCTGGTGACCGCTCCATGCAAGCGGCAGGTTCCGGTGGCAAGGATGGTATGGGAGAAGGACCTGCCATGACGTCACGGTCATGTGACCGAACTACAAGGGACCCTCGGAAGGTGAGTATATGTTTATTTTTTATTTTTTAACCTGTGACATACGTGGCTGGGCAATATACTACGTGGCTGGGCAATATACTACGTGGCTGGGCAATATACTACGTGACTGGGCAGTATACTACGTGGCTGGGCAATATACTACGTGACTGGCCAGTATACTACGTGGCTCTGTGCTGTATACTACATCACTGGGCAATATACTACATAACTGGGCAATATACTACGTGGCTGGGCAATATACTACGTGACTGGCCAATATACTACGTGGCTGGGCAATATACTACGTGGCTGTGCAATATACTATGTGGCTGGGCAATATACTACGTGGCTGGGCAATATACTACGTGGCTCTGTGTTGTATACTACATTAACTACATAAATAGTAAGAAACTAAAAAATGATAGTGTTGGCCCCCTTAAAAATAGTCTGGGTGAAATGGTGGATGAGGATGAGGAAAAAGCCAATATGCTAAATGATTTTTTTTTTCATCAGTATTTACACAAGAAAATCCCATGGCAGACAAAATGACTGGTGATAAAAATTCCCCATTAAATGTCACCGGCTTAACCCAGCAGGAAGTGCGGCGGCGTCTAAAAATCACTAAAATTGACAAATCTCCGGGCCCGGATGGGATACACCCTCGAGTACTGCAGGAATTAAGTACTGTAATAGATAGACCATTATTTTTAATCTTTAAAGACTCCATAATAACAGGGTCTGTGCCACAGGACTGGCGTATAGCAAATGTGGTGCCAATATTCAAAAAGGGAACAAAAACTGAACTCGGAAATTTTAGGCCAGTAAGCTTAACCTCTACTGTGGGTAAAATCCTGGAGGGCATTCTAAGGGACGCTATACTGGAGTATCTGAAGAGGAATAACCTCATGACCCAGTATCAGCACGGGTTTACTAGGGACCGTTCATGTCAGACTAATCTGATCAGCTTCTATGAAGAGGTAAGTTCCGGACTGGACCAAAGGAACCCAGTGGATGTAGTGTATATGGACTTTTCAAAAGCTTTTGATACGGTGCCACACAAAAGGTTGATACATAAAATGAGAATAATGGGGATAGGGGAAAATATGTGTAAGTGGGTTGAGAGCTGGCTCAGGGATAGGAAACAGGGTGGTTATTAATGGAGCACACTCGGACTGGGTAGCGGTTAGCAGTGGGGTACCACAGGGGTCTGTATTGGGCCCTCTTCTTTTTAACATATTTATTAATGACCTTGTAGGGGGCATTCAGAGTAGAATTTCAATATTTGCAGATGACACTAAACTCTGCAGGGTAATCAATACAGAGGAGGACAATTTTATATTACAGGATGATTTATGTAAACTAGAAGCTTGGGCTGATAAATGGCAAATGAGCTTTAATGGGGATAAATGTAAGGTCATGCACTTGGGTAGAAGTAATAAGATGTATAATTATGTGCTTAATTCTAAAACTCTGGGCAAAACCGTCAATGAGAAAGACCTGGGTGTATGGGTGGATGACAAACTCATATTCAGGGGCCAGTGTCAGGCAGCTGCTACAAAGGTAAATAAAATAATGGGATGCATTAAAAGAGGCATAGATGCTCATGAGGAGAACATAATTTTACCTCTATACAAGTCACTAGTTCGACCACACTTAGAATACTGTGCACAGTTCTGGTCTCCGGTGTATAAGAAAGACATAGCTGAACTGGATCGGGTGCAGAGAAGAGAAACCAAGGTTATTAGAGGACTGGGGGGTCTGCAATACCAAGATAGGTTATTACACTTGGGGCTATTTAGTTTGGAAAAGCGAAGACTAAGGGGTGATCTTATTTTAATGTATAAATATATGAGGGGACAGTACAAAGACCTTTCTGATGATCTTTTTAATCATAGACCTGAAACAGGGACAAGGGGGCATCCTCTGCGTTTGGAGGAAAAAAGGTTTAAGCATAATAACAGATGCGGATTCTTTACTGTAAGAGCAGTGAGACTATGGAACTCTCTGCCGTATGATGTTGTAATGAGTGATTCATTACTTCAATTTAAGAGGGGACTGGATACATTTCTGGAAAAGTATAATGTTACAGGGTATATACACTAGATTCCTTGATAGGGCGTTGATCCAGGGAACTAGTCTGATTGCCGTATGTGGAGTCGGGAAGGAATTTTTTTCCCCAAGGTGGAGCTTACTCTTTGCCACATGGGTTTTTTTTGCCTTCCTCTGGATCAACATGTTAGGGCATGTTAGGTTAGGCTATGGGTTGAACTAGATGGACTCAAAGAATTCCTTCAACCTTAATAACTATGTTACTATGTAACTATGTAACATCACTGGGCAATATACTACGTAACTGGGCAATATACTACGTAACTGGGCAATATACTACGTGGCTGGGCAATATACTACGTGGCTGGGCAATATACTACGTAACTGGGCAATATACTACGTGGCTGGGCAATATACTACGTGGCTGGGCAATATACTACGTAGCTGGGCAATATACTACGTGACTGGGCAATATACTACATCACTGGGCAATATACTACGTGGCTGGGCAATATACTATGTAGCTGGGCAATATACTACATCACTGGGCAATATACTACATCACTGGGCAATATACTACGTGGCTGGGTAATATACTACGTGGCTTTGCAATATACTACGTGGCTGGGCAATATACTACGTGGCTGGGCAATATACTACGTGACTGGGCAATATACTACATCACTGGGCAATATACTACATCACTGGGCAATATACTACGTGGCTGGGCAATATACTATGTAGCTGGGCAATATACTACGAGGCTGGGCAATATACTACGTGACTGGGCAATATACTACATCACTGGGCAATATACTACATCACTGGGCAATATACTACGTGGCTGGGCAATATACTATGTAGCTGGGCAATATACTACGTGGCTGGGCAATATACTACGTGACTGGGCAATATACTACATCACTGGGCAATATACTACATCACTGGGCAATATACTACGTGGCTGAGCAATATACTACGTGGCGGGGCAATATACTACGTCACTGGGCAATATACTAAGTCACTGGGCAATATACTACGTGACTGTGCAATATACTACGTGACTGGGCAATATACTACGTGACTGTGCAATATACTGCGTGGACATACATATTCTATAATACCCGATGCGTTAGAATCGGGCCACCATCTAGTACTAAATATACGGGTCCGGACACCATATCCGGATCTACAGCCTTACTACAGAGTCTGTGCACTTTGTGGTTGATTGGTGGGGGTCTCAAGACCCTGATTGATCTGCTTCACATGTTAGGTACCACCTCTCATTCGGTCAGTTCTGCAGCCGGTATATTATCCTCTGAAACGCTTCAGTGGTTCAGAGAATATATACGTTGAAGATTTGGCCAGCGACCATAGCGGTGGGCCAGACTAGTCCTGCTCTGCCCCCGGCCGGCTCTTCCTCGCGCCTCTGTAGGTGATTGACAGATCTCACTCTCATGTACATAGAGAGGAATCTGTCAGTCACTTGCTGCAGCGCTGGGAAGAGCCGGCCAGGGGCACCACAAGACTATTCTAGTACCCGGACGGATCTTCAAAGTATAATTTTTCTTAAACTCTGGAACATTTCAGGGAATAATATCCTTGGCTGCGATGGTGTAGCCAGGCCCTGATTCAGTTTGGGCAGCAGGAATCGCCTGACGTAAATATACATGAACTATAATAAGAGCGGACAGTGGCGCCTATAGGTGCACAACTCTCTCCTAGTGCGGAAACAGAATTGTTCTACTGATTGCCCAGGGTCCCAGTGGTCGGACAGGGATGACATATCACTTACCATCACTATGAAATCTTACCTGGACGCAGTGATGATGAGGATGATCTGATGAGGGAGAGATGACACCGTCACACAAATGAAATCCATAATGGCATCCTCTCCCCAAAATGTGCTGTATATCCCCAGTGTTTATACAGGAGGTTAATCAGTCCTGGTGGCAAACATTGCAGAAATACAAACCTCACTTACTGGAAATGTTCGGTTCAAGGTCGCCCCGTATTAAGAAATATTCGCTGGAAGTCGGGTTTTCGAGGATCACTGGAGCGCGCGCTGTCGTCACCTCCTAACCCCGGCCAGCTTCGGGGGCAGTCCTTATAAGCTAGAGAGCTGCGGTGGTCGGTCTCCTTGGCAACGAGCTGTAAACAAAAGAAACATGTGAATAGCTCAAGGACTAAATTACAAAAGTGCTTGTTTTTATGTGCACTATCCATCCATGAAGATAGGAGTGACCCTTTAATTTGGCGCGGCGTGCAAATGAGCCTGCTCTGTTGGGGTCCCCCGCATGATCCCTCATTATCGGCCTGTCATAATTATAGACGATCACTGTAACACCCCTTTAAAAATACAGGGGACACAAGGGTGACTGCAAGCTGTTCCTAGAAATGGTCACCTCCCCGGCCTCCTCCAGATGCAGGGTGACTACTGGAATCTGTATCTGACACTTCCGCCAAGTGGCCACTAGATGGCGCATTCCTACAGTAGTTTGGCCCAGCGCAGCCACTGTAGCCGGTTGCTATGGAGATGAGAACTCCGGAAGTGAGATGTCCCTGCACTGGAACAGAATGAGCCCGAGCGAGGAGGAGACCGTGTGGAACAGTGAGAGATTGTCCCAGGTGGTCACACTGCCCTCAGTCACTACATAAAGCTCAGCGAGCACTGTCCAAAGCAACCAATCAGGTTTCTGCTTTCATATATTAAACGTAGCTAGAAAGTGAAAGAAGCAAGCTGATTGGTTGTATTTTTTTTTTCCGTTCAATCAACTTTATGTATACATAACTGCAATAATGACCATACTGTTACCCATAGCAACCAATCACATTGCAGCTTTTAGAGTTCAGGAGCAACGGAAAAAAAATGAAAGGTGCCGTCTCATTGGTTTATAGTATCGTAATTTTTTTTTCAATCAGCTTTATATGTAAACTGTTTATATTCAGTGTAACACTAGAGAATGTGGCTTAACTGAAGTGGTCAAATAAAGTCATACATTTTCCAAGAATTAGTTATGAAATAATTCTGTCATTATTTTTTTTATCAGGAAAGACGGTGGTGTTATGCCTAATACTGCCATATAGTGCATAAACAGACGTCCACGCGCTATATACACACGCCGTGTACGCTTATACAGACCGCTCATAAAATGTTCACGCTAAAATGGGTGTATGACAGATCCACGGTCCGGAGGGGCAGCGCGTCCACAGGAATTGCACTAACAATCCACCGAAAAAGCATTCTCCATTTCTGATTTTCCTGTGGAAGCTGAATCAGCGTTAACCAGTCGCTTGGGCGCTGCAGGCGATCAACAGTCACTGATCGGCTGCAGTGTTCATGTATTGTCCAAAGCAGAAGAAACCGTGTGGACAACAACTCCTTTCACACAATCGCCATTTTTGAGCACATTGTGTTTTTATAGATTTGTCATTTCTATTATTTTTTTTCAGGTTCCTTTAAGAGTCTTAAAGGCACACGGCGGGGCTGTCACTTCTTGCCATTTCTGTTTTGAGGATACGAAACTCCTGACAAGTTCCCATGATGCAACAGCAAAACTGTGGGTAGGTGACTCCCGGGGTACTGGGCTGGACCTGCAAATTTGGGGACTGTGTTTCCATGACTGTAACACTTCTGTAGTCCGTCATCGTCATCTGGGAGCCTGAACACCTAGTCATGGGCTATCCAGAATTACAGCCCATCATGGCTCTACTATGAATCCATAGGCAAGTCGGTTGTCCACTACCATTAATAGCTTATCTTTATGATAGCTCATCAATGTCTGATCAGTCGGGGTCCAACACCCGTCCCCCCCAATCAGATATCTTAGGCTAACGTTGACCGGAACTGCTCAATTGAGGAGCTGCTCCATCTTCTGATAGTGAGCGCTGGGTACTGCACATCTGCCTCCTATTCAAATAGATAAGGGGAGGATCTGCAGTACCCTGCGCCTCGCCACTATCAGAAAGACGGAGCAGCTCCGCAGTTCTGGCCACCACCCACACCAAGAACGTCTGATCATCGGGCGTGCTTTGTGTCAGACCCCGACCTAGGACATCAATGATAAAGTAGTGGGAACCTCTTTAAAGGGATTGTCCAGGAATTGTTGCGTTCAGACGCTGACATGGTCGCTACTAACCTGTGATTCATGGTCATGTTATAGAAAGATCCCGTATTGAGCTCCCATTATTAGCCAGAGCAGAGATCTGCTGGATGTTAATGGTCACCTGGCCATGTAATGTCACTTATACAGAGAACTGTGATGATATGGAGGCAGCCATAACTGTATCTGATTCTTCCTGACTGAACAGTAATTTTACGTTTTTTTTATTTTATTTTTTTTTAGGATGTCTCTACTTGTTCCCCGATCTGTGATTTTAAAGATGAGCACAGTGGTCCTATCTCTGACTGCAATCCGACAGGTGACAACACCAGGTGACAATTTTCTCATCAACTTCGAATTTTGCACATCCAACATTCACGGTCCGAACGTGGCTCTCCCGACCCGAACTCTGCAGCCTCATATATTCCTATATGCTTTTTATGATTACTGTTTCCTTCTATTGTGTTAATCATCATTTTCCTGACCTCTAGGATGGTGACATCATCATATGACAAAACTGTCAAGCTTTGGGATTTGCAGACTGGGAAAGTGCTGGTATGTAATGATTACTATTACTCTATATATACTGTATATGATGTATCATAAATAATATAATATTCTGTCACCAGTGGTCGGTGAGCCTGGATGGCCTTGTTACATCATGCAGCGTTTCAGGAGATGGAAAACACGTAGTCTGCAGCGTTGATGTGGAAAATGGCATCTGTATCATCGATTGCACGATGGCTTCCAAAGTGATGTATATTAAAGGTAATTCTACTCATTAAAGGGTTATTCCTACGGTAGTAAGTTATCCCTGGAAATACTACTCTTTGCTTCCTTCCAGACTTGAGATGGGGCTGATGCAACCAATCAGATCTGTGCTTCCAAACACTGATTTGCCCATGAAATTATCGGCAGCGATCTGATTAGTTGCTATAGGGTTAAAGAGGGTTTCTCAGAAGATAGGGACCCCAATAAGGCTTTGCAGAGCCCCTTCTATGAAGTTAATGGCACAATTCACACATGCAATTGGGGAAAAACCACAGCATGCAGCTTCAGTCAGACGGGTGCGCAAAATTCCACATAGTGTCTATTTGTGCACGTTTCCTCTGGCAGTTGTGGGATGTAACTCGCAGACACGGACCCTCGCTCATATGTTCATATATAAAGCCAAGCGATTCTTCCCTCTGTCAGATCATCACTCGTCCACCATAACAAGATGCTGTTTTGATCCGGAAAGTCGGAGAATTTGTTCCGTATCATCTGACAGATCTGTGAAATTGTGGGACATAACTGCAAAACGTACGACCATCCAAATCAAACGGTAAGTAGCGGCAAGAGTGTGGACGAGTATTCTGCAGGATTACACAGGACGGCACCATTATCCTAGTGTCATTTTATTGCAGGGCACACGACAATGTGATTTCAGACTGCGGCTTCAGTCCCAATGGCACATCGCTGTGCACAGCATCCTGGGATAAAGGCTTAAAAGTCTGGGATGTTAACACCGGAGAATTCCGCCATAGAGGACCCGAACATCTCCAAAACGCTCACACGGGATCGGTCAGCTCTTGCGTCTTCTCACAGGATGGTGAGTTACTTTGGGGAATTCAAGCCCTGGGTCTCCTCCACTGCTCGCAGCGTGTGTAATTGTCTGTAGGGCAGACGTCACATTAACGGCTCTGCAGGCAATCAAATCAGGCAGAGCCGCTGAGCTCAGTGACTGGCTGCAGTGCTATCGGTGGGATGTCAGCCCTGCTGACAATAACAGACATCAGGAGCATCAGCAGAGACTCAGCCCTAGACCCGGAGAGGGTGAGTAAAGCACAGTTTGTATATATTTAGAAGAAAAAAAACAAGAAAAGAGGTTTTTCAAAACTGGGGAAACTGATCAGACTGTGACGTATAATGGAGAACTAGATAAGTAAAGAAGAGTTAGATTATGGATTGTGTGAGGCCTACGTAAAATTGTGGGTTTTAGGGCACGCGTGAAACTGTGGATGTTGGATATTAATCGGATTTTTTGGGGTAGCGCATTCTAGAGAAGGGCTGCAGCGAAAGAAAAGTCTTGAAGGTGGGAAGGGGAGGTTTGGATTATAGGGGCAGTCCAGGAAGAGATGTAAATACTAACCCGAGTCTCAATGAGACACTGTAATGCTCTTCTTCCTCCTCAGCGTCCGTCCTTCTATCCGGAGGATATGATAAAACAATTGTCCTCTGGGATGTTCTGTCCAAGTGCAAGAAGCTTGTGCTAAAGGTAAGTTCCCCTGAGTTCTGGTGACTGCATCTACCTACCTACCTGCGGAAGAGCAAAAGGAAGGCAGCGCTCCTATACAGGCCAGGTGAAAAAGTGATTTATTTATTCCATGTTTCAGAAATAATGCAAGCATGGAATAAATGGGTCACTAAGTCACTTTTTCACCTAGATTATATGGGACTGCAGCCCTTCTTTAATTGTTCTGTATTTACTGGTCCGTGGACGTGGAGGTTTCTACTGGCACTAAATTTTGATCCTTCCTTCCCTTCCTTCCAACCTCCTATCCCTCCATCCATTCATCCCTCTATCTATTCCTCCTTCCATCCTCCTATCCCTCCATCCATTCATCCTTCTATCTATCCCTCTATCCATTCATCTCTCTATCCATCCCTCCTTCCATCCTCCTATCCCTCCTTCCATCCTCCTATCCCTCCATCCATTCATCCCTCTATCTATTCCTCCTTCCATCCTCCTATCCCTCCATCCATTCATCCTTCTATCCATCCCTCCTTCCATCTCTCCATCCCATCGTTAGGGTCACACTGATTGGGTCCTGGATGTTGCACTGAGCGCCAACAAGAAGTGGATCTTGTCTTCCTCTAAGGTAAAATCATGAGCCGCTCCTGCTGCCTCTTGGGCCATGACAGCGGTTTCTGGATTAGTATACTGAGGTATATGTGGACGGTTTTGGGGTCACCGCACATGACTGATTCCAGAGCCCGATCCATGGATGACCCCTGTAAGGACAGATGCAATGCGCATGTGATTACTGACTGTCCATCCACACAGGACTCTACACTGCGACTGTGGAACATAGAGAATTACGAAGAAATCCCTGCGGTCATTGAGAACAAGAAGGCGATCGGCTCTCGGCTGACGCAGGTAAATACTCCTGTCAATCACTAAGGACTTAATGTGCCGAAGAACAAGAGAAAGGACGCCGGCCCCGCCATATATAAATGTGGTATAAGTGATGGAGGGGGCGATGAGGGTCACGTGGCGGTGAGACTGTTGTTTTATAGGCGGAAAGTTCTATTTGTTTACTAAGTTTTCATATTTTTCAGTGTGAACAGTGCAAGAAGCCGTTTCCTATCATGTACTGGGACAATGCAAACGTGATCACCAAATGCTTCTTCTGTCGCCTCTCTGCCCCGTGTAGCAGTATGCCCACCCTGCCCATGGTGCTCCCCACCAGCCCCTGTGCCGTGTAATATCACATCTATATTACATGTGAATTATAACGCCTGTTACTACAGCAGGAATAAAGGTGAAAAGGCCGAAAAATGCAAAATAAGAGACCTCTGTTTATGGCTTGTTATTGGATTCTGGTTCTTTATGATGTAATGAGTGTGTATATGTCTGTATGGATGTGTAATGTGTATATGTGTATACCATATACAGTATGTGTGTGTGTGCAGTGTGTTTGTATGTACGGTGTATATGTGTGTGTGTACTATATATATGTGTGTGCGTATGTACTATATGTACTATATATGTGTGTGTGGGTGTATATGTATGGATGTGTATATGTATATACTATATACGTGTGTGTACATGTGTGTGTATGTACGGTGTATATGTGTGTGGTATATGTGTGTGTGTGTATGTCTGTATGGATGTGTATATGTATATACTATATACAGTATGTGTGTGTGCAGTGTGTTTGTGTGTGTATGGTGTATATGTGTGTGCTTATGTACTATATATGTGTGTGTATATGTCTGTATGGATGTGTATATGTTCTGTGTGTGTATATGAATATACTATATGTGTGTGTATTGTATATATTTGTGTATCGATGTGGATATGTATGTACTATATACAGTATATGTGTGTATATGTGTGTGGTGTGTGTGTATGAATGTACTCTGTGTATTGTATGTATGTGTTTCTCAATTTGTATATGTATGTACTATATGTGTGTATATGTTTGTAGTATATATGTGTGTCTGTATATGTATGTACTGTACATCTACAGTATGTCTTTATGTATGAACGGTATATATGCGTATATATGTACTTTATATGTGTATGTATATACGGTATATGTATGTGCTATGTGTGTATATGTATGTACTAGATATGTCTTTATGGATGTGTATAGGTACAGTATGTACTATGTGTGTGTATATGTATGTGTGTATGTATATGTTTGTACTATGTGTGTATATGTATATACTATATATGTGCGTATGTATTATATATGAGTGTATATGTATTATATATATTTGTGTGTATATGTATGTACTATATATATATATATATATATACAGTATATATATATATATGTGTGTCTGTACATATATGTGTCTGTACTACATATGTGTATGTATGTATGGTTTTTGTGTGTATGTGCAGGTGTATAATTCTCTGAATATCTGAATGTGAATGTGTTCTATAAGTGTGTGTATTACTGTGTATATGTATAAGCCTATGTATATGTGATTACATGCGTATATGTCGGGCTTGGCAAATAAAAATTTCCTGAGGGGCCAAATGAGAGGTCATTACTGTTGTGAAATACCAAACCATAAGGCTGTAAATAAATTCTGCTCGATATTATTATTAAAATTAATTTTATTGCCTAATGTTGAGCAAAATTCTGGTGACGCGCTGCTACTGCTGCAACATGTTACAATAGCACTAATGGTGATTTGCATTCTTACTACTAGCAGCGAATCAAAGCAATATAATGTACTACTCTTTATAAAGTTTTTAGTCGTTTGATCCTGTTATTCAGGCCTAAAACCTTAATCAACAGCTCCCACCACACAGTATGATCCCCAGTCATCCCACCACACAGTATAATCCCCAGTCATCCCACCACACAGTATGATCCCCCCAGTCATCCCACCACACAGTATGATCCCCCTAGTCATCCCACCACACAGTATGATCCCCAGTCATCCCACCACACAGTATGATCCCCCCAGTCATCCCACCACACAGTATGATCCCCCCAGTCATCCCACCACACAGTATGATCCCCCCAGTCATCCCACCACACAGTATGATCCTCCCAGTCATCCCCACACACAGTATGATGTCCACACAACACCCTACACACAGTATGATCCCCCAGTCATCCCACCACACAGTATGATCCCCCCAGTCATCCCACCACACAGTATGATCCCCACGGTCATCCTCACACACAGTATGATCCCCAGTCATCCCACCACACAGTATGATCCTCCCAGTCATCCCCACACACAGTATGATGTCCACACAACACCCTACACACAGTATGATCCCCCAGTCATCCCACCACACAGTATGATCCCCCAGTCATCCCACCACACAGTATGATGTTGACACAACACCCCCACACCCAGTATGCCCACACACACGCCCAATCATCTCCACACACAGTATAATCCCCCCAGTCATCCCCACACACAGTATGATCCCCCCAGTCATCCCACCACACAGTATGATGTCGACACAACACCCCCACACCCAGTATGCCCACACACACACCCAATCATCTTCATACACAGTATAATCCCCCCAGTCATCCCCACACACAGTATGATCCCCCCAGTCATCCCACCACACAGTATGATGTCGACACAACACCCCCACACCTAGTATGCCCACACACACACCCAATCATCTTCACACACAGTATAATCCCCCCAGTCATCCCCACACACAGTATGATCCCCCCAGTCATCCCACCACACAGTATGATGTCCACACAACACCCCCACACTAAGTATGATGTCCACACAACGCCGCCACACAGTATGATCCCCCAGTCATCCCCACACACAGTATGATCCCCCCAGTCATCCCACCACACAGTATGATCCCCCCAGTCATCCCACCACACAGTATGATGTCCACACAACACCCCCACACTGAGTATGATGTCCACACAGCGCCCCCACACAGTATGTTCCTCCAGTCATCCTCACACACAGTATGATCCTCTGAGTCATCCCACCACACAATATGATGTCGACACAACACCCCCACACACAGTATGATCCCCCATTCATCCCCACACACAGTATGATCCCCCCAGTCATCACCACACACAGTATGATCCCCCCAGTCATCCCACCACACAGAATGATGTCCACACAACACCCCCACACAAAGTATGATCCCCCCAGTCATCCCCACACACAGTATGATCCCCCCAGTCATACCCACACACAGTATGATCCCCCAGTCAACCCCACACACAGTATGATCCCTCCCGTCATCCTCACACACATTATGATCCCCCCAGTCATCCCACCACACAGTATGATGTCAACACAACACCCCCACACACAGTATGATCCCCCAGTCATCCCCACACACAGTATGATCCCCCCAGTCATCCCCACACACAGTATGATCCCCCCAGTCATACCCACACACAGTATGATCCCCCCAGTCAACCCCACACACAGTATGATCCCCCCAGTCATACCCACACACAGTATGATCCCCCAGTCAACCCCACACACAGTATGATCCCTCCCGTCATCCTCACACACATTATGATCCCCCCAGTCATCCCACCACACAGTATGATGTCAACACAACACCCCCACACACAGTATGATCCCCCCAGTCATCCCCACACACAGTATGATCCCCCCAGTCATCCCCACACACAGTATGATCCCCCCAGTCATACCCACACACAGTATGATCCCCCAGTCAACCCCACACACAGTATGATCCCTCCCGTCATCCTCACACACATTATGATCCCCCCAGTCATCCCACCACACAGTATGATGTCAACACAACACCCCCACACACAGTATGATCCCCCCAGTCATCCCCACACACAGTATGATCCCCCCAGATCCCCCCAGTCATCCCACCACACAGAATGATGTCCACACAACACCCCCACACAAAGTATGATCCCCCCAGTCATCCCCACACACAGTATGATCACCCAGTCATCCCCACACACAGTATGATCCCTCCAGTCATCCCCACACACAGTATGATCCCTCCAGTCATCCCCACACACATTATGATCCCCCCAGTCATCCCACCACACAGTATGATGTCCACACAACACCCCCACACTGAGTATGATATCCACACAACGCCCCAACACAGTATGATCCCCTCAGACATCCCCACACACAGTATGATCCCCCCAGTCATCCCCACACACAGTATGATGTCCACACAACACCCTACACACAGTATGATGGAAACACAACACCCCCACACACAGTATGATCCCCCCAGTCATCCCCACACACAGTATGATCCCCCCAGTCATCCCCACACACAGTATGATCCCTCCAGTCATCCCCACACACATTATGATCCCCCCAGTCATCCCACCACACAGTATGATGTCCACACAACACCCCCACACTGAGTATGATATCCACACAACGCCCCAACACAGTATGATCCCCCCAGTCATCCCCACACACAGTATGATGTCCACACAACACCCTACACACAGTATGATGGAAACACAACGCCCCCACACACAGTAGAATCCCCCAGTCATCCCCACACACAGTATGATCCCCCAGTCATCCCAACATAGATAAATAATAAGGTTAGATGAAATAAAGAGCAATCTGACTAAAATGATTAGTGAGCGGTTCCCTTTGTGTGAGGCTTCCGCCGGCCCAGGCTGTAGCTGAGGGTTCCTGTTTTGAGCCTGAACCTCCGTGCGGCGCCGTGGCTTAGTTGGTTAAAGCGCCTGTCTAGTAAACAGGAGATCCTGGGTTCGAATCCCAGCGGTGCCTTTTGTTTTATGGACATTTGTTTTCTGCTTTTAATGTGTATTTTTCTTCTCTTTATTAATTGAAGTGGCCAGCTAGTGACCCAGCCCGTGTAGTACGATCACTGACACCCGGGGTGGGACATCATCTACACTTATATTATTATCCCATGGACGAGAAGTCCTCACTCATCGTGCACTTTGCCGGCGCCTGCCATCTCTGTGCAGAGAAGGGTCCTAGCGCCGACATGTCCTTCCTACTAATACTCAAAATAATCTGTGACGTCATATATTTCATATTGTAGTTGTAAGAATTATTACTGTGTGTATCGCCATCTAGCGGCGGCGGCGCGCTATAGTTTGGCCGTAGAAGGAGTCTGTATAGCGACAGCTGGCGGCAGAAGCGGGAATGGCGCCGTGCGGCGTCATGAGGTGACGAACTTTTCACGGTTTTGTTCCTTCTTCTATAATTTTAGTATTTTGCCCCCATAAACGAGAGGAGCCTTTAGCTTTGAGACCCCCGTGCGAGTGACGTGGTAAAAAGCTGCAGCCTGTGTCACCGGCGACGGTCATTGACGTCTGTTGAGCCTGTGTCATCCGCAGTACCCCCATTATCATCCAGAGAGGACCCCCATAACCTGTGTCATCCGCAGCACCCCCATTATCATCCAGAGAGGACCCCCCATAACCTGTGTCATTCGCAGCACCCCCATTATCATCCAGAGAGGACCCCCATAACCAGTGTCATCCTCAGCACCCCCATTATCATCCAGAGAGGACCCCCATAACCTGTGTCATCTGCAGCACCCCCATTATCATCCAGAGAGGGCCCCCATAACCTGTGTCATCTGCAGCACCCCCATTATCATCCAGAGAGGACCCCCCATAACCTGTGTCATCCGCAGTACCCCCATTATCATCCAGAGAGGGCCCCCCATAACCTGTGTCATCTGCAGCACCCCCATTATCATCCAGAGAGGGCCCCCCATAACCTGTGTCATTCGCAGCACCCCCATTATCATCCAGAGAGGACCCCCATAACCTGTGTCATCCGCAGTACCCCCATTATCATCCAGAGAGGACCCCCCGTAACCTGTGTCATCTGCAGCACCCCCATTATCATCCAGAGAGGACCCCCATAACCAGTGTCATCTGCAGCACCCCCATTATCATCCAGAGAGGACCCCCCATAACCTGTGTCATTCGCAGCACCCCCATTATCATCCAGAGAGGACCCCCATAACCAGTGTCATCCTCAGCACCCCCATTATCATCCAGAGAGGACCCCCATAACCTGTGTCATCTGCAGCACCCCCATTATCATCCAGAGAGGGCCCCCATAACCTGTGTCATCTGCAGCACCCCCATTATCATCCAGAGAGGACCCCCCATAACCTGTGTCATCCGCAGTACCCCCATTATCATCCAGAGAGGGCCCCCCATAACCTGTGTCATCTGCAGCACCCCCATTATCATCCAGAGAGGGCCCCCCATAACCTGTGTCATTCGCAGCACCCCCATTATCATCCAGAGAGGACCCCCATAACCTGTGTCATCCGCAGTACCCCCATTATCATCCAGAGAGGACCCCCCGTAACCTGTGTCATCTGCAGCACCCCCATTATCATCCAGAGAGGACCCCCATAACCTGTGTCATCTGCAGCACCCCCATTATCATCCAGAGAGGACCCCCCGTAACCTGTGTCATCTGCAGCCCCCCCATTATCATCCAGAGAGGACCCCCCGTAACCTGTGTCATCTGCAGCACCCCCATTATCATCCAGAGAGGACCCCCATAACCAGTGTCATCCGCAGCACCCCCATTATCATCCAGAGAGGACCCCCATAACCAGTGTCATCCGCAGCACCCCCATTATCATCCAGAGAGGACCCCCCATAACCAGTGTCATCCGCAGCAGCCCCATTATCATCCAGAGAGGGCCCCCATAACCAGTGTCATCTGCAGCACCCCCATTATCATCCAGAGAGGACCCCCATAACCAGTGTCATCCGCAGCACCCCCATTATCATCCAGAGAGGACCCCCATAACCAGTGTCATCTGCAGCACCCCCATTATCATCCAGAGAGGACCCCCATAACCAGTGTCATCCGCAGCACCCCCATTATCATCCAGAGAGGACCCCCCATAACCTGTGTCATCTGCAGTACCCCCATTATCATCCAGAGAGGACCCCCATAACCTGTGTCATCTGCAGCACCCCCATTATCATCCAGAGAGGACCCCCATAACCAGTGTCATCCGCAGCACCCCCATTATCATCCAGAGAGGACCCCCATAACCAGTGTCATCTGCAGCACCCCCATTATCATCCAGAGGACCCCCATAACCAGTGTCATCCGCAGCACCCCCATTATCATCCAGAGAGGACCCCCCATAACCTGTGTCATCTGCAGTACCCCCATTATCATCCAGAGAGGACCCCCATAACCTGTGTCATCCGCAGCACCCCCATTATCATCCAGAGAGGACCCCCATAACCAGTGTCATCTGCAGCACCCCCATTATCATCCAGAGAGGACCCCCATAACCAGTGTCATCCGCAGCACCCCCATTATCATCCAGAGAGGACCCCCCATAACCTGTGTCATCTGCAGTACCCCCATTATCATCCAGAGAGGACCCCCATAACCTGTGTCATCTGCAGCACCCCCATTATCATCCAGAGAGGGCCCCCCATAACCTGTGTCATCTGCAGCACCCCCATTATCATCCAGAGAGGGCCCGCCATAACCTGTGTCATCCGCAGTACCCCCATTATCATCCAGAGAGGGCCCCCCATAACCTGTGTCATTCGCAGCACCCCCATTATCATCCAGAGAGGGCCCCCTTAACCAGTGTCATCCGCAGCACCCCCATTATCATCCAGAGAGGACCCCCCATAACCTGTGTCATCCGCAGTACCCCCATTATCATCCAGAGAGGACTCCCCATAACCTGTGTCATCTGCAGCACCCCCATTATCATCCAGAGAGGACCCCCCATAACCTGTGTCATCCGCAGCACCCCCATTATCATCCAGAGAGGGCCCCCATAACCTGTGTTATCCGCAGTACCCCCAGTATCATCCAGAGAGGACCCTCATAACCTGTGTCATCCGCAGTACCCCCATTATCATCCAGAGAGGGCCCCCATAACCAGTGTCATCCGCAGCACCCCCAGTATCATCCAGAGAGGGCCCCCCATAACCTGTGTCATCCGCAGCACCCCCATTATCATCCAGAGAGGACCCCCCATAACCAGTGTCATCCGCAGTACCCCCATTATCATCCAGAGAGGACCCTCCATAACCTGTGTCATCCGCAGCACCCCCATTATCATCCAGAGAGGACCCCCATAACCTGTGTCATCCGCAGCACCCCCATTATCATCCAGAGAGGGCCCCCATAACCAGTGTCATCCTCAGCACCCCCATTATCATCCAGAGAGGACCCCCATAACCAGTGTCATCCGCAGCACCCCCAGTATCATCCAGAGAGGACCCCCATAACCTGTCATCCGCAGCACCCCCATTATCATCCAGAGAGGACCCCCCATAACCTGTCATCCGCAGCACCCCCAGTATCATCCAGAGAGGGCCCCCCATAACCTGTGTCATCCGCAGCACCCCCATTATCATCCAGAGAGGACCCCCCATAACCAGTGTCATCCACAGTACCCCCATTATCATCCAGAG
Source organism: Ranitomeya imitator (assembly GCF_032444005.1). Lineage (NCBI taxonomy): Eukaryota > Metazoa > Chordata > Amphibia > Anura > Dendrobatidae > Ranitomeya > Ranitomeya imitator. Next base: position 140,024,400 of record NC_091290.1, read on the forward strand.
AGGACCCCCATAACCTGTCATCCGCAGCACCCCCATTATCATCCAGAGAGGACCCCCCATAACCTGTCATCCGCAGCACCCCCATTATCATCCAGAGAGGACCCCCATAACCTGTCATCCGCAGCACCCCCATTATCATCCAGAGAGGGCCCCCCATAACCTGTCATCCGCAGTACCCCCATTATCATCCAGAGAGGACCCCCCATAACCTGTGTCATCCGCAGTACCCCAATTATCATCCAGAGAGGACCCCCCATAACCTGTGTCATCCGCAGCACCCCCATTATCATCCAGAGAGGACCCCCATAACCAGTGTCATCCGCAGCACCCCCATTATCATCCAGAGAGGACCCCCCATAACCTGTCATCCGCAGCACCCCCATTATCATCCAGAGAGGTCCCCCATAACCTCTCATCCGCAGTACCCCCATTATCATCCAGAGAGGACCCCCCATAACCTGTGTCATCCGCAGTACCCCAATTATCATCCAGAGAGGACCCCCCATAACCTGTGTCATCCGCAGCACCCCCATTATCATCCAGAGAGGACCCCCATAACCAGTGTCATCCGCAGCACCCCCATTATCATCCAGAGAGGACCCCCCATAACCTGTGTCATCTGTAGCACCCCCATTATCATCCAGAGAGGACCCCCATAACCTGTGTCATCTGCAGCACCCCGATTATCATCCAGAGAGGGCCCCCCATAACCTGTGTCATCCGCAGCACCCCCATTATCATCCAGAGAGGGCCCCCATAACCAGTGTCATCCGCAGCACCCCCATTATCATCCAGAGAGGGCCCCCATAACCAGTGTCATCCGCAGCACCCCCATTATCATCCAGAGAGGACCCCCATAACCTGTGTCATCCGCAGTACCCCCATTATCATCCAGAGAGGACCCCCATAACCTGTGTCATCCGCAGCACCCCCAGTATCATCCAGAGAGGGCCCCCATAACCTGTGTCATCCGCAGTACCCCCAATATCATCCAGAGAGGACCCCCATAACCTGTGTCATCCGCAGTACCCCCAATATCATCCAGAGAGGACCCCCATAACCTGTGCCATCTGCAGTACCCCCATTATCATCCAGAGAGGGCCCCCATAACCAGTGTCATCCGCAGCTCCCCCAGTATCATCCAGAGAGGGCCCCCCATAACCTGTGTCATCCGCAGCACCCCCATTATCATCCAGAGAGGACCCCCCATAACCAGTGTCATCCGCAGTACCCCCATTATCATCAGAGAGGACCCTCCATAACCTGTGTCATCCGCAGCACCCCCAGTATCATCCAGAGAGGGCCCCCCATAACCTGTGTCATCCGCAGTACCCCCATTATCATCCAGAGAGGGCCCCCATAACCAGTGTCATCCGCAGCACCCCCATTATCATCCAGAGAGGACCCCCTATAACCAGTGTCATCCGCAGCACCCCCATTATCATCCAGAGAGGACCCCCTATAACCTGTGTCATCCGCAGCTCCCCCAGTATCATCCAGAGAGGGCCCCCCATAACCTGTCATCCGCAGTACCCCCATTATCATCAGAGAGGACCCTCCATAACCTGTGTCATCCGCAGTACCCCCATTATCATCCAGAGAGGACCCCCCATAACCTGTGTCATCTGCAGCACCCCCATTATCATCCAGAGAGGACCCCCCATAACCTGTCATCCGCAGTACCCCCATTATCATCAGAGAGGACCCTCCATAACCTGTGTCATCCGCAGCACCCCCAGTATCATCCAGAGAGGGCCCCCCATAATCTGTGTCATCCGCAGCACCCCCATTATCATCCAGAGAGGGCCCCCATAACCAGTGTCATCCGCAGCACCCCCATTATCATCCAGAGAGGGCCCCCATAACCAGTGTCATCCGCAGTACCCCCATTATCATCCAGAGAGGACCCCCCATAACCAGTGTCATCCGCAGTACCCCCATTATCATCCAGAGAGGACCCCCCATAACCTGTGTCATCCGCAGCACCCCCATTATCATCCAGAGAGGGCCCCCATAACCTGTGTCATCTGCAATACCCCCATTATCATCCAGAGAGGACCCCCCATAACCTGTGTCATCCGCAGTACCTCCGATTATCATCCAGGGAGGACCCCCATAACCTGTGTCATCTGCAGCACCCCCAGTATCATCCAGAGAGGGCCCCCATAACCAGTGTCATCTGCAATACCCCCATTATCATCCAGAGAGGACCCCCATAACCTGTGTCATCTGCAATACCCCCATTATCATCCAGAGAGGACCCCCATAACCTGTGTCATCTGCAGCACCCCAATTATCATCCAGAGAGGACCCCCATAACCAGTGTCATCCGCAGCACCCCCATTATCATCCAGAGAGGACCCCCATAACCTGTCATCTGCAGCACCCCAATTATCATCCAGAGAGGGCCCCCATAACCTGTCATCCGCAGCACCCCCATTATCATCCAGAGAGGACCCCCATAACCTGAGTCATCCGCAGCACCCCCATTATCATCCAGAGAGGACCCCCCATAACCTGTGTCATCTGCAGCTCCCCCAGTATCATCCAGAGAGGGCCCCCCATTACCTGTCATCCGCAGTACCCCCATTATCATCCAGAGAGGACCCTCCATAACCTGTGTCATCCGCAGTACCCCCAATATCATCCAGAGAGGACCCCCATAACCAGTGTCATCTGCAGCACCCCCAGTATCATCCAGAGAGGACCCCCATAACCAGTGTCATCCGCAGTACCCCCAATATCATCCAGAGAGGGCCCCCATAACCTGTGTCATCTGCAGTACCCCCATTATCATCCAGAGAGGACCCCCCATAACCTGTGTCATCCGCAGTACCCCGATTATCATCCAGGGAGGACCCCCATAACCTGTGTCATCCGCAGTACCCCCATTATCATCCAGAGAGGGCCCCCATAACCTGTGTCATCCGCTGCACCCCCATTATCATCCAGAGAGGACCCCCCATAACCTGTGTCATCTGCAGTACCCCCATTATCATCCAGAGAGGACCCCCCATAACCTGTGTCATCCGCAGTATCCCGATTATCATCCAGGGAGGACCCCCATAACCTGTGTCATCCGCAGTACCCCCATTATCATCCAGAGAGGACCCCCCATAACCAGTGTCATCCGCAGTACCCCCAATATCATCCAGAGAGGACCCCCATAACCAGTGTCATCCGCAGTACCCCCATTATCATCCAGAGAGGACCCCCCATAACCAGTGTCATCCGCAGTACCCCCAATATCATCCAGAGAGGACCACCCATAACCAGTGTCATCCGCAGTACCCCCAATATCATCCAGAGAGGACCCCCATAACCAGTGTCATCCGCAGTACCCCCAATATCATCCAGAGAGGACCCCCCATAACCTGTGTCATCCGCAGTACCCCCAATATCATCCAGAGAGGACCCCCATAACCTGTCATCCGCAGTACCCCCAATATCATCCAGAGAGGACCCCCATAACCTGTGTCATCTGCAGCACCCCCAGTATCATCCAGAGAGGGCCCCCCATAACCTGTGTCATCTGCAGCACCCCCATTATCATCCAGAGAGGGCCCCCATAACCTGTGTCATCCGCAGTACCCCCAATATCATCCAGAGAGGACCCCCATAACCTGTGTCATCCGCAGTACCCCCAATATCATCCAGAGAGGACCCCCATAACCTGTGTCATCCTCAGCACCCCCAGTATCATCCAGAGAGGACCCCCATAACCTGTGTCATCCGCAGTACCCCCAATATCATCCAGAGAGGGCCCCCCATAACCTGTGTCATCCGCAGCACCCCCAGTATCATCCAGAGAGGGCCCCCATAACCAGTGTCATCCGCAGTACCCCCATTATCATCCAGAGAGGACCTCCCATAACCAGTGTCATCCGCAGTACCCCCAATATTATCCAGAGAGGACCACCCATAACCAGTGTCATCCGCAGTACCCCCAATATCATCCAGAGAGGGCCCCCCATAACCAGTGTCATCCGCAGTACCCCCATTATCATCCAGAGAGGACCCCCCATAACCAGTGTCATCCGCAGTACCCCCATTATCATCCAAAGAGGACCCCCCATAACCAGTGTCATCCGCAGTACCCCCAATATTATCCAGAGAGGACCACCCATAACCAGTGTCATCCGCAGTACCCCCAATATCATCCAGAGAGGGCCCCCCATAACCAGTGTCATCCGCAGTACCCCCATTATCATCCAGAGAGGACCCCCCATAACCAGTGTCATCCGCAGTACCCCCATTATCATCCAGAGAGGACCCCCCATAACCAGTGTCATCCGCAGTACCCCCAATATCATCCAGAGAGGACCTTCCATAACCAGTGTCATCCGCAGTACCCCCAATATCATCCAGAGAGGACCCCCATAACCAGTGTCATCCGCAGTACCCCCAATATCATCCAGAGAGGACCCCCCATAACCTGTGTCATCTGCAGCACCCCCATTATCATCCAGAGAGGGCCCCCATAACCTGTGTCATCTGCAGCTCCCCCATTATCATCCAGAGAGGGCCCCCATAACCTGTGTCATCCGCAGCACCCCCATTATCATCCAGAGAGGACCCCCCATAACCTGTGTCATCCGCAGCACCCCCATTATCATCCAGAGAGGACCCCCATAACCTGTCATCCGCAGCACCCCCATTATCATCCAGAGAGGGCCCCCATAACCTGTGTCATCTGCAGCACCCCCAATATCATCCAGAGAGGACCCCCATAACCAGTGTCATCCGCAGCACCCCCATTATCATCCAGAGAGGACCCCCATAACCAGTGTCATCCGCAGCACCCCCATTATCATCCAGAGAGGACCCCCCATAACCTGTGTCATCCGCAGCACCCCCATTATCATCCAGAGAGGACCCCCCATAACCAGTGTCATCCGCAGCACCCCCATTATCATCCAGAGAGGACCCCCCATAACCTGTGTCATCCGCAGCACCCCCATTATCATCCAGAGAGGACCCCCATAACCAGTGTCATCCGCAGCACCCCCATTATCATCCAGAGAGGACCCCCATAACCAGTGTCATCCGCAGCACCCCCATTATCATCCAGAGAGGACCCCCCATAACCTGTGTCATCCGCAGCACCCCCATTATCATCCAGAGAGGACCCCCCATAACCAGTGTCATCCGCAGCACCCCCATTATCATCCAGAGAGGACCCCCATAACCTGTGTCATCTGCAATACCCCCATTATCATCCAGAGAGGACCCCCCATAACCTGTGTCATCCGCAGTACCTCCGATTATCATCCAGGGAGGACCCCCATAACATGTGTCATCTGCAGCACCCCCAGTATCATCCAGAGAGGGCCCCCATAACCAGTGTCATCCGCAGCACCCCCATTATCATCCAGAGAGGGCCCCCCATAACCTGTCATCCGCAGTACCCCCATTATCATCCAGAGAGGACCCCCCATAACCTGTGTCATCCGCAGTACCCCAATTATCATCCAGAGAGGACCCCCCATAACCTGTGTCATCCGCAGCACCCCCATTATCATCCAGAGAGGACCCCCATAACCAGTGTCATCCGCAGCACCCCCATTATCATCCAGAGAGGACCCCCCATAACCTGTCATCCGCAGCACCCCCATTATCATCCAGAGAGGACCCCCCATAACCTGTCATCCGCAGCACCCCCATTATCATCCAGAGAGGTCCCCCATAACCTGTCATCCGCAGTACCCCCATTATCATCCAGAGAGGACCCCCCATAACCTGTGTCATCCGCAGTACCCCAATTATCATCCAGAGAGGACCCCCCATAACCTGTGTCATCCGCAGCACCCCCATTATCATCCAGAGAGGACCCCCATAACCAGTGTCATCCGCAGCACCCCCATTATCATCCAGAGAGGACCCCCCATAACCTGTGTCATCTGTAGCACCCCCATTATCATCCAGAGAGGACCCCCATAACCTGTGTCATCTGCAGCACCCCCATTATCATCCAGAGAGGGCCCCCCATAACCTGTGTCATCCGCAGCACCCCCATTATCATCCAGAGAGGGCCCCCTTAACCAGTGTCATCCGCAGCACCCCCATTATCATCCAGAGAGGGCCCCCATAACCAGTGTCATCCGCAGCACCCCCATTATCATCCAGAGAGGACCCCCATAACCTGTGTCATCCGCAGTACCCCCATTATCATCCAGAGAGGACCCCCATAACCTGTGTCATCCGCAGCACCCCCAGTATCATCCAGAGAGGGCCCCCATAACCTGTGTCATCCGCAGTACCCCCAATATCATCCAGAGAGGACCCCCATAACCTGTGTCATCCGCAGTACCCCCAATATCATCCAGAGAGGACCCCCATAACCTGTGCCATCTGCAGTACCCCCATTATCATCCAGAGAGGGCCCCCATAACCAGTGTCATCCGCAGCTCCCCCAGTATCATCCAGAGAGGGCCCCCCATAACCTGTGTCATCCGCAGCACCCCCATTATCATCCAGAGAGGACCCCCCATAACCAGTGTCATCCGCAGTACCCCCATTATCATCAGAGAGGACCCTCCATAACCTGTGTCATCCGCAGCACCCCCATTATCATCAGAGAGGACCCTCCATAACCTGTGTCATCCGCAGCACCCCCAGTATCATCCAGAGAGGGCCCCCATAACCAGTGTCATCCGCAGCACCCCCATTATCATCCAGAGAGGACCCCCTATAACCAGTGTCATCCGCAGCACCCCCATTATCATCCAGAGAGGACCCCCATAACCAGTGTCATCCGCAGTACCCCCATTATCATCAGAGAGGACCCTCCATAACCTGTGTCATCCGCAGCACCCCCATTATCATCAGAGAGGACCCTCCATAACCTGTGTCATCCGCAGCTCCCCCAGTATCATCCAGAGAGGGCCCCCCATAACCTGTGTCATCTGCAGCACCCCCATTATCATCCAGAGAGGACCCCCCATAACCTGTCATCCGCAGTACCCCCATTATCATCAGAGAGGACCCTCCATAACCTGTGTCATCCGCAGCACCCCCAGTATCATCCAGAGAGGGCCCCCCATAATCTGTGTCATCCGCAGCACCCCCATTATCATCCAGAGAGGGCCCCCATAACCAGTGTCATCCGCAGCACCCCCATTATCATCCAGAGAGGGCCCCCATAACCAGTGTCATCCGCAGTACCCCCATTATCATCCAGAGAGGACCCCCCATAACCAGTGTCATCCGCAGTACCCCCATTATCATCCAGAGAGGACCCCCCATAACCTGTGTCATCCGCAGCACCCCCATTATCATCCAGAGAGGGCCCCCATAACCTGTGTCATCTGCAATACCCCCATTATCATCCAGAGAGGACCCCCCATAACCTGTGTCATCCGCAGTACCTCCGATTATCATCCAGGGAGGACCCCCATAACCTGTGTCATCTGCAGCACCCCCAGTATCATCCAGAGAGGGCCCCCATAACCAGTGTCATCTGCAATACCCCCATTATCATCCAGAGAGGACCCCCATAACCTGTGTCATCTGCAATACCCCCAGTATCATCCAGAGAGGACCCCCATAACCTGTCATCTGCAGCACCCCAATTATCATCCAGAGAGGGCCCCCATAACCTGTCATCCGCAGCACCCCCATTATCATCCAGAGAGGACCCCCATAACCTGAGTCATCCGCAGCACCCCCATTATCATCCAGAGAGGACCCCCCATAACCTGTGTCATCTGCAGCTCCCCCAGTATCATCCAGAGAGGGCCCCCCATTACCTGTCATCCGCAGTACCCCCATTATCATCCAGAGAGGACCCTCCATAACCAGTCTCATCCGCAGTACCCCCAATATCATCCAGAGAGGACCCCCATAACCAGTGTCATCTGCAGCACCCCCAGTATCATCCAGAGAGGACCCCCATAACCAGTGTCATCCGCAGTACCCCCAATATCATCCAGAGAGGGCCCCCATAACCTGTGTCATCTGCAGTACCCCCATTATCATCCAGAGAGGACCCCCCATAACCTGTGTCATCCGCAGTACCCCGATTATCATCCAGGGAGGACCCCCATAACCTGTGTCATCCGCAGTACCCCCATTATCATCCAGAGAAAGCCCCCATAACCTGTGTCATCCGCTGCACCCCCATTATCATCCAGAGAGGACCCCCCATAACCTGTGTCATCTGCAGTACCCCCATTATCATCCAGAGAGGACCCCCCATAACCTGTGTCATCCGCAGTACCCCGATTATCATCCAGGGAGGACCCCCATAACCTGTGTCATCCGCAGTACCCCCATTATCATCCAGAGAGGACCCCCCATAACCAGTGTCATCCGCAGTACCCCCAATATCATCCAGAGAGGACCCCCATAACCAGTGTCATCCGCAGTACCCCCATTATCATCCAGAGAGGACCCCCCATAACCAGTGTCATCCGCAGTACCCCCAATATCATCCAGAGAGGACCACCCATAACCAGTGTCATCCGCAGTACCCCCAATATCATCCAGAGAGGACCCCCATAACCAGTGTCATCCGCAGTACCCCCAATATCATCCAGAGAGGACCCCCCATAACCTGTGTCATCCGCAGTACCCCCAATATCATCCAGAGAGGACCCCCATAACCTGTCATCCGCAGTACCCCCAATATCATCCAGAGAGGACCCCCATAACCTGTGTCATCTGCAGCACCCCCAGTATCATCCAGAGAGGGCCCCCCATAACCTGTGTCATCTGCAGCACCCCCATTATCATCCAGAGAGGGCCCCCATAACCTGTGTCATCCGCAGTACCCCCAATATCATCCAGAGAGGACCCCCATAACCTGTGTCATCCGCAGTACCCCCAATATCATCCAGAGAGGACCCCCATAACCTGTGTCATCCTCAGCACCCCCAGTATCATCCAGAGAGGACCCCCATAACCTGTGTCATCCGCAGTACCCCCAATATCATCCAGAGAGGGCCCCCCATAACCTGTGTCATCCGCAGCACCCCCAGTATCATCCAGAGAGGGCCCCCATAACCAGTGTCATCCGCAGTACCCCCATTATCATCCAGAGAGGACCCCCATAACCAGTGTCATCCGCAGTACCCCCATTATCATCCAAAGAGGACCCCCCATAACCAGTGTCATCCGCAGTACCCCCAATATTATCCAGAGAGGACCACCCATAACCAGTGTCATCCGCAGTACCCCCAATATCATCCAGAGAGGGCCCCCCATAACCAGTGTCATCCGCAGTACCCCCATTATCATCCAGAGAGGACCCCCCATAACCAGTGTCATCCGCAGTACCCCCATTATCATCCAGAGAGGACCCCCCATAACCAGTGTCATCCGCAGTACCCCCAATATCATCCAGAGAGGACCTTCCATAACCACTGTCATCCGCAGTACCCCCAATATCATCCAGAGAGGACCCCCATAACCAGTGTCATCCGCAGTACCCCCAATATCATCCAGAGAGGACCCCCCATAACCTGTGTCATCTGCAGCACCCCCATTATCATCCAGAGAGGGCCCCCATAACCTGTGTCATCCGCAGCACCCCCATTATCATCCAGAGAGGACCCCCCATAACCTGTGTCATCCGCAGCACCCCCATTATCATCCAGAGAGGACCCCCATAACCTGTCATCCGCAGTACCCCCATTATCATCCAGAGAGGGCCCCCATAACCTGTGTCATCTGCAGCACCCCCATTATCATCCAGAGAGGACCCCCCATAACCTGTGTCATCCGCAGCACCCCCATTATCATCCAGAGAGGACCCCCATAACCAGTGTCATCCGCAGCACCCCCATTATCATCCAGAGAGGACCCCCATAACCAGTGTCATCCGCTGCACCCCCATTATCATCCAGAGAGGGCCCCCCATAACCTGTGTCATCTGCAATACCCCCATTATCATCCAGAGAGGACCCCCCATAACCTGTGTCATCCGCAGTACCTCCGATTATCATCCAGGGAGGACCCCCATAACATGTGTCATCTGCAGCACCCCCAGTATCATCCAGAGAGGGCCCCCCATAACCAGTGTCATCTGCAGTACCCCCAGTATCATCCAGAGAGGACCCCCATAACATGTGTCATCTGCAGCTCCCCCAGTATCATCCAGAGAGGGCCCCCCATTACCTGTCATCCGCAGTACCCCCATTATCATCCAGAGAGGACCCTCCATAACCAGTGTCATCCGCAGTACCCCCAATATCATCCAGAGAGGACCCCCATAACCAGTGTCATCTGCAGCACCCCCAGTATCATCCAGAGAGGACCCCCATAACCTGTGTCATCCGCTGCACCCCCATTATCATCCAGAGAGGGCCCCCATAACCTGTGTCATCTGCAATACCCCCATTATCATCCAGAGAGGACCCCCCATAACCTGTGTCATCCGCAGTACCCCGATTATCATCCAGGGAGGACCCCCATAACCTGTGTCATCCGCAGTACCCCCATTATCATCCAGAGAGGACCCCCCATAACCAGTGTCATCCGCAGTACCCCCAATATCATCCAGAGAGGACCCCCATAACCAGTGTCATCCGCAGTACCCCCAATATCATCCAGAGAGGGCCCCCCATAACCAGTGTCATCCGCAGTACCCCCATTATCATCCAGAGAGGACCCCCCATAACCAGTGTCATCCGCAGTACCCCCAATATCATCCAGAGAGGACCACCCATAACCAGTGTCATCCGCAGTACCCCCAATATCATCCAGAGAGGACCCCCATAACCAGTGTCATCTGCAGTACCCCCATTATCATCCAGAGAGGACCCCCATAACCTGTGTCATCCGCAGTACCCCCATTATCATCCAGAGAGGACCCCCATAACCTGTGTCATCCGCAGCACCCCCAGTATCATCCAGAGAGGGCCCCCATAACCTGTGTCATCCGCAGTACCCCCAATATCATCCAGAGAGGACCCCCATAACCTGTGTCATCCGCAGTACCCCCAATATCATCCAGAGAGGACCCCCATAACCTGTGTCATCTGCAGCACCCCCATTATCATCCAGAGAGGGCCCCCATAACCAGTGTCATCCGCAGCTCCCCCAGTATCATCCAGAGAGGGCCCCCCATAACCTGTGTCATCCGCAGCACCCCCATTATCATCCAGAGAGGACCCCCCATAACCAGTGTCATCCGCAGTACCCCCAATATCATCCAGAGAGGACCCCCATAACCTGTGTCATCCGCAGTACCCCCAATATCATCCAGAGAGGACCCCCATAACCTGTGCCATCTGCAGTACCCCCATTATCATCCAGAGAGGGCCCCCATAACCAGTGTCATCCGCAGCTCCCCCAGTATCATCCAGAGAGGGCCCCCCATAACCTGTGTCATCCGCAGCACCCCCATTATCATCCAGAGAGGACCCCCCATAACCAGTGTCATCCGCAGTACCCCCATTATCATCAGAGAGGACCCTCCATAACCTGTGTCATCCGCAGCACCCCCAGTATCATCCAGAGAGGGCCCCCCATAACCTGTGTCATCCGCAGTACCCCCATTATCATCCAGAGAGGGCCCCCATAACCAGTGTCATCCGCAGCACCCCCATTATCATCCAGAGAGGACCCCCTATAACCAGTGTCATCCGCAGCACCCCCATTATCATCCAGAGAGGACCCCCTATAACCTGTGTCATCCGCAGCTCCCCCAGTATCATCCAGAGAGGGCCCCCCATAACCTGTCATCCGCAGTACCCCCATTATCATCAGAGAGGACCCTCCATAACCTGTGTCATCCGCAGTACCCCCATTATCATCCAGAGAGGACCCCCCATAACCTGTGTCATCTGCAGCACCCCCATTATCATCCAGAGAGGACCCCCCATAACCTGTCATCCGCAGTACCCCCATTATCATCAGAGAGGACCCTCCATAACCTGTGTCATCCGCAGCACCCCCAGTATCATCCAGAGAGGGCCCCCCATAATCTGTGTCATCCGCAGCACCCCCATTATCATCCAGAGAGGGCCCCCATAACCAGTGTCATCCGCAGCACCCCCATTATCATCCAGAGAGGGCCCCCATAACCAGTGTCATCCGCAGTACCCCCATTATCATCCAGAGAGGACCCCCCATAACCAGTGTCATCCGCAGTACCCCCATTATCATCCAGAGAGGACCCCCCATAACCTGTGTCATCCGCAGCACCCCCATTATCATCCAGAGAGGGCCCCCATAACCTGTGTCATCTGCAATACCCCCATTATCATCCAGAGAGGACCCCCCATAACCTGTGTCATCCGCAGCACCCCCATTATCATCCAGAGAGGACCCCCATAACCTGTGTCATCTGCAGCACCCCCAGTATCATCCAGAGAGGGCCCCCATAACCAGTGTCATCTGCAATACCCCCATTATCATCCAGAGAGGACCCCCATAACCTGTGTCATCTGCAATACCCCCATTATCATCCAGAGAGGACCCCCATAACCTGTGTCATCTGCAGTACCCCCAGTATCATCCAGAGAGGACCCCCATAACCTGTCATCTGCAGCACCCCAATTATCATCCAGAGAGGGCCCCCATAACCTGTCATCCGCAGCACCCCCATTATCATCCAGAGAGGACCCCCATAACCTGAGTCATCCGCAGCACCCCCATTATCATCCAGAGAGGACCCCCCATAACCTGTGTCATCTGCAGCTCCCCCAGTATCATCCAGAGAGGGCCCCCCATTACCTGTCATCCGCAGTACCCCCATTATCATCCAGAGAGGACCCTCCATAACCAGTGTCATCCGCAGTACCCCCAATATCATCCAGAGAGGACCCCCATAACCAGTGTCATCTGCAGCACCCCCAGTATCATCCAGAGAGGACCCCCATAACCAGTGTCATCCGCAGTACCCCCAATATCATCCAGAGAGGGCCCCCATAACCTGTGTCATCTGCAGTACCCCCATTATCATCCAGAGAGGACCCCCCATAACCTGTGTCATCCGCAGTACCCCGATTATCATCCAGGGAGGACCCCCATAACCTGTGTCATCCGCAGTACCCCCATTATCATCCAGAGAGGGCCCCCATAACCTGTGTCATCCGCTGCACCCCCATTATCATCCAGAGAGGACCCCCCATAACCTGTGTCATCTGCAGTACCCCCATTATCATCCAGAGAGGACCCCCCATAACCTGTGTCATCCGCAGTATCCCGATTATCATCCAGGGAGGACCCCCATAACCTGTGTCATCCGCAGTACCCCCATTATCATCCAGAGAGGACCCCCCATAACCAGTGTCATCCGCAGTACCCCCAATATCATCCAGAGAGGACCCCCATAACCAGTGTCATCCGCAGTACCCCCATTATCATCCAGAGAGGACCCCCCATAACCAGTGTCATCCGCAGTACCCCCAATATCATCCAGAGAGGACCACCCATAACCAGTGTCATCCGCAGTACCCCCAATATCATCCAGAGAGGACCCCCATAACCAGTGTCATCCGCAGTACCCCCAATATCATCCAGAGAGGACCCCCCATAACCTGTGTCATCCGCAGTACCCCCAATATCATCCAGAGAGGACCCCCATAACCTGTCATCCGCAGTACCCCCAATATCATCCAGAGAGGACCCCCATAACCTGTGTCATCTGCAGCACCCCCAGTATCATCCAGAGAGGGCCCCCCATAACCTGTGTCATCTGCAGCACCCCCATTATCATCCAGAGAGGGCCCCCATAACCTGTGTCATCCGCAGTACCCCCAATATCATCCAGAGAGGACCCCCATAACCTGTGTCATCCGCAGTACCCCCAATATCATCCAGAGAGGACCCCCATAACCTGTGTCATCCTCAGCACCCCCAGTATCATCCAGAGAGGACCCCCATAACCTGTGTCATCCGCAGTACCCCCAATATCATCCAGAGAGGGCCCCCCATAACCTGTGTCATCCGCAGCACCCCCAGTATCATCCAGAGAGGGCCCCCATAACCAGTGTCATCCGCAGTACCCCCATTATCATCCAGAGAGGACCCCCATAACCAGTGTCATCCGCAGTACCCCCATTATCATCCAGAGAGGACCTCCCATAACCAGTGTCATCCGCAGTACCCCCAATATTATCCAGAGAGGACCACCCATAACCAGTGTCATCCGCAGTACCCCCAATATCATCCAGAGAGGGCCCCCCATAACCAGTGTCATCCGCAGTACCCCCATTATCATCCAGAGAGGACCCCCCATAACCAGTGTCATCCGCAGTACCCCCATTATCATCCAAAGAGGACCCCCCATAACCAGTGTCATCCGCAGTACCCCCAATATTATCCAGAGAGGACCACCCATAACCAGTGTCATCCGCAGTACCCCCAATATCATCCAGAGAGGGCCCCCCATAACCAGTGTCATCCGCAGTACCCCCATTATCATCCAGAGAGGACCCCCCATAACCAGTGTCATCCGCAGTACCCCCATTATCATCCAGAGAGGACCCCCCATAACCAGTGTCATCCGCAGTACCCCCAATATCATCCAGAGAGGACCTTCCATAACCAGTGTCATCCGCAGTACCCCCAATATCATCCAGAGAGGACCCCCATAACCAGTGTCATCCGCAGTACCCCCAATATCATCCAGAGAGGACCCCCCATAACCTGTGTCATCTGCAGCACCCCCATTATCATCCAGAGAGGGCCCCCATAACCTGTGTCATCCGCAGCACCCCCATTATCATCCAGAGAGGACCCCCCATAACCTGTGTCATCCGCAGCACCCCCATTATCATCCAGAGAGGACCCCCATAACCTGTCATCCGCAGCACCCCCATTATCATCCAGAGAGGGCCCCCATAACCTGTGTCATCTGCAGCACCCCCATTATCATCCAGAGAGGACCCCCCATAACCTGTGTCATCCGCAGCACCCCCATTATCATCCAGAGAGGACCCCCATAACCAGTGTCATCCGCAGCACCCCCATTATCATCCAGAGAGGACCCCCATAACCAGTGTCATCCGCAGCACCCCCATTATCATCCAGAGAGGACCCCCCATAACCTGTGTCATCCGCAGCACCCCCATTATCATCCAGAGAGGACCCCCCATAACCAGTGTCATCCGCAGCACCCCCATTATCATCCAGAGAGGACCCCCATAACCTGTGTCATCTGCAATACCCCCATTATCATCCAGAGAGGACCCCCCATAACCTGTGTCATCCGCAGTACCTCCGATTATCATCCAGGGAGGACCCCCATAACATGTGTCATCTGCAGCACCCCCAGTATCATCCAGAGAGGGCCCCCATAACCAGTGTCATCCGCAGCACCCCCATTATCATCCAGAGAGGGCCCCCCATAACCTGTCATCCGCAGTACCCCCATTATCATCCAGAGAGGACCCCCCATAACCTGTGTCATCCGCAGTACCCCAATTATCATCCAGAGAGGACCCCCCATAACCTGTGTCATCCGCAGCACCCCCATTATCATCCAGAGAGGACCCCCATAACCAGTGTCATCCGCAGCACCCCCATTATCATCCAGAGAGGACCCCCCATAACCTGTCATCCGCAGCACCCCCATTATCATCCAGAGAGGACCCCCCATAACCTGTCATCCGCAGCACCCCCATTATCATCCAGAGAGGTCCCCCATAACCTGTCATCCGCAGTACCCCCATTATCATCCAGAGAGGACCCCCCATAACCTGTGTCATCCGCAGTACCCCAATTATCATCCAGAGAGGACCCCCCATAACCTGTGTCATCCGCAGCACCCCCATTATCATCCAGAGAGGACCCCCATAACCAGTGTCATCCGCAGCACCCCCATTATCATCCAGAGAGGACCCCCCATAACCTGTGTCATCTGTAGCACCCCCATTATCATCCAGAGAGGACCCCCATAACCTGTGTCATCTGCAGCACCCCCATTATCATCCAGAGAGGGCCCCCCATAACCTGTGTCATCCGCAGCACCCCCATTATCATCCAGAGAGGGCCCCCTTAACCAGTGTCATCCGCAGCACCCCCATTATCATCCAGAGAAGGCCCCCATAACCAGTGTCATCCGCAGCACCCCCATTATCATCCAGAGAGGACCCCCATAACCTGTGTCATCCGCAGTACCCCCATTATCATCCAGAGAGGACCCCCATAACCTGTGTCATCCGCAGCACCCCCAGTATCATCCAGAGAGGGCCCCCATAACCTGTGTCATCCGCAGTACCCCCAATATCATCCAGAGAGGACCCCCATAACCTGTGTCATCCGCAGTACCCCCAATATCATCCAGAGAGGACCCCCATAACCTGTGCCATCTGCAGTACCCCCATTATCATCCAGAGAGGGCCCCCATAACCAGTGTCATCCGCAGCTCCCCCAGTATCATCCAGAGAGGGCCCCCCATAACCTGTGTCATCCGCAGCACCCCCATTATCATCCAGAGAGGACCCCCCATAACCAGTGTCATCCGCAGTACCCCCATTATCATCAGAGAGGACCCTCCATAACCTGTGTCATCCGCAGCACCCCCATTATCATCAGAGAGGACCCTCCATAACCTGTGTCATCCGCAGCACCCCCAGTATCATCCAGAGAGGGCCCCCATAACCAGTGTCATCCGCAGCACCCCCATTATCATCCAGAGAGGACCCCCTATAACCAGTGTCATCCGCAGCACCCCCATTATCATCCAGAGAGGACCCCCATAACCAGTGTCATCCGCAGTACCCCCATTATCATCAGAGAGGACCCTCCATAACCTGTGTCATCCGCAGCACCCCCATTATCATCAGAGAGGACCCTCCATAACCTGTGTCATCCGCAGCTCCCCCAGTATCATCCAGAGAGGGCCCCCCATAACCTGTGTCATCTGCAGCACCCCCATTATCATCCAGAGAGGACCCCCCATAACCTGTCATCCGCAGTACCCCCATTATCATCAGAGAGGACCCTCCATAACCTGTGTCATCCGCAGCACCCCCAGTATCATCCAGAGAGGGCCCCCCATAATCTGTGTCATCCGCAGCACCCCCATTATCATCCAGAGAGGGCCCCCATAACCAGTGTCATCCGCAGCACCCCCATTATCATCCAGAGAGGGCCCCCATAACCAGTGTCATCCGCAGTACCCCCATTATCATCCAGAGAGGACCCCCCATAACCAGTGTCATCCGCAGTACCCCCATTATCATCCAGAGAGGACCCCCCATAACCTGTGTCATCCGCAGCACCCCCATTATCATCCAGAGAGGGCCCCCATAACCTGTGTCATCTGCAATACCCCCATTATCATCCAGAGAGGACCCCCCATAACCTGTGTCATCCGCAGTACCTCCGATTATCATCCAGGGAGGACCCCCATAACCTGTGTCATCTGCAGCACCCCCAGTATCATCCAGAGAGGGCCCCCATAACCAGTGTCATCTGCAATACCCCCATTATCATCCAGAGAGGACCCCCATAACCTGTGTCATCTGCAATACCCCCAGTATCATCCAGAGAGGACCCCCATAACCTGTCATCTGCAGCACCCCAATTATCATCCAGAGAGGGCCCCCATAACCTGTCATCCGCAGCACCCCCATTATCATCCAGAGAGGACCCCCATAACCTGAGTCATCCGCAGCACCCCCATTAT
Source organism: Ranitomeya imitator (assembly GCF_032444005.1). Taxonomy (NCBI): domain Eukaryota; kingdom Metazoa; phylum Chordata; class Amphibia; order Anura; family Dendrobatidae; genus Ranitomeya; species Ranitomeya imitator. The sequence goes on from NC_091290.1 coordinate 140,041,981, forward strand.
CATCCAGAGAGGACCCCCCATAACCTGTGTCATCTGCAGCTCCCCCAGTATCATCCAGAGAGGGCCCCCCATTACCTGTCATCCGCAGTACCCCCATTATCATCCAGAGAGGACCCTCCATAACCAGTCTCATCCGCAGTACCCCCAATATCATCCAGAGAGGACCCCCATAACCAGTGTCATCTGCAGCACCCCCAGTATCATCCAGAGAGGACCCCCATAACCAGTGTCATCCGCAGTACCCCCAATATCATCCAGAGAGGGCCCCCATAACCTGTGTCATCTGCAGTACCCCCATTATCATCCAGAGAGGACCCCCCATAACCTGTGTCATCCGCAGTACCCCGATTATCATCCAGGGAGGACCCCCATAACCTGTGTCATCCGCAGTACCCCCATTATCATCCAGAGAAAGCCCCCATAACCTGTGTCATCCGCTGCACCCCCATTATCATCCAGAGAGGACCCCCCATAACCTGTGTCATCTGCAGTACCCCCATTATCATCCAGAGAGGACCCCCCATAACCTGTGTCATCCGCAGTACCCCGATTATCATCCAGGGAGGACCCCCATAACCTGTGTCATCCGCAGTACCCCCATTATCATCCAGAGAGGACCCCCCATAACCAGTGTCATCCGCAGTACCCCCAATATCATCCAGAGAGGACCCCCATAACCAGTGTCATCCGCAGTACCCCCATTATCATCCAGAGAGGACCCCCCATAACCAGTGTCATCCGCAGTACCCCCAATATCATCCAGAGAGGACCACCCATAACCAGTGTCATCCGCAGTACCCCCAATATCATCCAGAGAGGACCCCCATAACCAGTGTCATCCGCAGTACCCCCAATATCATCCAGAGAGGACCCCCCATAACCTGTGTCATCCGCAGTACCCCCAATATCATCCAGAGAGGACCCCCATAACCTGTCATCCGCAGTACCCCCAATATCATCCAGAGAGGACCCCCATAACCTGTGTCATCTGCAGCACCCCCAGTATCATCCAGAGAGGGCCCCCCATAACCTGTGTCATCTGCAGCACCCCCATTATCATCCAGAGAGGGCCCCCATAACCTGTGTCATCCGCAGTACCCCCAATATCATCCAGAGAGGACCCCCATAACCTGTGTCATCCGCAGTACCCCCAATATCATCCAGAGAGGACCCCCATAACCTGTGTCATCCTCAGCACCCCCAGTATCATCCAGAGAGGACCCCCATAACCTGTGTCATCCGCAGTACCCCCAATATCATCCAGAGAGGACCCCCATAACCTGTGTCATCCGCAGCACCCCCATTATCATCCAGGGAGGACCCCCATAACCTGTGTCATCCGCAGCACCCCCAGTATCATCCAGAGAGGGCCCCCATAACCAGTGTCATCCGCAGTACCCCCATTATCATCCAGAGAGGACCCCCATAACCAGTGTCATCCGCAGTACCCCCATTATCATCCAAAGAGGACCCCCCATAACCAGTGTCATCCGCAGTACCCCCAATATTATCCAGAGAGGACCACCCATAACCAGTGTCATCCGCAGTACCCCCAATATCATCCAGAGAGGGCCCCCCATAACCAGTGTCATCCGCAGTACCCCCATTATCATCCAGAGAGGACCCCCCATAACCAGTGTCATCCGCAGTACCCCCATTATCATCCAGAGAGGACCCCCCATAACCAGTGTCATCCGCAGTACCCCCAATATCATCCAGAGAGGACCTTCCATAACCACTGTCATCCGCAGTACCCCCAATATCATCCAGAGAGGACCCCCATAACCAGTGTCATCCGCAGTACCCCCAATATCATCCAGAGAGGACCCCCCATAACCTGTGTCATCTGCAGCACCCCCATTATCATCCAGAGAGGGCCCCCATAACCTGTGTCATCCGCAGCACCCCCATTATCATCCAGAGAGGACCCCCCATAACCTGTGTCATCCGCAGCACCCCCATTATCATCCAGAGAGGACCCCCATAACCTGTCATCCGCAGTACCCCCATTATCATCCAGAGAGGGCCCCCATAACCTGTGTCATCTGCAGCACCCCCATTATCATCCAGAGAGGACCCCCCATAACCTGTGTCATCCGCAGCACCCCCATTATCATCCAGAGAGGACCCCCATAACCAGTGTCATCCGCAGCACCCCCATTATCATCCAGAGAGGACCCCCATAACCAGTGTCATCCGCTGCACCCCCATTATCATCCAGAGAGGGCCCCCCATAACCTGTGTCATCTGCAATACCCCCATTATCATCCAGAGAGGACCCCCCATAACCTGTGTCATCCGCAGTACCTCCGATTATCATCCAGGGAGGACCCCCATAACATGTGTCATCTGCAGCACCCCCAGTATCATCCAGAGAGGGCCCCCCATAACCAGTGTCATCTGCAGTACCCCCAGTATCATCCAGAGAGGACCCCCATAACATGTGTCATCTGCAGCTCCCCCAGTATCATCCAGAGAGGGCCCCCCATTACCTGTCATCCGCAGTACCCCCATTATCATCCAGAGAGGACCCTCCATAACCAGTGTCATCCGCAGTACCCCCAATATCATCCAGAGAGGACCCCCATAACCAGTGTCATCTGCAGCACCCCCAGTATCATCCAGAGAGGACCCCCATAACCTGTGTCATCCGCTGCACCCCCATTATCATCCAGAGAGGGCCCCCATAACCTGTGTCATCTGCAATACCCCCATTATCATCCAGAGAGGACCCCCCATAACCTGTGTCATCCGCAGTACCCCGATTATCATCCAGGGAGGACCCCCATAACCTGTGTCATCCGCAGTACCCCCATTATCATCCAGAGAGGACCCCCCATAACCAGTGTCATCCGCAGTACCCCCAATATCATCCAGAGAGGACCCCCATAACCAGTGTCATCCGCAGTACCCCCAATATCATCCAGAGAGGGCCCCCCATAACCAGTGTCATCCGCAGTACCCCCATTATCATCCAGAGAGGACCCCCCATAACCAGTGTCATCCGCAGTACCCCCAATATCATCCAGAGAGGACCACCCATAACCAGTGTCATCCGCAGTACCCCCAATATCATCCAGAGAGGACCCCCATAACCAGTGTCATCTGCAGTACCCCCAATATCATCCAGAGAGGACCCCCCATAACCTGTCATCCGCAGTACCCCCAATATCATCCAGAGAGGACCCCCATAACCTGTGTCATCCGCAGTACCCCCAATATCATCCAGAGAGGACCCCCATAACCTGTGTCATCTGCAGCACCCCCAGTATCATCCAGAGAGGGCCCCCCATAACCTGTGTCATCTGCAGCACCCCCAATATCATCCAGAGAGGGCCCCCCATAACCTGTGTCATCCGCAGTACCCCCAATATCATCCAGAGAGGGCCCCCCATAACCTGTGTCATCCGCAGTACCCCCAATATCATCCAGAGAGGACCCCCATAACCTGTGTCATCCGCAGTACCCCCAATATCATCCAGAGAGGACCCCCATAACCTGTGTCATCCGCAGTACCCCCAATATCATCCAGAGAGGACCCCCATAACCTGTGTCATCTGCAGCACCCCCAGTATCATCCAGAGAGGGCCCCCCATAACCAGTGTCATCTGCAGCACCCCCAATATCATCCAGAGAGGGCCCCCCATAACCTGTGTCATCTGCAGCACCCCCATTATCATCCAGAGAGGGCCCCCATAACCTGTGTCATCCGCAGTACCCCCAATATCATCCAGAGAGGACCCCCATAACCTGTGTCATCCGCAGTACCCCCAATATCATCCAGAGAGGACCCCCATAACCTGTGTCATCCTCAGCACCCCCAGTATCATCCAGAGAGGGCCCCCCATAACCTGTGTCATCCGCAGCACCCCCAGTATCATCCAGAGAGGGCCCCCATAACCAGTGTCATCCGCAGTACCCCCAATATCATCCAGAGAGGGCCCCCCATAACCAGTGTCATCCGCAGTACCCCCATTATCATCCAGAGAGGACCCCCCATAACCAGTGTCATCCGCAGTACCCCCAATATTATCCAGAGAGGACCACCCATAACCAGTGTCATCCGCAGTACCCCCAATATCATCCAGAGAGGACCCCCATAACCAGTGTCATCCGCAGTACCCCCAATATCATCCAGAGAGGGCCCCCCATAACCAGTGTCATCCGCAGTACCCCCATTATCATCCAGAGAGGACCCCCCATAACCAGTGTCATCCGCAGTACCCCCATTATCATCCAGAGAGGACCCCCCATAACCAGTGTCATCCGCAGTACCCCCAATATCATCCAGAGAGGACCCCCCATAACCAGTGTCATCCGCAGTACCCCCAATATCATCCAGAGAGGACCCCCATAACCAGTGTCATCCGCAGTACCCCCAATATCATCCAGAGAGGACCCCCCATAACCTGTGTCATCTGCAGCACCCCCATTATCATCCAGAGAGGGCCCCCATAACCTGTGTCATCCGCAGCACCCCCATTATCATCCAGAGAGGACCCCCATAACCTGTGTCATCCGCAGCACCCCCATTATCATCCAGAGAGGACCCCCATAACCAGTGTCATCCGCAGCACCCCCATTATCATCCAGAGAGGACCCCCCATAACCTGTGTCATCCGCAGCACCCCCATTATCATCCAGAGAGGACCCCCCATAACCTGTGTCATTCGCAGCACCCCCATTATCATCCAGAGAGGGCCCCCATAACCAGTGTCATCCGCAGCACCCCCATTATCATCCAGAGAGGGCCCCCATAACCAGTGTCATCCGCAGTACCCCCATTATCATCCAGAGAGGACCCCCCATATCCAGTGTCATCCGCAGTACCCCCATTATCATCCAGAGAGGACCCCCCCCATAACCTGTGTCATCCGCAGTACCTCCGATTATCATCCAGGGAGGACCCCCATAACCTGTGTCATCTGCAGCACCCCCAGTATCATCCAGAGAGGACCCCCATAACCTGTCATCCGCAGTACCCCCATTATCATCCAGAGAGGACCCCCATAACCTGTCATCTGCAGCACCCCAATTATCATCCAGAGAGGACCCCCATAACCTGTGTCATCTGCAGCCCCCCCAGTATCATCCACAGAGGGCCCCCCATTACCTGTCATCCGCAGTACCCCCATTATCATCCAGAGAGGACCCCCCATAACCTGTGTCATCCGCAGCACCCCCATTATCATCCAGAGAGGACCCCCATAACCTGTCATCCGCAGTACCCCCATTATCATCCAGAGAGGACCCCCCATAACCTGTGTCATCCGCAGCACCCCCATTATCATCCAGAGAGGACCCCCATAACCAGTGTCATCCGCAGCACCCCCATTATCATCCAGAGAGGACCCCCCATAACCTGTGTCATCCGCAGCACCCCCATTATCATCCAGAGAGGGCCCCCATAACCTGTGTCATCTGCAGCACCCCCATTATCATCCAGAGAGGACCCCCCATAACCTGTGTCATCCGCAGCACCCCCATTATCATCCAGAGAGGACCCCCATAACCAGTGTCATCCGCAGCACCCCCATTATCATCCAGAGAGGACCCCCCATAACCTGTGTCATCCGCAGCACCCCCATTATCATCCAGAGAGGACCCCCCATAACCTGTGTCATTCGCAGCACCCCCATTATCATCCAGAGAGGGCCCCCCATAACCTGTGTCATCTGCAGCACCCCCATTATCATCCAGAGAGGGCCCCCATAACCAGTGTCATCCGCAGCACCCCCATTATCATCCAGAGAGGACCCCCATAACCAGTGTCATCCGCAGCACCCCCATTATCATCCAGAGAGGACCCCCCATAACCTGTGTCATCCGCAGCACCCCCATTATCATCCAGAGAGGACCCCCCATAACCTGTGTCATTCGCAGCACCCCCATTATCATCCAGAGAGGGCCCCCCATAACCAGTGTCATCCGCAGCACCCCCATTATCATCCAGAGAGGGCCCCCATAACCAGTGTCATCCGCAGTACCCCCATTATCATCCAGAGAGGACCCCCCATATCCAGTGTCATCCGCAGTACCCCCATTATCATCCAGAGAGGACCCCCCATAACCTGTGTCATCCGCAGTACCTCCGATTATCATCCAGGGAGGACCCCCATAACCTGTGTCATCTGCAGCACCCCCAGTATCATCCAGAGAGGACCCCCATAACCTGTCATCCGCAGTACCCCCATTATCATCCAGAGAGGACCCCCATAACCTGTCATCTGCAGCACCCCAATTATCATCCAGAGAGGACCCCCATAACCTGTGTCATCTGCAGCCCCCCCAGTATCATCCACAGAGGGCCCCCCATTACCTGTCATCCACAGCACCCCCATTATCATCCAGAGAGGGCCCCCCATAACCAGTGTCATCCGCAGTACCCCCAATATCATCCAGAGAGGACCCCCATAACCTGTGTCATCCGCAGCACCCCCATTATCATCCAGAGAGGACCCTCCATAACCAGTGTCATCCGCAGTACCCCCAATATCATCCAGAGAGGACCCCCATAACCAGTGTCATCTGCAGCACCCCAGTATCATCCAGAGAGGACCCCCATAACCTGTGTCATCCGCAGCACCCCCATTATCATCCAGAGAGGGCCCCCATAACCTGTGTCATCTGCAATACCCCCATTATCATCCAGAGAGGACCCCCCATAACCTGTGTCATCCGCAGTACCCCGATTATCATCCAGGGAGGACCCCCATAACCTGTGTCATCCGCAGTACCCCCATTATCATCCAGAGAGGACCCCCCATAACCTGTCATCCGCAGTACCCCCATTATCATCCAGAGAGGGCCCCCATAACCTGTGTCATCTGCAGCACCCCCATTATCATCCAGAGAGGACCCCCCATAACCTGTGTCATCCGCAGCACCCCCATTATCATCCAGAGAGGACCCCCCATAACCAGTGTCATCCGCAGCACCCCCATTATCATCCAGAGAGGACCCCCCATAACCTGTGTCATCCGCAGCACCCCCATTATCATCCAGAGAGGACCCCCCATAACCTGTGTCATCCGCAGCACCCCCATTATCATCCAGAGAGGGCCCCCATAACCAGTGTCATCCGCAGCACCCCCATTATCATCCAGAGAGGGCCCCCATAACCAGTGTCATCCGCAGCACCCCCATTATCATCCAGAGAGGACCCCCCATAACCTGTGTCATCTGCAGCACCCCCAGTATCATCCAGAGAGGACCCCCATAACCTGTCATCCGCAGTACCCCCATTATCATCCAGAGAGGACCCCCATAACCTGTCATCTGCAGCACCCCAATTATCATCCAGAGAGGACCCCCATAACCTGTGTCATCTGCAGCCCCCCCAGTATCATCCACAGAGGGCCCCCCATTACCTGTCATCCGCAGTACCCCCATTATCATCCAGAGAGGACCCTCCATAACCAGTGTCATCCGCAGTACCCCCAATATCATCCAGAGAGGACCCCCATAACCAGTGTCATCTGCAGCACCCCAGTATCATCCAGAGAGGACCCCCATAACCTGTGTCATCCGCAGTACCCCCATTATCATCCAGAGAGGACCCCCATAACCTGTCATCCGCAGTACCCCCATTATCATCCAGAGAGGACCCCCATAACCTGTCATCTGCAGCACCCCAATTATCATCCAGAGAGGACCCCCATAACCTGTGTCATCTGCAGCCCCCCCAGTATCATCCACAGAGGGCCCCCCATTACCTGTCATCCGCAGTACCCCCATTATCATCCAGAGAGGACCCTCCATAACCAGTGTCATCCGCAGTACCCCCAATATCATCCAGAGAGGACCCCCATAACCAGTGTCATCTGCAGCACCCCAGTATCATCCAGAGAGGACCCCCATAACCTGTGTCATCCGCAGCACCCCCATTATCATCCAGAGAGGGCCCCCATAACCTGTGTCATCTGCAATACCCCCATTATCATCCAGAGAGGACCCCCCATAACCTGTGTCATCCGCAGTACCCCGATTATCATCCAGGGAGGACCCCCATAACCTGTGTCATCCGCAGTACCCCCATTATCATCCAGAGAGGACCCCCCATAACCAGTGTCATCTGCAGCACCCCCATTATCATCCAGAGAGGGCCCCCATAACCTGTGTCATCCGCAGTACCCCCATTATCATCCAGAGAGGACCCCCCATAACCAGTGTCATCCGCAGTACCCCCATTATCATCCAGAGAGGACCCCCCATAACCAGTGTCATCTGCAGCACCCCCATTATCATCCAGAGAGGGCCCCCATAACCTGTGTCATCCGCAGTACCCCCAATATCATCCAGAGAGGACCCCCATAACCAGTGTCATCCGCAGCACCCCCATTATCATCCAGAGAGGACCCCCATAACCTGTGTCATCTGCAGCACCTCCATTATCATCCAGAGAGGGCCCCCCATAACCTGTGTCATCCGCAGTACCCCCAATATCATCCAGAGAGGACCCCCATAACCTGTGTCATCCGCAGCACCCCCATTATCATCCAGAGAGGACCCCCATAACCTGTGTCATCTGCAGCACCTCCATTATCATCCAGAGAGGGCCCCCCATAACCTGTGTCATCCGCAGTACCCCCAATATCATCCAGAGAGGGCCCCCCATAACCAGTCATCCGCAGTACCCCCATTATCATCCAGAGAGGGCCCCCATAACCTGTGCCATCTGCAGCACCCCCATTATCCAGAAAGGGCCCATAACCTGTGTCAGCCGCAGTACCCCCAAATGTGAGGGGTGACCGTCTCCTGGTGAGACCCTGTCCTTTGCTAGCATCCGTTTCACCCTGGGTCTGCTCCGTCCTCCATCTGTAGTCCGCACGTTTCTTCTGGACTCGCTCTGGGACTGATCGTCCTGGACTTTGTAGCTCCAGTGTGATTCCACTTTGCAGGAAGAATGATTTGTTTCCCGCTCGCTGATTTTCTGTGTGGCAGGTTCAATAATTCTTTCTGATACTGACTGGTTTATTACTGATCATTATTTGGAAACAGAAATAACCCACGAGCTCCGCGGGACATGGGGATCAGGCTCAAATAACCCACGGGTGATCGGCTGAGTTTTCATTTCAGAAGGTCTGGGTGGGGCAGGAACAGGTATAACAGCGCCCCCAGGGGCCGGGGTGCTACCTGCCCAGGAAAGGCTTGTCATAGGGACCTATCGTTCAGTGAGAAGACCCACTCTGCTGACCGTCTCGTCAATGATGTCACTGACCGGCCAGATGCCATCATTGATGTTGGACTGTCATATACACGGCACATGCAATGCCAAAGGGTGACTTTGCTGGCCCCACCGCAGAGAGCGAAGCTATGGCTTCTGACAAGCGATTGGCACTGGGGCAAGGTTAGGTAAATTGTGAATGAAGTTAGGGACCCTGCGCAGGAACAGAATGAAGGATTCTTGACTTCCAACTCCTAATTTGGTGGTAGCGTTGTGATGTCACAGCAGCGAACCCGATGGAAAGAGTTGTGATGTCACAGCAGTGAACCAGAAGGAAAGACAATTGTGATGTCACAGCAGCGAACCCGACGGAAAGACAGTTGTGATGTCACAGCAGCGAACCAGAAGGAAAGACAGTTGTGATGTCACAGCAGCGAACCCGACGGAAAGACAGTTGTGATGTCACAGCAGCGAACAAGAAAGAAAGACAATTGTGATGTCACAGCAGCGAACCCGACGGAAAGACAGTTGTGAGGTCACAGCAGCGAACCCGACGGAAAGACAGTTGTGAGGTCACAGCAGCGAACCCGACGGAAAGACAGTTGTGATGTCACAGCAGCGAACCCGACGGAAAGACTGTTGTGAGGTCACAGCAGCGAACCCGACGGAAAGACTGTTGTGAGGTCACAGCAGCGAACCCGACGGAAAGACTGTTGTGATGTCACAGCAGCGAACCCGACGGAAAGACAGTTGTGATGTCACAGCAGCGAACCCGACGGAAAGACTGTTGTGAGGTCACAGCAGCGAACCCGACGGAAAGACTGTTGTGATGTCACAGCAGCGAACCCGACGGAAAGACAGTTGGGAGGTCACAGCAGCGAACCAGAAGGAAAGACAATTGTTATGTCACAGCAGCGAACCCGACGGAAAGACAGTTGTGATGTCACAGCAGCGAACCCGACGGAAAGACAGTTGTGAGGTCACAGCAGCGAACCCGACGGAAAGACAGTTGTGATGTCACAGCAGCGAACCCGACGGAAAGACTGTTGTGAGGTCACAGCAGCGAACCCGACGGAAAGACTGTTGTGATGTCACAGCAGCGAACCCGACGGAAAGACAGTTGTGATGTCACAGCAGCGAACCCGACGGAAAGACTGTTGTGAGGTCACAGCAGCGAACCCGACGGAAAGACTGTTGTGATGTCACAGCAGCGAACCCGACGGAAAGACAGTTGTGATGTCACAGCAGCGAACCCGACGGAAAGACTGTTGTGAGGTCACAGCAGCGAACCCGACGGAAAGACTGTTGTGATGTCACAGCAGCGAACCCGACGGAAAGACAGTTGGGAGGTCACAGCAGCGAACCAGAAGGAAAGACAATTGTTATGTCACAGCAGCGAACCCGACGGAAAGACAGTTGTGATGTCACAGCAGAAAACCCGACGGGTTTCTCACCCTGGGGAACTTGGGCATTCCATCTGAACGACCTTTATGTATTACTATTCCTCCCTGTATAGGCTGGTACAGGTAAAATAAATCTGCAATATCAGCCAAAAATTTCAAGAGCCATGGCGAGTAACAGCATATTAAAGGGGTTGTCCGTTTTGAGTAACTTTTTAGCCGTGTTGCTCCCTATTTCATATAAGATCATGCATAGACCACCAGAGTATTGAATACACGCAGACCGCCTTATAGAACAAAGTCCTGAATTTATTTAATAGAAATACATTTCCTTATTATATATACACATTTACATTAAAGCTTTTGTACACAACTATATTTATTGTGGCCGGGGAAGAAGGTGACAAGATGCATTCACTGGCGGATAGATCTATCATTGCTTTGAGGGAGGAATGGGAAGATTTTTCAACCTGGAAAATAAAAGAAATAATGTATAATAATTAATACTGTACACAATAAATAAATATATCCATATACACACTGAATGCCAAATTGCATTTTGGTGTATGGGTGAATTTTCAGAAGACAGTTTTGTACATTTTTCAGAAATTATCCTAATTATGGCAGAAGAGACATTTTTAGTTTTAAAAAAACACATCTATGGTTTTACCATGATAAAAAAAAAAAATCACAGCAAAAAAAAACAAAAAACTTAAAGGTTGGCCTTTATGAAATATTAAAAGCTAGAGTCTATTAAATGTTCCTTTTCCCTATGCGGAGATGGCTCTTCTCAGGCACTGCAGCATATGCGACATATCAGAGGAGATACAGCAGCGGGATCACTCGAGGGAGTCTGTGTAGTGGGAAGGAGAAATTCTACAGACACCTGCCTGCAGCAGGAGCCTCCCCCCTTAGCCCTGTCTGCAGCAGGAGCCCCCCCCCCCCTTAGCCCTGTCTGCAGCAGGACCCCCCCCCCCCTAGCCCTGTCTGCAGCAGGAGCCCCCCCCCTTAGCCCTGTCTGCAGCAGGACCCCCCCCCTTAGCCCTGTCTGCAGCAGGAGCCCACCCCCCTTAGCCCTGTCTGCAGCAGGAGCCCCCCCCCCTTAGCCCTGTCTGCAGCAGGACCCCCCCCCCCCTTAGCCCTGTCTGCAGCAGGAGCCCCCCCCCCTTGGCCCTGTCTGCACCAGGACCCCCCCCCCCCTCAGCCCTGTCTGCAGCAGGAGCCTCCCCCCCTTAGCCCTGTCTGCACCAGGACCCCCCCCCCCCCCCCCTTAGCCCTGTCTGCAGCAGGAGTCTAAAAACAAAACCCACATCAACTATCGCTGATGTAGTTGTCCACAGAGTATAGGACCACCTACCTCTTCAGAAGCTCTCTGGGCGTTATGTCCCCTGTGTTTTTAGCCTCGCTGGGACTTCCGCTGCTGTCATCGTCGCAGTCTGTGCTCTTGTCATCGGTTTTCCTACATTTTTGTTTACTTTTGTGCTTTTGCTTTTTGTGTTTTTTCTTCTATGACAGAAAATCAAATTGGCATACAATCAATATTTTTTAATTAATTAATTAATTAATACTAATTTTCTGTTGCTTTCCCCCATATAAAAAGCATTACTTCTCTTCAATGCCCTTGCATTAAATTAAAAAATAAGGGCTAATTGGGATTTTCCTGTTTTAGCTCATTAAAGTGAATCTGTCAGTAGGATCAGCCCTTCTAAGCCGTCTATATGGTTATGTAAATCATAGAAAGCTGAATAAAATGATACCTTGATATCTGCGGTCAGATGATTTATTCCAGAAAAATCTATGATGTTCTTAATATGTAAATGAGCTGTTAAGATCTATGGGCTGGACATAGACCTCACCAAGAATCTTCCTCCAGATCTTATTATAAATAAAAGCAGTCGTTACCAGTGTGAGACATGTAATGACTGACAGTCTACATGTCTCACTGGTAATAAGCTCTGGAGGCAGATTCTCAGAGAGATCTCTGTCCCACCCATAGATCTTAACAGCTCATTTACATATTAAGAAAAATGTGGATTTCTCTGGTGCTGCTATTTTAATGCTCAGCGTATTTTCTTTCCCCGGATGCACTTACCCTAACTGATCGCGTCTCTACTATAACGATGACAGTTAATTATCATCATTACGACCCCGTGTATCTTTTAGCTGCAGAGAAAGTGGAGAATCTCGCTGGACGACAGATTAAAAGATACACGGTCTCACCTTTTCCTTCTTGTGTTTATGCTCCTTTTTCACCTTGTGTTTTTCTTTGTGTTTTTTATGTTTCTGCTTCTTAGTGGGTTCATTCAGAGTTCCTGATAAGTAAGTGCTTGACATCGGAGGACAGCCTGAAAGTGGGTGAGTACAGAAAAAACTAAAAATTTGATAAACCTATCTGACATTTATGTACACATGTAAGTACGATAGGGTCCCACGGTGTCGCTGCTGCATGACGGAGACAATGAGCACACGTTATATTAAGGAAACATGTGGGCACAAATTTTTTTTAAAATAGTGTTTTGTGTTCTCTACATTTTCTATGCACCAGCTGAACGACTTACTAGATGAAGGTGCCGGCGGTAACTTGGGACCAAATTCTTCCGTGTCCATTATTTCCAAATCTTCCTTTGCGGCAGAAACAGCCGGGGGATCCAAAATTTTTGATTCAGGTTCTGTGAATAAAAATGGGACAAAGATGTCAGTGATACGGTAATATTTATTTTCATGCTAGAACTACAACAGTAAATACTGCAGCGCAATAATCTGCAAAAATAAGACAAAGCAGAAGAGCCGCAGGATCCTGCGATTGACAGACTACGTAAAGTACGGATATGCTTTGCTATTCTACACGGAAAAAAAAATTAAAGTATATTATATACTTGTGGTCTGTCTAGTGAATGTCGACCCCTGGAAATGTTTGATGCATACACCAAGTGTACGATATGAGCGTTTGATCGGGTGGGAGAGCATCGATTGCTTCCTCTGCCCCATTTATCGGTAAGAGAGCGGTCATTAATGCTAAGATCCATTACCTTGGACCCTGGATGGTTCCGCAGCCTCCAACTTGCTGGTTTCAGCCTCTGCATTGGGGGCAGAAGACGAATCCTCTTCGCTTTCTTCATCTGAAGAGGAGGATTTCTCATCAGATGAATCTGCAAATATCGCTTTAAACAAGTCAATCGGCGGCCTCTTTTCCTCCTCTTCAGGATCCTGCTCTGTGCGATCTGATGGACCCTAGAAAAGTGACATATTTAGCCCTATGAAAAAAAAGCTTCACAATAAAAGGAAGTGGAATCCCCACAAGGAACCCATTTAGAGCGGTTGTAACTAAGAATATCTAAGCCACCGCAATTCCCTGCATCTGGGGTAAGTTACATAGCTAATCAGAAGCGCTATACTACATTTCAAAATGCAGATATTTGCTAATATTATTATTACTACACCTGCTATATATCAGATAGGATCTTGGAGATGGGAATACCTTATTAACGATTAATTTGCATCAGGCAAGAACTCTAAAGTAATTCGGAGATTTGATTAATTTCCTACTTCGGGCACCAATAAAGAATAAAAAATAATTGCAAAAATTGTGCATAGTAGAGTTTAGCAAAAAAGATTCACAAGAGTCCGGCGAACCTCCTACTACCTGCAGCATCTTTTCGGAGGCGTGCGTCTCACCTAAATGTAATGACTTTGCAGGGTCTAGTAGTCAGCAGTGGAGCCGGGAAAGTCAGCAAGTGGGAACAGGTTTGCAAATCTTTTAGCTCGAATCCAGTACGTAGCTTTTAAATGAAAATAATGACCTGTGCCCTTGAGCATAACCTTTTGCTTCTGGGACCGGCACTATTTTATGGAGGTGATTACACACAACCATTTACCTAAATCTATAAGTAAGCCTACACCGGAGCTATAGACATACCTGGGCTGGCACATCGGCAGCTGCTGTAGACGGAGAATCCGTTGGTTTTGTGGTGGTTTCTGCTTTCGTTCCTTCACTCTTACCACGCGCTACACTTAAAAACTTGCTGACCGAGTCTTTCTTGTCTTCTTCAGCAGCGGACATATCCCACCTGGATGATTTCTTTGGTTCTGTAGTGTATAAATCAATAGAATAAGTGACTACAAAAAGTAAGAGCGTTGCAATACTTATCCCATGCACTTTTGCATCCATTTTTATTTATTTTATTTGTTTTTAATTTTAAACATCTATTTTTTATTTCATTTTTTTTTATCCTACAAGTTTACAGTAAAATAAATAAAAATGAGCACTTACTGTCTTGAGACGTCAGCTGCGACTTCTCAGGCGCATGTGTTTCAGGAATAGTTAGGAAATTGAAGACGGAGAACTTGTCCCTTTTGACTTTTGGAAGCCCAATGATGGTCGACCTAGAAATAAACATGCAATAAACTAAAAAAATAAAGTCTCCAAAATATCTATAATCATTCCAGTTAGAATTTTTTTCAAAACTTGCATTCCATATGTCCTGGAATCATATCTTTTTCACTGGTGTTTAATGTGAGATTATGTGCGTTTTGGGCATGTTTTATGTTTATGACTTTCGAACGGTGTCTATTTACATGATGCTGGAAAGGCCGCAGACCAAGCGCCAGAGGAAGCTGGAGACAGCGAAACTCAACGTTGAGCTTTTTTTCCCCATCAGCTTGCCGTTGAATTTAAATGTTAAAAGCTCTTTTTTAAATGATGACTTTGTGAGTATTTGGAATGAAAGTGTACCAGAAAAAAAAAAGTGAATAGATTCTTCTGAAGGGAGCATATTATTCCTAATGTGTCCTTCTATTGACCAGACTGACAGGCAAGTCGGAGCCTGCAGACGCTGTATGAACGGCATTCTCCTGCAGCTTACCCTGGATAAGGATCGGGGATATTAAACCGTTTGCACAGCAGTCGGTCAGGGTGCCACTCGTATTTATCCCTCGTCAGTTTTCCAAACATTTTCATTTTCACCGCTGAGGCCTTGTCATTTATGTCACCCTGCAGGAGACAGGAGGAGGATGATAGAGTAAGTGCGAAACAAGAGGTGGTTACATCAAAGACAAAGGATGAAATTACACCTACTGATTTTTCATACACTCGCTATTGCTAATGTGCATGGTCAGCATCATGAGCAATATTAAAGGGGTATTCTAATGTCTTAAAGGGGCTATATCTATCTCAGACATTCAATTTATATTCAATATAGAAGCTGCTGAAAATAGTTCATAAAATATATATATATTATTTATTTTATTTTTTTCATTCAATTAGTATTTCCGGCAGTATATAAGAGTGAGTATATATATATTATATATATAATTTTACAATTATTCAATATTTTCTATGATATATCCTGGAATCCTATCTATTGGTTGTTGTAAATAAGAGATAATATATGTTTTGGGTAAGTTTTATGTTTATGAATTATGGACGGTGACAGCTTACATGGCGCTGGAACGATGGCTGACCATGCCCCAGAGGAGGCTGGTGGCAGCGAAACCCAGGGAGCTTTTTTGGGGGGACGGTGGGGAAGAAACAATCTTGAAACAATTCCCCTGCCGTATTTTGTGCACAGGGGTGTGTGTACACATACAGCTATACACACCTCCTCATCCCTCGGTACTTCAACAGTGTCTGAATCGTCCTCATATTTTCCCCTGGTGAACCGAGAGGAGAGATGGGAGTTGGTGGGCTTATACAACATGGCAGATCGCATGAATTCCTCTCGCTCACGGGATCGTTCCCATTCGGTCATGTTGGCATCTAGGCAGCTCTCCAAAGCATCTGAAAAAAAAAGAAGAAAGAATTCAGCTAAATTGTAAATATAAAGTTCATTTAAAGGGTATCCCAGCCACTAAAAATTATCAACTTTCAGAACAGCACATGAAGTCAATATTGGCAGACCCCATGTTACATTTCATCAGCTCATTGAGCGCTCATAAGTTAACAGTCCCTTTAACTTATTAGTCATTGGTACCTTTCTGTCCCTTGTGAAGGCTCCTAATATAATTTTCATATCTCTTTTGCTTTTCTGGATTTCTTTCAAATGGCCGAAACTCTCCGGCATGCTCCGGGATCATCTGCCTGTCAAGCAGACTCTGCTGCAACTTGTTGTCCTTCTCTTCTACAGCGGAAGCCTGGAAACGTTTTTTCAAAGCTTCCTGAGCAAGTTTCTGGGCCTTGGTTCTCTGTTCTTCCAGATTCTGTCTCACATCCTGGATTCGCCCTCTGTCTTTTTCAGAAAGGAGCTCCAACACAGATGTGGATCCTAAAGAATCAGACATAAAAAAACATTAATGAAAAGAAGAAGCAACATCTAAACTGAAGGGGTCATCCGGCACCACTACACCATTGATAGGCTGCAGTGGTCAAACACTGTCCAAGGAAGAAGCAGCAAAGAGAACGGCGGGGGACAGGGACTGCAAGGTTAGTAGAGATGTGTCCCACTCACCCTGAAGCGGAGCTTCTCCCAACAAGTCTCTGCGCTGGGAAGAATTGAGTTGGTGTCTGCTGGATGGTTGCTCTTTGACAGGTGCCACACTGGGTTTCGAGGAGGATTGAATCATGGCCTGGAGAACTGCAGAATTCTGACTGTTCTCAGCTAGAACGGGTCTAAAATAGTGAACTGGTCTGTAATCCTTGGGGAGGTCAGGAGGCGGATAAACCTGAGGATAAAAGAAGACAATAAATATTAAAAGTAATGGAAATCAATTCTTTGTTAATCACTGGCGTCAGATGGGCTTGTGGTTATAAAACACCAGCAATGTGAAATGTAAAGCATTGCGGTATCAAAAAAACCTTGAGTCCCCGGCAGAACTATTTTAGACGCCAAAAAAGCAGCCATTAGAAAAAAAAATGCAGATAATCTTTGATCATGATTGGACATGTAAAGAAACAAAAAAATAAAAAAAGATTTTTGTGTACTCACCGTAAAATCTTTTTCTCCGAGCCTATCATTGGGGGACACAGAATCATGGACTTCAGATCCCAACGTTTTTTATTTTATTGGAGCCACCTCCAGCTCAATCGATCCTCCCTATGCCGGGGGATGGAGAGCATCCTGATGTGTGCTTGCCTTCTCAGAGGACTTACAGCTGTGCCTGCCGCAGGGGGCTTACGGCTACTGTGGGGACAACAAGACGCCAAGGTGAGGGCTTGAGTGCGGTGGAGCCCGGGAGATGCACATAACAGGTATACTCTATGTGCTCACCATCTTACAGGGGGGAGATCGGGACCGTATAGGAACCGTCACCCTAGCGTAGATTAGGCGTGCCCCAAACGTCGCAGGAGAGGTACGGGGAGGTATACTCGCCGTGGTCGCCTGTTGATGGTTCGGGGGAGAGCGGACCCTGAAAGGAATCAGTTGCCCCCTTCACTCCGTTAATTAAAAAATAAAAATTTACAGAAAAATAAAAAGCTTTGGGGTCTGAAGTCCATGGTCCTGTGTCCCCCAATGAGGCATAGGAGAAAGTATTATGTTGTATATTGTTGTAATGTTGTATAACAAAAAAATGTCTCCTTTATCCTGCGTTGATCCAGTATAGATATGCTCTAGTGGTCCTCCCACTTGTTGTGACCACTGCAGCCAATCCATTGCCATGTACCATACGCACCATTCGTTTCTGAGCTATGGTGCCATTGCTATTGCACTGTTTGGCTGCAGTGGTCACATGCCTACAGCTTGTAAAGAAGAGATTGAAGGACTACCCATGAATCAGCGTTGGACTGCTGACGCATGGAAAATGATCTTTAGATCTTCTCCAGAGTAGGCTTAAAAACAAAAAAAAAAGCTGTTCAACCTCTTTAATGATATTTAGACATGTCCAATCCTCCATTCACCTACCTTTTTAGATGGAGGCACTTGTGCTGCCAGACAAAAACCTTCCAGCATTTTTCCGATATATTGAATTTCTTTGGACGGGCCTAAAACACAAAAACAAAAGAAAAAAGTTTAACTTTTTACAAAGTAAAAATAATTAAAAAATGCAGAAAAAAAAATAATGTCACATAGCGAGTCAATCATAGAGATAATTTTTTGGAGCAGAGAACTTTGAAGATTTTTTTTTAAGCAGCTCAGTGTCATCTTATTCTGGGGTTATAAACTGGAGTCCCAGATCTATAAGTCAGAGCATAAAGTAGAGAAGAGAAAATCTGCAAAACAGAATGGTGTATTCATGTACTATGCATCCGGCCAACTGGGATTTCATTTGCACTGTGCAATGCTTTATTCTCGCAGTGGGGGGCGCTGCAGGAATACTGAGCACGTCACCCTCAGTACACACTCACAGACGAGGTTCTTGCAATAGGAAACCCCGGGGAACGCTTTTAGAAAGTGGCCAACTCCTTTAATTAGAGCAAATGGACAGGTGAGGTCTCTGGACGTGAAAACGTCTCCCGACGGTCCCAATTAATTTCTGCAGAGGATAGGATTTCTTGCTCAAAAATTAAGCAAGGAAAGGGGTTAGTCTGACATCTGCGGTTATACAGAAACAGGAGTGCACTGCAAACACTCCGCTGCCCACAGCTACGCAAATAAACACATCGGGCACGCCTCTGTGCATACAAGCGCTTGGCACACAGCGTCCGCCAGTCTGTGTGAGAAAGAGAGGCTGCCGATAGATGGCTGCCCCTGCCGTCTACAGAGGCAGCTGCCACACAATACTCGCTCTTTCCGGAAGGAGGGTGGAAAGTGAACCCCACTAATAGATCTAGAGTCAGAATGTTTGGAAACTATGTACAAATTCCAGCTCTTTTTTTTTACTATTACTCTGCTGCAGTTATATTTTGTGTGTATACAGCTCTTATGCAGGCTTGTGTGTTTCCATGGTTACAGACTACAAACACACCGCGTGTAGTCAGATCCTGCAGTTTACTGTTACTCCGCTCCCAATTGCTGTGAAACTACAACTCCCAACATGCCATCACCGCAGTCAGCGGCTGTCAGGGAATCGTGGAAGTTGTAGTTTCACAACATTAAGGCTTGCTGAGGCTAATGGGAGTAATACATGGCAGGGTTTTACTTTCAGCTCAGATTGGCACAGCCCTCTGGTACCTTTGTTATTTTTGTACTCTTTTGGCGCCGTCCATCCAAAGAGTCCGTCTCCGGCCTCCTCTTCTCGCAGGACCGTGTCGTATTTCGACAAGGAGTCAATGGTGTAAATATCATCATCCTCATCTTCCATTGCACCAACGCCAAAAGCCTGAGGAAACAAAAAGGCAAAAGCCCATGATTCCATTAGCCAAAATAGCATCAGGCTTCTGTGGTTTGGCTTTTACACATATACATATTAGTGGATATCAAGTTGTGCCAACAACCTGCTCCCCACCTGCCCAGAGATTCCCACTTTCCTTCCTTTGCTCTGTCGCACATCACCCAGTAAACTGTTCGTCTTTTCCGAGGCGTCGCTGAATACATTCATGTGTGTGTTCAGAGAGCCGAACAAGGCTTCATGAGGATTAAGGCCCCGGTAACCCAGACCATGGACATTGTCTTTTACTGTGAAGTCTATGGGAGTCACATCTTTGGGTGCAAATGTAATATTCTCAGGTATGTAGTCATCCTCTTCTTCCTGTAAATAAGAAAAGGTAAATGTTCAGTCTTGTACAATGTCAGTTAACGTATAGATTTAATCTACAGAAAAAGTCACTACTGTAATCCCGATCTACCTCCTGTATTATACTCCAGAGCTGCACTCACTATTCTGCTGGTGCAGTCACTGTGTACATACATTACATTACTGATCCTGAGTTACATCCTGTATTATACCCCAGAGCTGCACTCACTATTCTGCTGGTGCAGTCAGTGTGTACATACATTACATTACTGATCCTGAATTACATCCTGTATTATACTCCAGAGCTGCACTCACTATTCTGCTGGTGCAGTCACTGTGTACATACATTACATTACTGATCCTGAGTTACATCCTGTATTATACCCCAGAGCTGCACTCACTATTCTGCTGGTGCAGTCACTGTGTACATACATCACATTACTGATCCTGAATTACATCCTGTATTATACTCCAGAGCTGCACTCACTATTCTGCTGGTGCAGTCACTGTGTACATACATTACATTACTGATCCTGAGTTACATCCTGTATTATACCCCAGAGCTGCACTCACTATTCTGCTGGTGCAGTCACTGTGTACATACATCACATTACTGATCCTGAATTACATCCTGTATTATACTCCAGAGCTGCACTCACTATTCTGCTGCTGCAGTCACTGTGTACATACATTACATTACTGATCCTGAGTTACATCCTGTATTATACCCCAGAGCTGCACTCACTATTCTGCTGGTGCAGTCACTGAGTACATACATCACATTACTGATCCTGAATTACATCCTGTATTATACCCCAGAGCTGCACTCACTATTCTGCTGGTGCAGTCACTGTGTACATACATTACATTGCTGATCCTCAGTTACATCCTGTATTATACTTCAGAGCTGCACTCACGATTCTGCTGGTGCAGTCACTGTGCACATACATTACATCACTGATCCTGTGTTACATCCTGTAATATACCCCAGAGCTGCACTCACTATTCTGCTGGTGCAGTCACTGTGTACATACATTACATTACTGATCCTGAGTTACATCCTGTATTATACCCCAGAGCTGCACTCACTATTCTGCTGGTGCAGTCACTGTGTACATACATTACATTACTGATCCTGAGTTACATCCTGTATTATACTCCAGAGCTGCACTCACTATTCTGCTGGTGCAGTCACTGTGTACATACATTACATTGCTGATCCTCAGTTACATGCTGTATTATACTTCAGAGCTGCACTCACTATTCTGCTGCAGTCACTGTGCACATACATTACATCACTGATCCTGTGTTACATCCTGTATTACCCAGAGCTGCACTCACTATTCTGAAGTCTTTGTATCTCTAATATTAAATACTCATAACTTCTGCTTTGTGATAGATCTCCCCTTGACGGAGCCCCCTGAACTTTCTCTCCTGTAAAAGAATCATTAGCTGTGGAAACCCACCTCAGTTTCCTCGGAGCCCGTAGGAGGCAGCGCACAGCCATACGTCTTCACATTACTTTCTGGAAGCAAAAATAACACTTTAACCCCTTAGTGACAGAGCCAATTTGGTACTTAATGACCGGGCCAATTTTTGCAATTCTGACCACTGTCACTTTATGAGGTTATAACTCTGGAACGCTTCAACGGATCCCGCTGATTCTGAGATTGTTTTTTCGTGACATATTGTACTTCATGTTAGTGGTAACATTTCTTCGATATTACTTGCGATTATTTATGAAAAAAACGGAAATATGGCGAAAATTTTTAAAATTTTGCAATTTTCAAACTTTGTATTTTTATGCCCTTAAATCAGAGAGATATGTCACGAAAAATAGTTAATAAATAACATTTCCCACATGTCTACTTTACATCAGCACAATTTTGGAAACAAAATTTTTTTTTGTTAGGGAGTTATAAGGGTTAAAAGTTGACCAGCAATTTCTCATTTTTACAACACCATTTTTTTTTAGGGACCACATCACATTTGAAGTCATTTTGAGGGGTCTATATGATAGAAAATAATGAAGTGTGACACCATTCTAAAAACTACACCCCTCAAGGTTCTCAAAACCACATTCAAGAAGTTTATTAACCCTTTACGTGCTTCACAGGAACTGAAACAATGTGGAAGGAAAAAATGAACATTTAACTTTTTTTTGCAAACATCTTAATTCAGAACCATTTTTTTTATTTTCACAAGTGTAAAAACAGAAATGTAACCATGAATTTTGTTATGCAATTTCTCCTGAATACGCCAATACTCCATATGTGGGGGTAAACCACTTTTTGGGCGCACCGCAGAACTTAGAAGTGAAGGAGCGCCGTTTGACTTTTTCAATGCAGAATTGGCTGGAATTGAGATCGGACACCATGTCACGTTTAGAGAGCCCCTGATGTGCCTAAACAGTGGAAACCCCCCACAAGTGACACCATTTTGGAAACTAGACCCCTTAAGGAACTTATCTAGATGTGTGGCGAGCACTTTGAACCCCCAAGTGCTTCATAGAAGTTTATAACGTAGAGCCGTGAAAATAAAAAATCGCTTTTGTTTACACAAAAATGATCTTTTTGCCCACAAATTTTTATTTTCACAAGGGTAACAGGAGAAATTAGACCACAAAAGTTGTTGTGCAATTTCTCCTGAGTACGCTGATACCCAATATGTGGGGGTAAACCACTGTTTGGGCGCACCGCAGAGCTTGGAAGAGAAGGAGTGCCGTTTTACTTTTTCAATGTACAATTGGCTGGAATTGAGATTGGACGCCATGTCGCGTTTGGAGAGCCCCTGATGTGCCTAAACAGTAGAAATCCCCCACAAGTGACCCCATTTTGGAAACTAGACCCCCCATGGAACTTATCTAGATGTGTGGTGAGAACTTTGAATGCCCAAGTGCTTCACAGAAGTTTATAATGCAGAGTCGTGAAAATAAAAAATATTTTTTTTTCCACAAAAAATATTTTTTAGCCCCCAAGTTTTTATTTTCACAAGGGTAACAAGAGAAATTGGACCCCAAAAGTTGTGGTCCAATTTGTCCTGAGTATGCTGGTACCCCATATGTGGGGGTAAACCACTGTTTGGGCGCACGGCAGAGCTCGGAAGGAAGGAGCGCCGTTTTGGAATGCAGACTTTGATAGAATGGTCTGCGGGCATTATGTTGCGTTTCCAGAGCCCCTGATGTACCTAACCAGTAGAAACCCTCCACAAGTGACCCCATTTTGGAAACTAGACCCCCCAAGGAACTTATCTAGATGTGTGGTGAGAACTTTGAATGCCCAAGTGCTTCACAGAAGTTTAGAATGCAGAGTCGTGAAAATAAAAAATATTTTTTTTTTTCACAAAAAAGATATTGTAGCCCCCAAGTTTTTATTTTCACAAGGGTAACAGGAGAAATTGGACCACTAAAGTTGTTGTCCAATTTATCCTGAGTATGCTGATGCCCCATATGTGGGGGTAAACCACTGTTTGGGCGCACGGCAGAGCTCGGAAGGGAAGGAGCGCCGTTTTGGAATGCAGACTTAGATAGAATGGTCTGTGGGCGTTATGTTGCGTTTGCAGAGCCCCTGATGTACCTAAACAGTAGTAACCCCCCACAAGTGACCCCGTTTTGGAAACTAGACCCCCCAAGGAACTTATATAGATGTGTGGTGAGAACTTTGAATGCCCAAGTGCTTCACAGAAGTTTATAATGCAGAGTCATAAAAAAAAAATATATATATATATATTTTTCCACAAAAAGGATTTTGTAGCCCCCAAGTTTTTATTTTCACAAGGGTAACAAGAGAAATTGGACCCCAGAAGTTGTTGTCCAATTTATCCCGAGTATGCTGATACCAAATATGTGGGGGTAACCCACTGTTAGGGCGCACGGCAGAGCTCAGAAAGGAGGGAGCACCATTTGACTTTTTGAGCGCAAAATTGGCTGTCGTGTTTGGAGACCCCCTAATGTACCTAAACAGTGGAAACCCCTCAATTCTAGCTCCAACTCTAACCCCAACACACCCCTAACCCTAATCCCAACCCGATCCATAATCCTAATCACTAACCCTAACGATAATCCGAACCCTTACCCCAAAAAAACCCTAATGTCAACCCTAACCATAACCCTAATCAAAACCCTAAATCCAACACACCCCTAATCCTAATCTCAACACTAACCTCAAACCTAACCCTAATCCCAATACACCCCTAATCACAACCCTAACCTTAACCCTAATCCCAAACCTAACCCTAATCCCAAGCGTAACGCTAATGCCAACCCTAACCCTAATACCAACCCTAATCCAAACCCTAACCCTAATCCCAACTCTAACCCTAACTTTAGCCTCAACCCTAACCCTGGCCCTAAGGCTACTTTCACACTTGCGTCGTTTGGCATCCATCGCAATCCGTCATTTTGGACAAGAAACGGATCCTACAAATGTGCCCGCAGGATGCGTTTTTTTGCCCATAGACTTGTATTGCCGACGGATCGTGACGGATGGCCACACGTCGCGTCCGTAGTGCACTGGATCAGTGTTTTGGCGGACCGTCAGCACAAAAAAAGTTCAATGTAAGGTTTTTTTGTACGTCGCATCCGCCATTTCTGACCGCGCATGCGTGGCCGTAACTCCGCCCCCTCCTCCCCAGGACATAGATTGGGCAGCGGATGCGTTGAAAAACTACATCCGCTGCCCACGTTGTGCACAATTTTCACAACGTGCGTCGGTATGTCGGGCCAATGCATTGCGACGGCCCCGTACCGACGTAAGTGTGAAAGAAGCCTAACCCTAAATTTAGCGCCAACCCTAACTCTAAATTTAGCCCCAACCCTAACCCTAAATTTAGCCCTAACCCTAGCCCTACCCCTAACCCTAGCCCTAACCCTAGCCCTAACCCTACCCCTAACCCTACCCCTAACCCTAACCCTAATTTTAGCCCCAACTGCTCTTCTCCTGCCGGCCGGCAGATGGAGACTGATGGCGGGCGCACTGCACATGCGCCCGCCATTTTCTTTTGCCCAGAAGATGCCGGCGGCCAGGAGGAGCAGCAGGAGGATCCAGGGACGTAGGTGGGTATTGTAGGGTTATTTCTCTGTCCTCTGATGTGCGATCACATCAGAGGACAGAGAATTACACTTTACTTTTTTTTTTGCGGTCGCCGGTAAACAGTTAATTACCGGCGATCGCAAACCAGGGGTCGCTAAAACCGACCCCCGATCATGCTCTTTGGGGTCTCGGCTACCCCCGGCAGCCGAGACCCCAAAGATTCTCGCGGGGTCGGCCGGCGGGCGCACTGCGCATGCGCCCGCCATTTTCAAGATGGCGGCGCCCACCGGGAGCCACGAGGAGCATCGGGGGAGATAGGTAAGTATTGGGGGGCTACCTGGGACCCCTTTTCTCTATCCTCCGATGTGCGATCACATCGGAGGATAGAGAAATTAAAAAGAGATCGCGGTTTTTGTTTTTTTTTGCGATCGCCGGTAAACGGTTAATTACCGGCGATCGCAAATGCGGGGTGGGTTAAAAAAACCCCGAATCATGTTCTCTGGGGTCTCGGCTACCCTCGGCAGCCGAGACCCCGGAGAAAATCCGACTCTGGGGGGCGCTATTTACTTTTTCCACAGCGCCGTTAATTAACGGCGCTGTGGTTTAAGTACCCTTAGCGGCCGCCGTTAAAAGGCGTATCGGCGGTCGCTAAGGGGTTAACAAACTTGACTCTTCTATCTGTTCTACAATGCATATATTTTATATTTTAGGATTAATCACTAGTTGTTTGCGCCTTTGCTCTATGTACTGCACAAGTGGATGTGATTATCAAAACCACATCTATACTTGGCACAAACAAATCATTCTTGTCCCAAAAAAGTAGCACATTTTGACATCAGCTCTTACCCCTTGATAGGAATAATGTGAAATCAACGGTAAAATCAAAACATAATGCACATTTCAGACTTGCAAAGATTTACGTGAACTTTCTTTAAAGAAAGACAACTCATTGTAAGTAGCTTTTTTCTGAGCAAATATGTAGAAAATCAGGTTACAATAATGATCAAGAATACGTGACACCTGTTTTATGAAAGATTCCGACATTCTGCACGATTCACATAAGTATATGACACAACTTATTCACGGGCGACTCGCCTGACCATCAAGTTCCAGCAGCCATATTTATTGCTAGATATTTGCTTTTTGATGTGTTTATGTTGCTATAACGTTCCCTCGAAATTGCTGGCGACGGATGAATCAGTGCAGGAATCCCTATAGATCTGGTTGCGGACACATTGCAACCTCACCCATCGTGGCTGACCACGCACGCTTGTAATCATACGTTACCGATCGCTTTCACGGTCAAACTTCTCCAGTAATGCTCTGTAACAATGTGCCTGTAAAACTTTACTACATTCCTTTTACACTTAAAGAGGTTGTCCACTTTTATAAAAGTAGGTGTATAAATAAGAGCTAATAAAAAGTTATATTGCTTACTCATATAAGGTTTCATACCTGCACCCCCACATACGATGCCCAGACCTAGTGTAAGGCCATTTACGATAAAAGACTATTATAGACGATCGCTCCCAGGACCTAGATAAACAGACTGCAGATCAACTGTGCAGCAAAAAATATCATCGTTCTCAACAGGGCATCATCCTGTGTAAAAAAAGGCTATTAAACAACCATCGACAGGCAAATAAGTAGTCGTTTAGCGGTCGCTTAGTGCTGCTAGTCAACTAATATAAATTGTCCTTTGGTTTGATATTTTCAGTATTGTTCCACCTACCGGCTGCTTTCTTCTGAGCTCTCCTCTTTATCCTGGGCCCTACTCCTTGCCCTTCTTTCCACCCCATCTGCCGTAAAAGTTGCACTCCTATCGTGATCCTGAAGATAATAAAAGTACATGAAAAAAACAAACAAAAAAAAACCAATGCAAAAAAAGAGTTGACACAAAAAATCTTGTTCAGAAAATGTTTTGGTGAACCTTGGCTAGTAGGGCAGCAATTTAACTTGACGTCTCATCTACTGATGACCAAGCTTGCTTGGATAGGGTGTTTTCCGAACATGCTCGTGTGCCAATAGCGTATCATCGGCGTGCTCGAATACTATCTTCGAGTCGCTGCGGCTACATGTCTTGCTGCTGTTCAACAGCCACAGCATATGCGGGCAATCTCTGCATGTATTGCGGCTGTCAAACAGCAGCGAGACATGTAGCCGCGGCGACTTGAACATAGAGTATCTTTGGCGTGCCCCTATACTACTAGCACACGAGTGTGCTGGGATAGCACCTTATCTGAGCGCGCTCCACTAGTCACAACATAATAAAAGTAAATTAAACTCGCAGGCTGCGGTGACCAAAATACTACAAAAAAAAAAAAAAAACTTGATGGATTGGATATTGTTTCTTAGAACTTTTGAGCAATACTAAAGTTGTCTGCTTCAAGGATCGCTACAGTAAATTATTCAGCATTGAAGCTGGGACGAGAGCGCTCAGGCCGGTGAAATGGTAACTAAAGTGTACTGTAAGTGAAATTGGCATAAAAGTTTACTTTGCTGGAGCTATTAGATCTTCCAATATGGTTGCTCCTGGGATTGGTGCTGTGACCGATGCAAGCTCTCTGGCTTTTTCCCGTATTCGATCTTTGGTTTTTGAGGCAAAATCGTCCGTAGTCAGTATTTCCTTTGGTGCTATCCCAAACTCTCCGAGATCCTGTAAATCAAGGGGGATTACATAAGTCAAGAGTCCAATGATGACGACTTAGGGTACCGTCACACATTGGCATTTTGATCGCTACGACGGCACGATCCGTGACGCTCCAGCATCGTAACAATATCGCTCCAGCGTCGTAGACTGCTGTCACACTTTGCAATGTACGACGCTGGAGCGATAATTTCATGACGTATTTGCGATGTAGAAGCCGTTGGTTACTGTGCGCACATCGTATACAATATCGTGCACACCTTTGTTACACCATGCGATCATGCCGCCACAGCGGGACACTAGACGACGAAAGAAAGTTTCAAACTATCTGCTACGATGTACGATTCTCAGCGGGGTCCCTGATCGCAGGAGCGTGTCAGACACAGCGAGATCGCTGGAACGTCATGGATATATCGCTGGAACGTCACAAATCGTGCCGTCGTAGCGATCAAAATGCCACTGTGTGACGGTACCCTTAGTAAGGATATAGACAAGGTGATATCTCAATACACTTAGGAGGCATCTGTTGCTCTTCGTCTTCCTGCAAAAGGACATTGCATTCACGTCCTGGGAAGGGGTCTTTACGTATGGAGGGGGCTCAGGAGTTGAGCAACTTGCACAAGGGGTAGAAACCAGGAATATGTAGTCGCAGCTGACGTCAAGCCTCAGCCGTGATTGTAATCATTTAAATGCCGCTGTCAATCTCTGACAGCGGCATTTAAATGAAAAGCATGCAAGTGCCAATGCGCATAGGCTCCCATGATGCGATCTCCGGAGACCTCAGGGTAATTGTGTCAGCCAGGGATCTGCTGAAAACTTCTGTCAGCATCATCTTGGCCCTCCACTGAAGCTTAGCCACAGGCTGAGACCGAGGATCACTCAGTTATCCTACGAACGGATTTATGGCCATGAAGATTCTTACGTTTCACTATGCATTAACACGTTGCTGTGTCTTTTCAGTACCTCATCATCCATAAAATCCTCCGGTCTACTGACATGTTTTTCCGATTTTCCTTGTCGCGAAGACACAAACGTTGATGGCGTCCAACCTAAAATAACAAAAGAGCAAATGATTCCCAATTTAGCATACGCCAATCTGACATCCTACACAATTGGAGGCTTCTTAAAGGGGTTGTCCTACTAAGTAACATTTAACATAAGTGATAAACGTATAATACTTGGGGTCTGACCATTAATACTCCCAGCAATTGGGGGCACCAAACTCCTTTGCCTGAATGGAGACTTATGGTAGTCGTGCACAACAGCCACAAATCATACAGGACTTTGGGACCTACATTCTCGGGGGTCTGCCATTAAAACATAAAATGTTCCTTTTCCAATTAAATGGGTTGTCCAGTTCCAGTAAATTAAAACAGGACCCTACCGATTATAGGATAAAACGTCTCACCTTCTTTTGACCCGACTGTGTTAAAGTATCCAGCAGAAAACCCTCCTGTGAAGGCGCCATGAAAGCGTTTATAGCGTCCTTTCTCATCTTTCACAGTTTGTTCTTGGAGAGGTATAGGCCTCTTGGGCTGCTCCCCTAAGAAAGCAGAACACAGGATATGAGATATTGCAGGAATAATGGCACTGGTGACACGATCACAGACAGAAACACAACAGTGAAAGGTCTGGAGGTAGACGACGTGGGCAGGAGCAAAGCCAGACAGAAGAGCCAAGTGGGGTGCTGCAAATGGGAGCTCAGGCAAAATGGGAACTGAAGCAACTGTCCGGGCCACAAGCAGTGACAACCACGACTGTCCATGCCACGAGCAGCGACGACCACAACAATTGTCCAGGCCACGAGCAGCGACAACCACAACGACTGTCCGGGCCACGAGCAGCGACAACCATCACGACTCTCCAGGCCACGAGCAGCGACAACCACAACGACTGTCCGGGCCACGAGCAGCGACAACCACAACGACTGTCCAGGCCACGAGCAGCGACAACCACAACGACTGTCCAGGCCACGAGCAGCGACAACCACAACGACTGTCCGGGCCACGAGCAGCGACAACCACAACGACTGTCCAGGCCACGAGCAGCGACAACCACAACGACTGTCCGGGCCACAAGCAGCGACAACAACAAAGACTGTCCGGGCCACGAGCAGCGACAACCACAACGAATGTCCAGGCCACGAGCAGCGACAACCACAACGAATGTCCAGGCCACGAGCAGCGACAACCACAACGAATGTCCAGGCCACGAGCAGCGACAACCATCACGACTGCCCGGGCCACGAGCAGGGACAACCTCCAGAACTGCCCGGTCCACGAGCACTGACAACCTACAGGACTGCCCGGTCCACGAGCACTGACAACCTCCAGGACTGCCCGGTCCACGAGCACTGACAGCCTTCAGGACTGCCCGGTCCACAAGCACTGAAAACCTTCAGGACTGCCCGGTCCACGAGCACTGACAACCTCCAGGACTGCCCGGTCCACGAGCACTGACAACCTCCAGGACTGCCCGAGCCACCAGCACTGACAACCTCCAGGACTGCCCGAGCCACCAGCACTGACAACCTCCAGGACTGCCCGAGCCACCAGCACTGACAACCTTCAGGACTGCCCGGGCCACGAGCACTGACAACCTTCAGGATTGCCTGGGCCAGAAGCACTAACAACCTCCAGGACTGCCTGGGCCACGAGCACTGACAACCATCACAGATGTACAGGCCAGTAGCACTGACAACCATCACAGCTGTACAGGCCAGTAGCACTGACAACCTTCACAGCTGTACAGGCCAGTAGCACTGACAACCTTCACAGCTGTACAGGCCAGTAGCACTGACAACCTTCACAGCTGTACAGGCCAGTAGCACTGACAACCTTCACAGCTGTACAGGCCAGTAGCACTGACAACCTTCAGAGCTGTACAGGCCAGTAGCACTGACAACCTTCACAGCTGTACAGGCCAGTAGCACTGACAACCTTCACAGCTGTACAGGCCAGTAGCACTGACAACCTTCACAGCTGTACAGGCCAGTAGCACTGACAACCTTCACAGCTGTACAGGCCAGTAGCACTGACAACCTTCACAGCTGTACAGGCCAGTAGCACTGACAACCATCACAGCTGTACAGCCCAGTAGCACTGACAACCTTCACAGCTGTACAGGCCAGTAGCACTGACAACCTTCACAGCTGTAGAGGCCAGTAGCACTGACAACCATCACAGCTGTACAGGCCAGTAGCACTGACAACCTTCACAGCTGTAGAGGCCAGTAGCACTGACAACCTTCACAGCTGTACAGGCCAGTAGCACTGACAACCATCACAGCTGTAGAGGCCAGTAGCACTGACAACCATCACAGCTGTACAGGCCAGTAGCACTGACAACCATCACAGCTGTACAGCCCAGTAGCACTGACAACCTTCACAGCTGTACAGGCCAGTAGCACTGACAACCTTCATAGCTGTAGAGGCCAGTAGCACTGACAACCATCACAGCTGTACAGGCCAGTAGCACTGACAACCTTCACAGCTGTAGAGGCCAGTAGCACTGACAACCTTCACAGCTGTACAGGCCAGTAGCACTGACAACCATCACAGCTGTAGAGGCCAGTAGCACTGACAACCTTCACAGCTGTAGAGGCCAGTAGCACTGACAACCTTCACAGCTGTACAGGCCAGTAGCACTGACAACCATCACAGCTGTAGAGGCCAGTAGCACTGACAACCTTCACAGCTGTAGAGGCCAGTAGCACTGACAACCTTCACAGCTGTACAGGCCAGTAGCACTGACAACCATCACAGCTGTACAGGCCAGTAGCACTGACAACCTTCACAGCTGTACAGGCCAGTAGCACTGACAACCTTCACAGCTGTACAGGCCAGTAGCACTGACAACCATCACAGCTGTACAGGCCAGTAGCACTGACAACCATCACAGCTGTACAGGCCAGTAGCACTGACAACCTTCACAGCTGTACAGGCCAGTAGCACTGACAACCATCACAGCTGTACAGGCCAGTAGCACTGACAACCATCACAGCTGTACAGGCCAGTAGCACTGACAACCATCACAGCTGTACAGGCCAGTAGCACTGACAACCATCACAGCTGTACAGGCCAGTAGCACTGACAACCTTCACAGCTGTACAGGCCAGTAGCACTGACAACCTTCACAGCTGTACAGGCCAGTAGCACTGACAACCATCACAGCTGTACAGGCCAGTAGCACTGACAACCTTCACAGCTGTACAGGCCAGTAGCACTGACAACCATCACAGCTGTACAGGCCAGTAGCACTGACAACCTTCACAGCTGTACAGGCCAGTAGCACTGACAACCATCACAGCTGTACAGGCCAGTAGCACTGACAACCTTCACAGCTGTACAGGCCAGTAGCACTGACAACCTTCACAGCTGTACAGGCCAGTAGCACTGACAACCTTCACAGCTGTACAGGCCAGTAGCACTGACAACCTTCACAGCTGTACAGGCCAGTAGCACTGACAACCATCACAGCTGTACAGGCCAGTAGCACTGACAACCATCACAGCTGTACAGGCCAGTAGCACTGACAACCTTCACAGCTGTACAGGCCAGTAGCACTGACAACCTTCACAGCTGTACAGGCCAGTAGCACTGACAACCTTCACAGCTGTACAGGCCAGTAGCACTGACAACCTTCACAGCTGTACAGGCCAGTAGCACTGACAACCTTCACAGCTGTACAGGCCAGTAGCACTGACAACCATCACAGCTGTACAGGCCAGTAGCACTGACAACCATCACAGCTGTACAGGCCAGTAGCACTGACAACCTTCACAGCTGTACAGGCCAGTAGCACTGACAACCTTCACAGCTGTACAGGCCAGTAGCACTGACAACCTTCACAGCTGTACAGGCCAGTAGCACTGACAACCATCACAGCTGTACAGGCCAGTAGCACTGACAACCTTCACAGCTGTACAGGCCAGTAGCACTGACAACCTTCACAGCTGTACAGGCCAGTAGCACTGACAACCATCACAGCTGTACAGGCCAGTAGCACTGACAACCTTCACAGCTGTACAGGCCAGTAGCACTGACAACCTTCACAGCTGTACAGGCCAGTAGCACTGACAACCATCACAGCTGTACAGGCCAGTAGCACTGACAACCTTCACAGCTGTACAGGCCAGTAGCACTGACAACCATCACAGCTGTACAGGCCAGTAGCACTGACAACCATCACAGCTGTACAGGCCAGTAGCACTGACAACCTTCACAGCTGTACAGGCCAGTAGCACTGACAACCTTCACAGCTGTACAGGCCAGTAGCACTGACAACCTTCACAGCTGTACAGGCCAGTAGCACTGACAACCATCACAGCTGTACAGGCCAGTAGCACTGACAACCTTCACAGCTGTACAGGCCAGTAGCACTGACAACCTTCACAGCTGTACAGGCCAGTAGCACTGACAACCATCACAGCTGTACAGGCCAGTAGCACTGACAACCATCACAGCTGTACAGGCCAGTAGCACTGACAACCATCACAGCTGTACAGGCCAGTAGCACTGACAACCATCACAGCTGTACAGGCCAGTAGCACTGACAACCATCACAGCTGTACAGGCCAGTAGCACTGACAACCTTCACAGCTGTACAGGCCAGTAGCACTGACAACCTTCACAGCTGTACAGGCCAGTAGCACTGACAACCTTCACAGCTGTACAGGCCAGTAGCACTGACAACCATCACAGCTGTACAGGCCAGTAGCACTGACAACCTTCACAGCTGTACAGGCCAGTAGCACTGACAACCATCACAGCTGTAGAGGCCAGTAGCACTGACAACCATCACAGCTGTACAGGCCAGTAGCACTGACAACCTTCACAGCTGTACAGGCCAGTAGCACTGACAACCTTCACAGCTGTACAGGCCAGTAGCACTGACAACCTTCACAGCTGTACAGGCCAGTAGCACTGACAACCTTCACAGCTGTACAGGCCAGTAGCACTGACAACCATCACAGCTGTACAGGCCAGTAGCACTGACAACCATCACAGCTGTACAGGCCAGTAGCACTGACAACCATCACAGCTGTACAGGCCAGTAGCACTGACAACCATCACAGCTGTACAGGCCAGTAGCACTGACAACCATCACAGCTGTACAGGCCAGTAGCACTGACAACCTTCACAGCTGTACAGGCCAGTAGCACTGACAACCTTCACAGCTGTACAGGCCAGTAGCACTGACAACCATCACAGCTGTACAGGCCAGTAGCACTGACAACCTTCACAGCTGTACAGGCCAGTAGCACTGACAACCTTCACAGCTGTACAGGCCAGTAGCACTGACAACCATCACAGCTGTACAGGCCAGTAGCACTGACAACCTTCACAGCTGTACAGGCCAGTAGCACTGACAACCATCACAGCTGTAGAGGCCAGTAGCACTGACAACCATCACAGCTGTACAGGCCAGTAGCACTGACAACCTTCACAGCTGTACAGGCCAGTAGCACTGACAACCTTCACAGCTGTACAGGCCAGTAGCACTGACAACCATCACAGCTGTACAGGCCAGTAGCACTGACAACCTTCACAGCTGTACAGGCCAGTAGCACTGACAACCTTCACAGCTGTACAGGCCAGTAGCACTGACAACCTTCACAGCTGTACAGGCCAGTAGCACTGACAACCTTCACAGCTGTACAGGCCAGTAGCACTGACAACCATCACAGCTGTACAGGCCAGTAGCACTGACAACCTTCACAGCTGTACAGGCCAGTAGCACTGACAACCTTCACAGCTGTACAGGCCAGTAGCACTGACAACCATCACAGCTGTACAGGCCAGTAGCACTGACAACCATCACAGCTGTACAGGCCAGTAGCACTGACAACCTTCACAGCTGTACAGGCCAGTAGCACTGACAACCTTCACAGCTGTACAGGCCAGTAGCACTGACAACCTTCACAGCTGTACAGGCCAGTAGCACTGACAACCTTCACAGCTGTACAGGCCAGTAGCACTGACAACCTTCACAGCTGTACAGGCCAGTAGCACTGACAACCATCACAGCTGTACAGGCCAGTAGCACTGACAACCTTCACAGCTGTACAGGCCAGTAGCACTGACAACCATCACAGCTGTACAGGCCAGTAGCACTGACAACCATCACAGCTGTACAGGCCAGTAGCACTGACAACCTTCACAGCTGTACAGGCCACGAACACTGGGGACATCTAACTCTATGGACGACAATAAAAAGTTGGACAACCACCGCAGACTACACAGGGTGCATCACTGCGGCCTGCTCTACCTTCATAAGCCTGTATTTATTGTTAATACTGTGTTATAAATAAAGATATACAAAAAAAAAGTCCCTCCCTGCCCACCAACCCTCTGCACAGCTAGAGCCAAGGCAGCAGCGGTACGAGGGCTCCCATGTCCCTGTGGAAGTGTCCGCACAGCCTCTCACCCTCCTCGTACTGCTCCAGAGGTTTCCCGTACGTGACAAAATCCTCCTCCCCGTCACTATCGTGCGCCGCCATCTTTGCTCCGACTACGGGCGCCGAGCAGGGTCCAAACACCTCCACGTGATTCGCTCTCCAGGGGCTGAGGGCGTTCCCATGGTAACCTGCCGGGCGCGGGAATGACGCCAGGCCTCTGTGCCGCTGTGTCCGTCAGTCAGGGCTGGCGGCTGTGTCTGACAGACGTTACATAACTGTGTGTAGTGTCATTGCCTGTACAGTGAATATCAAATAAATGAGGAGAAATAGCCAAAAATATAAAACCCCTCTACAATGTGCACACACCAAAATACCACGTCTGGTCTGGTGTGCCCCATGTATGTTATAGCCGATATTTGACTGAATTTTGAGACATATTTCGCCCCAAAATAATAATTACCATGTCCAACGCCGCCTCTAGGTCTCTGCGGACCGTTCACTGACAGGGAGCCCCTCTTTTTTATTTTTATTTATTTTATTTTTTTTGTAGAAAAAAAGCTATTCTGCCATTTTGATTTTTTTAGGTTTTTTTTTCAATTTCAGTACAAATATGATATCGCCATATTAGTCTGGACACTTATGGACGCGGCGATACAACATACATTTTTAAAATTTTATTTTTGCTTTTTTTAACGATATTTTTCATTATTTTTTTTTTACATTATTATATTAGTTGCCCGACTCCTTGAGTTTACCGCTTCTGTCGACGCCGTGAGGTGAAAAAAATAAGCGTCTCGCCTCAGGTGGAGGCCTGAGGTGTCTCTCGAAGTGGGGGACATTTTACTTCTTTTTGTTTTGTTTTTAATGAAAAAAATGTTCACCCCTTAAAAAAAAAAAAAAAAATCGTTCTGACTTGACAGGTTGACAGGTCATTTTTGCAAAACAAGGAATGCTGTAAATGCAAAAAAATTGTGTTTTGTAGCCTTTTGACAAGAAATAAGCAGAATCCACAGGAAATCCGCCTCAAATAATTGACATATCACTTACTTTTTTTTCCACGCCGAGGTTTTCAAAACCTGATAAAGCATAAAAAGAATTGAAAGTTGATTTAATTTGAATAAGAACAGTCTTAAAAAAGGCTAGATTCACACGGAGGCCAAAAAATCTGGCACGTTTTTTCAAAAGGAATCCACTTCAGGAAATGTTTCTTCATAGAATCCACCTCAAACTTGACACTGCCAAGTAAAAAACTGGATGCAAAACAGAAGACAAAAAAGCCCCAGAAAAAGCATTTCTTGATCGTTACATTTCCAGAATTTTTGGGGATTTTTTTTTTAACAAGTTCTGGTCCAAAACTTCTTCAAAAACAATTGGAAAACTTTCCCAATTCATTTCTAAGAGAAATCCACTTTTTTATGAGGATTTTTTTTTTGTAGCTGGTCTTTTTTTTACGGACATGGTTTTGAAGAAATTGGTGTAAAAAAAAAATGCATGTCATATTTTTTAAAGTGGAAACTTTGAAGCAGTAGATGCAAATTTAGGCCGTAAAAAAAAACCTTCCAAACTGTGTCAGTAAAGTATTTTTTTTTTCCCAAAAACTAATAAAAAAAAAAAAAGAGTATTTCCTGAAAAATTAAAATTTGTGGATTTTGGAAAATCATTTCTAAAATGATTTTAGAATCCAAAAAAGACACTTGAGGACAAATGACCCTGGCTTGTCCTGAAGCATCTTCCTGTAAAATTTGCTTGGTTCACACATGTGTAAAAGTGTGCCAAAACCCTCAGGGTGTTTTATGGGGCAAATACCCATTAATTGCACATTCAGCTCATGAGAAACTCTTAGATTTTTTTTTTTTACATTTTATTTGTACTGAGTTTTTCCAATGTAATTAATACAACTGCACAATTTTGCACCTAGCAGGTTCTGTGGACGGTGCAGGACTGTACGGCTCCGGATAATTCCAATTTTATTTTTATTTTGCCAATAAAAAACATAGCGAGCTGCAATGTAAGAATCCGACTAATGCAATTTATGTTTTCTTTTCCATGAATTTCTTATCTTCCCTTATACGAAAAGTGACAAAAAAAGTCTTAGAGATAAATAAGTTTGACCTATAAAGTGAAACAACAGCAAGACAAATCTGGATGGCTCAGGCGATGAGAACGCGGCTTTATTTTCAGTAAATACCCCACGTAGCTGTTACCATCAAACCCGGCCTGTTTATTCCACAATATTTC
Organism: Ranitomeya imitator; assembly: GCF_032444005.1. Lineage (NCBI taxonomy): Eukaryota > Metazoa > Chordata > Amphibia > Anura > Dendrobatidae > Ranitomeya > Ranitomeya imitator. The sequence continues at coordinate 140,079,406 of NC_091290.1, forward strand.
AGAGAAAAGATCTATAAATTCTGTCAGAGACTCATAAGACTTGAACAAGTTTGAGAAGTTGTGATTTAAAGGAGATTTTTTTCCTAAATTAAATCTAATCTCCTTGAGTCATACTTGCAGGGGTCTTTACAAATTGAAGGTCTGCAACATCATTTGAGTTTTTTTTTATTATTTTAAGTAACTTTTTTTTATCTTTGGGGTATTTGTTTTCAGGAAAGCTGGACTTCCCTAAAAATAAATAATATTTGCGGGACAAATCATCAAATACGCAGACGATACAAGAAGTGTAGATGGAATGAAGGACAAATCAGGGAGTGTCAAGATGGAAAGCTCAAGCATGGGACTTCTACTCAGCACAGAGATGACAAAGATATTGACTACTGCCAGGTACGACCGGGATACATTTGTGATGGCCGGCAATGAACTAGAAGGTGTAAAATGACTTCAACCTACTGGGATCAATGATCACTCAAGATGGGGCGACGACAGCGGAAGTCAATAGAAGACTAGCTATGGGCAAACCAACAATGAAGTCACTGGACAAGGTCTTCAAATAGAGGAACATTTCACTGGTGACGAAGACACGGCTCGTACATAGTCTGGGCTTTCCTGTTTTAACATACGGATCCGAAACCTGTACGATAAACAAAACAGAATAAAAATCAACGCCTTCAAAATGTGGTGCAGGAGAAGGATGTTATCAATATTATGGATGGCAAGACGAACAGACAAATCAATTTTGGAACAAATCAAGCCAAACATGTCACTCAAAGTAAGGATCACCAAGTTACGACTTGCCTACTTTGGACACATCATACGAAGAGAGCAATCACTGGAGAAGGACATTATGGTTGGAAGAATAGAAGGCTCAAGTTGAAGAGGAAGACCAGCAACCCAATGGCTAGATACTATCAAGATCGATCTTCCTACAAAGTGTTCATCCATCAAGTCGCCATGGCTCAAGATCGAGCCGAAGACTGTTAAATAATAAAAAATAATACACATGATCCTTGGCACTTCAGAGGTTCTCATGACTGGTACCCAGCCAGCTCCTCCTGCAATTATGTAATTTTTTGTTTTTTTTATTACCGTACTTTGTGCTTAAAAATAATTATCCAAAACACGTAAGTCGAACCATGCCTACCCGGTTCTATTTGAATTCGATAACTGCAGGATGTTAACTATTAAAAATGTTAAAATTGTATCTGGTTGATTCGGACAAGTATATTAAATCGTCCTGCAGCGATTGTCTGCACACCTATTACTAGATGCTACTCTGTTCAAGACCTCTTTCTATTTCCTTAATAAATATATGTACAGTATGTACATTTTGTTTTCCTGCATCAGCCCCCAGGGAAAACTAACTTTTGTTTAACGCTCTGTGTAATAGATGCACTTGTAGCAGAGAAAGGGACAATTGAGCCTCATGCATATTTAATAACGACGATCTAGTAAATAAAGACAAAGTCTTTGTACTGGAACATCTGGTAGGAGAGCGGCGACTTTGTGTATCGCATGCTAATGAATCACGTCTGCAATGCTGCCAGCAGCAAACACACAATACGTGTCCATTTAAAAAAAAAATGTTATACATTGTTACCTGTTTTTTTTTTTTTTACCTGTGTTTACATATGTTTTATTGGTACTTATGGATGCATGATTTGGGGGCAGCGTGTTCCTGGTTGTCCTGGCACTTCTGCAGCCCCAAAAATAGTTAAAAGTGTAAACAGCATGGCTAGGCTCTCCTCTGCACCAATGATCAGTGGCAGGAGCCTTCTCAGTATTTAAATGGGTCATTGGCAGTCCCATAGAGAATGGATTGAGTGGCGTTGCATTCAGATAAGTGTGTTCTCACACTGAGTTCAGGAACCTGGTCGCCCTGTTAGGGATTAAGTCTGAACCATCTGCAAAATGGAGTTCGGACATATGTGCCAATGGGGCCATAGACTAGGGCGTATATGTCTACTGGAGGCGGACATCCACACGCAGTCTAGTACCTCTGGATGTTTTCCGTACAGTCCCTAAAATTATGCACGTCAGAGAGCATGTTCTATGGCTCCGTCGGCACATACTTCTGAACCCCTTTTTGCAGAGGGTTCGGATGTAAGCTCTGACGGGGCCACCAGAACACAATGCCAGAACACAACATGAAAGCACCCTTAGGCTCTGCAGAGCCCCATTTTTTGGGATCACTAGTGGGAGTCCCAGTAGAAGAACCCTCAGCCGTCTGTGTGTTATCCCCTATGCGGTCTGAAGCCTTTAAAGGGTCTAAGTAAAGATCCTTTAATACTAGAGTATGCCATCAATCTGTCCACTTTGACCTCTGGCGATCAGTATAGGGAATTAATCTTTAGAGCGTAATTCTAGAATGAAAAGGAAAATGTTACTTTTTGTCAAAGATTTGCATTATATCTTGAGATTAGTCTGGAAATATGTCCCTGTATAGGCTTTATATGAGTTGCAGAGGAAAAAAAGTGCTAGATCTATAAAAAGGTGGCTTATTTTGGCAAAGTTTTAGTTTGCTGCCTTAACCGTGAAATTATCTGAATACCCTGGCCGAGGAAGAGCAGCTGGCTAATGTCTTTGAATAATGACATTTATTTACATAGGATGGCACCACCTAGTGGTCAAAATGTATATCAATGTGCACATCCACCTGAGTGGTCGCACATGCTCAGTTTCTCCACCCACAGACAGGTCTGTACATAGTGGATCCTATGTTCACTGTGTAGATCAACCATTAAAAATAGCTTTCTGCCTGCTTGTCAGAAAATGAACTACACACGGCAGTATAGACGAGAAGATTCCTTCTACAAGGGAAGTAAAAAGTAGTTATATTGTCAGCTGCCAGAGGCAGAAGGAGACTGATTCCATTTAGAGTCTGTCCCAGCTGCACAGATCAGCATATCATCTAAACGAGCAGGATCAGTACAATATGTTATTAATCTAATCCTAGCGACACAGTAGCCCAGGTTATAACAGCAAATAGTCTGCTGGAAGCAGTCTTATCACATACCTGAGATAAAGCTCTTCAAGGAAACGCCCTGAAATCTTGCAAGGCAATGGGGATTTCATGACAAAGAGAAAAAGACGTCAGCAGGGGGTAATAAAAGCTCATCTTTTCCAGTGAGAATTTTATACCCACTAGAAGCAACAAAACAATTACCGCTACTGCGAAAAGCGTATTTATAGCCTGAACATGGCACTGACAACCAGGCATCATGACCCCATGTCTCCTAACAGTATCCTCATGTCACTATGTGGCGGCTCCTGCAAGGTGCAATTATCCGTACACTGCCTTCTGAATAGAGGACTGGCAATTATCAGGGAAAGCACAAGAGCCCTACACTAATCAGGGTACGTTCATGATCACAGACCAGCCTGGCAACATCCGCATCCATTGTCGTAATATTCAGTGTATTGTGGGACACGCAGCTGTCATGGCGACTTGATGGATGAACGCTCTGTAGGAAGATCGATCTTGTGCAAGCCTAGATAGGTCCACCAGGGTCTTCTCTGCCATTATTTCGATAGTCATATGGTATTGATGACATCTTTACTTCTCCAGCACCACATTTCGAAAGCCGTTGATTCTTTATGGTTCGGGTTTTGCATCCATACCACAGAGTTATGTACGAGGCGCGTCTTCATCTCCAGTGAGATGTTCCTTGATTTGAAGTCCGTTGACTTCGTTGTCGATATGCCCGTAGCTGTTCACCTATTGACTTCCGGTCATCTTGAAACTCTGTAATAATTCCATCTACGCTTGTTGCTATCAATGTTGTATCGTCTGCGTATTTAAGGTTGTTGATGATCCGTCCAACAATTTTGATTCCTTTTATTTTTATTTTTATTCAAGTCCAGCCTCTGCCTATCAATTGAAGAGAAGTGATCCCTAATGGAACAAAAGGGCCACCATCATGTACCAAAACCCAATACGTCTTCTTAGCTGAGCAATATGGAAAGGAAAGAGTTAAAACAATATGGATTACCCCTAAATAATTTCCAGAAGGCACAGTTTCCAGATAGGACTGTTACCTGTGCGCCCCTTGTGATACGTTTGTGTTTGTTTTTCCCATGTCACATACACAGTGTCAATATTATCAGACAGGTTCTGATTGCAGCCTATAATGTTTCACGCAGAGAATTGGGGGAGACTCTTAACAACCCAGACCCCCTAGATGATTTTTTTGTGTGTGCTATACTAGTGATTCTTGCCATCTGTCGCGTGCAATACTAAAAATTGAAGAAGAATTACGATGACACTATCGAAAAGTTAAAAATAGTAACAAAGTAAAACCCGACTTAAAATAGTTATTTATTACTCATTTTATGATGTTTCCTTATATCAACTGAGTGACGCTTAGAAAGAAAACAACCTGTTACATTGTGTTCATTCCTGGTGAACTTTAAAGCTCGGTGCATGATGTCACACATCATGAATTTACTCATTTATTGCTTCTGGGGGATAATACAGCTGTATCATACAGCATACATTTCCGCTATTGCTTCTAATGACCTCGGACATCGTATATTTAAGACATGCCATGCGTGAAGTTATTAACGCAACCTAAACATTATGTCCCGGAAGACAATTGCTCAATTGCAAAGGTATTAGAAGGCTTAAGGTGACCGTACACATTAGATCTAAGTCCACAGAACACACACATTTCATCGGGACTGTCTGTGTAATATATAAAGAACTCTGTCTCTCTGCGAGTGGCAGGTGTTGAAGGAAAGAAGGGTTGGGTATGTTGGATTTCAATATGCCTGATTCCTATTTTTTAACCTTTTGCATCTGAAAATGCTCATACGTATGGAGGGATGATTGAGAAGTCATTGGAGGTAGAAAAAAAAAAACAAGGTGTATAGAAGATTTCAGTGATCTTAAAGTGTAATTTTAGAAAACTATTATGTTGTCTCAAAGATGGCGGTAGTTGCTGCGATCACTACTTTCTGGTAAAATGAAAAAGCCCCCAATAAAGTTGTTCTCTAGTATAGTATTGAGGATCCCATCTTTAGCCTTGAAGTGCTCAACTGAGGGCTTTTGCTCCATTGCTTTAGTGATTGGTAGGGGTCTCGGAAAATTGACACAGAGCTGTCATTAATGTATTACTGCTATAACTGATGTATGGGGCCCTGTGAGCAGAAGCAAAGAGGAGGACCCAGACTGGGTGAGACACGCTGCGCAGCCTGCGGTGAGGCAGCACAGCCAAGCCAATATATAAACAGCCTGGCAGACTGCGTGGCATGCCGGGGCCCAGGCTAATTACTAATTACTTTGCTTTTAGAAGCTCCAGTCTCTCACAGCCACGGCTACTTACATTGTATTGCCGCTGTCACGGGTGTGACAGGTGTGACAGACAGTCATCCTGGATCTGGCTGTAGAAGGTCTTTGCGTTTAGCTCAAGAACCTTCTTGATTTTTGCGTCTCTGTTATGGAGCAATATCCATCTCCCTCTAGGACCCAATAGTTACATCCACTTTCTGCTGCTAATCACACACCTGTGCTGAAGGATTAAGTACAGTCAATTGCTGCAGCATGGTGCGGATGTTAGCTCAGTCTTGTTGGAAGTTCTAGCACTCGGTTAGTGTCTTACCCTGAGGACCCTTGGAGAACTGCTGGTGTGACATCTCGGTTGTCTTCTCAAGCTAAGTGTTTTCCCCCATCCATCTTTCCTGTCTTTAGTTTTAGTGGGGACTGACTATTGTACATCCCCTCCCTATGTAGAGCCTATCGCTAGCGACAGGCAGAGATTAGGTTCCTGCTCAGCAATAAGTGCAGAACCTATTGTTGTGAATTCCGCTCTTGGGCTCCCTCCGGTGGTTGTAAGTGGCACTTTTGTGAGTTCTGCTCTTGGGCTCCCTTTGGTGGTTTTAAGTGGAATGGCTGCTCCTTGGATTTAGCAGTCTGCAGCTGCTTCCACTGATTGTTTTTCTGCTCGGCTATTTATGCCTGGCTCTTCCCTTCAGCCAGTGCCACTTGTCAATGGTTCCTGGTTGGATTCACATCTCTCTTGGATTTCCCTGATATCGTGACCAGTTCAGCAAAGATAAGTCCTTTCTTTGCTCTTTTCTGTCCACATGTTGTGGACTTATTCTTTCTGTGCATTCTATGTTTTGTCCAGCTTGTCAGTATGGATTAATTCAGTTAAGCTGGAAGCTCTGGGAAGCAGATTTACCCTCCACACCTTTAGTCAGGTGTGGAGATTTTTGTAAACTTTGTGTGGATTTTTGTAGTTTTTAATACTGATCGCACAGTATTCCGTCCTGTCCTATCTATCTAGCTAGACTGGCCTTCTGTGCTACATCCTGGTTTCATTCTACGTATGTCTTTTCCCTCTCCACTCACAGTCATTACTTGTGGGGGTCTAATCTATCCTTTGGGGATTTTCTCTGAGGCAAGATAGTTTTCCTGTTTCTATCTTTAGGGGTAGTTAGTTCTCAGGCTGTGACGAGGTGCCTAGGGAGTGTCAGGAGCATCCCACGGCTACTTCTAGTGTTGTATTGAGCTTAGGGACTGCGGTCAGTACAGTTACCACCTCCTTCAGAGCTCGTCCCATGTTGCTCCTAAACCACCAGTTCATAACACCTATATAGGGATGTTTAGGGCAGACAGGGAGATTTTCAATCAGACTAGGGGTGTCCACTCCCCTCTTCCTTAGTGTTTGGGCTCCCCCTTCCCTCTGTTTTGCACTTACTTATCTTTCACCCAGTGTAACAGCCGCAGCAGATGAGGCCTGGCCGGGTCAGACATTAGTGACATCAGAAGCTGCAGGCCCGCCCTCTGTTCTTAAGCTGCCTTGGCCCTTCCGGTCTATTATATGCGTAATTTCGGGCCCAAAAGTGATGATGTGCGTGCCCCCGCCCTTCTACAGTACATACGTGATATGGTGTTCCATGGGAACTGTCAATGTGTGATTGGCGATGACGATGACGTGGTTCAGAAGTTGAGTTTTTCCAAGAGTGGGTGGTGTGACTGTGGAAGGTTCGAGGGGTGGAGGTGAAGCTGGGGTGGACCCTGGGGCTCCGAAATGGGCTCAAAAATGTTGCTGGTATGGAGCCCTGAAATTCCTGATGTCAGCCCTGTCTGGACAAAAACTTTCGATGCGTCCCCATTACATGAGAAAAGTTTTATAAGAATTCAGTAATAGTTTTAATCAATTCTTTAGTCCAATCAATCACTTTTTAATAGTCAAGTTCACTGGCTACAGGGCAGTCATTGATTTCAGAGAACGCTGTAAAGCTGTTGTGCTGTGGGGGACGCTACCTAAAAACTATTTAATATGTCGGCATAATTTATGACATCACATCTGTTTAAAGCTCTGTTTGGGTCGTTGCTCAGACCTGATGATGCAGTCACCATACCTCTGATTGCCAGGGAACACCCGGCATTGACCACCACACCTCCTGGACAATCAAATCCTGGCAGTGAGAAGGAGAGTGCGAAACCCAAGTACAATGGAGCCTGGTAAATGATGGCATGGATTTGGATGCTCCTAAATGACATAATGATGAGTGCAACACAGTATAAGGGGTCCTATATGCAATAGACATCTGTAGGCCTAACGATGGTTCTATCGGAAGGTTCGGCTGATGGGTGTGGGGTCCTCAGGAGTCTCACTATTGATTCAGTCATACAGAATGCTGTATACTATGGAAAAGGCTGTGATGATCAAATAACAATTCCACGAAGAGTCTAACATGATTGTATCAAGTTGCTTATTGGAAGTAACAATACATCATTTTCTAGAACAATGGCAAATTGGCCAGAAAGTTTAGATACAAAGTAACAAAAACAATGGTGTCGGGATTATGGTCTCGGCTATGGACAATCTTTTTAAAATATGGTGGCGCTAAATAAATGATGAGTCCGGGCTACAGCCGGGGTATGAAATCTTCTCTTGTGTACGGGCTTGTTCACACGACCATCTGTGAAAAAAAACAAACAAACAAACAAACATCCGGAGCAATGTTATTTAATGGGGGCAGTGCAGATGAGTGATTTTTTTCACTTCCGTAAAATGAATGAGACTCGCCCATCCAAGTCTATGGGTGCACAAAATTAAAAAAAATCAGATCCATAATCTATCATCTGATGTTTACGTGCGCATTACAATTCTGTAACATAGGAAACTGAAGAGCAGATTGCACATGGGTGACAACAAGTAAGAAAAGGAATTGTCTGAGCTTTCTGGCTGCTATTTGTTATAGGCTGGTGTGAACTGAAACCTCTTATCTCCAATCTAGTAACTACTTTAAGGTGGCGGTGCCCCCAACCCGCTGTGCCCCTATACAGCTGCCCAGTTCCACTGATAGAATGTATACCAGCTCCATGCATTATACAGACACCACAATTTGTCACAGACAGGTGACAGCTGACAATGCTCCATTTTGCTCTGGTTGCTGCCCCAGTATCTGTCAGTACAGCAGCCACCCATGTTCTGCTTCTCTATTGTGCTCCTCTTTGCTCCTGTGTTTGCAGGTAGCAGGGACAAAGTGCAGAGACAGGGGGCGTATCTGAGCGAATGGGTGGTGCCAGAGGAAAGCACACCCCTGGCATTGGGAAAGTCAGACAGGTCTGCAAGAAGCGCAGAGATAGGAAGCAGCAGACACTGCTACAGCTGGAGGGATCAGCAGCAGCACAGAGGAGATCCAGAGGGGGAGCATACACCTATCCTGCAGCACACAGGCTGCCCACCTGCTGGAGGAAGCATGGCTGACACTCTGCACCCAAATGGCCTCCCTGATCAGAGCTACTTCAGAAAGGTGAGAGGCTCCCTGTACTGTATCCGATCCTGCTACTGCACACTGATACAAGGTATCCAATCCTGCTACTGTACAGTGATACAAGGTATCCATCATTTACACGGATTTGATGTATCCACATCTTATACACAGTGATACGATGTATCCAAGCCTTATACAGTAATACAATGTATCAACTAATTTATGTATATAGTGATACAATGTATACACAACTAGCTATATATACATTGATACATTATATCTATATATATTTTCTACAGTGATACAATGTATCCACTCCAGATTCTTTACATAGATACGATGTATCCACTCCTTATTTCTTTATTTACTTTACTGTAGGTAAATGCATTGCAAGCAGCTGCCAGAGCATGCTGGGGGTTGTAGTGCTACAAATCCATTGCTTTCTTGGGCTTGGTTGTACAGTCATTGCTCATTTATATATCTGGCACCAAATTAATAATCATATTATGATTTTATGACATCCTGAGACTTGTCGTGCTACCAAACCTAACTATATACGTCCATTTTATTTTAATCAGACCTATCTATATGTGCTTCCTGTTCCTGTCCAGCTGTTGTCATGCTGGGTTTTGTAGTTCTTTTTGTTATAAGTTCGATGTGCTGCCCCAGTCCTGGCACTTTCTCGTTCCCTTCTGATTCATTTGGATGATAAAAAATAATAATATTCTCCCAGACGGTCCATGCTGGGACCTGCAGTTCCACAAAAATATGGTTTCACAAGAGTGTTTTTATGTTTTCTGGTGGTAGTTCTGTATAAAGCAAAGCAAAAAATATAATTATATATAATGTAATGTGCTGATCTTTAAGCGATACTGTGACTTATAGTTCTACAAGAAGCTGATGACGTGCGAGTGGATGGTTGTGTAATGACACATAGGATCCCTGGTGTTTTCAGGTCTCACCGGTGGCAGCTGACGGGTTAACCCCACGGTCACACCTTGTGTACTGACTCATGTTTCTATCACAAGTTTCATAAAAACGTGGCTCTTATCGCTGTTGGTTTATGCAGGGCTTGGAGCTATGTCATTGGGTGGACCTACTAACAGGCCATTATTGAGGGCTGGAAGGGGGCAGCTGCTCATGGTATGAATGATTATTATGTGTCGCCCAGCAATAACTCCACAAATCACTGCTGATTATCTCCAATGCGCGATTTCTTTATGGCATGTTGTGATTTGCATCTAGTGGTGTCAGGGCTTCTGGTTGTGTGAATGTGGCTACTAGAACCAGCAGCTCCCACCCACTCCTAAGGCCTCGTTCCCACATAGCCTATAAACTGCGGTTTTCTGATGTGCCGACTAATTCGTTCAAGAAAAGTGGATGTGATTTCATGAAACCTAAAGCCATTATTCATTTAAAGACACTCTGGAATTGTGCTTTTTTTTTTTTAGTGCGACGTCTATTTCTTTTGCAGCAGAAATCTGTGGTTTTGCTGCTATTTTGGAAAATGATTGCAAAAAAATGCACTGTGGCTGTGATGCATGCACCCGCCATTGCCTTACAGCTTCCTGGTATCTATCCCTGACCATAGAGCATGCTGGGACATGTAGTTCCGCAACATCTGGTTAAATTGTTTGTCGTCCTTATTGTTTAACAGCTGCCTACTCTAATATTACTGTCTAGTCTTGTATACACTATTGCTTATGTACAGTGATACGATGTATCCAATCCCACTTACGTACAGTGATACAATGTATTCATTCTTGCTTTATGGACTGTAATACAATGTATCTACTACTATCTACATTTATACAATATATCCAGTCCTACTTTATGTATAGTAACACAATGTATCCACGTCCTCCTATCTACAGTGATACAATGTATCCACGTCTTCCTATCTACAGTGATACAATGTATCCACGTCTTCCTATCTACAGTGATACAATGTATCCACGTCTTCCTATCTACAGTGATATAATGTATCCACGTCTTCCTATCTACAGTGATACAATGTATCCACGTCTTCCTATCTACAGTGATACAATGTATCCACGTCTTCCTATCTACAGTGATACAATGTATCCACGTCTTCCTATCTACAGTGATACAATGTATCCACGTCTTCCTATCTACAGTGATACAATGTATCCACGTCTTCCTATCTACAGTGATACAATGTATCCACGTCCTCCTATCTACAGTGATACAATGTATCCACGTCTTCCTATCTACAGTGATACAATGTATCCACGTCTTCCTATCTACAGTGATACAATGTATCCACGTCTTCCTATCTACAGTGATACAATGTATCCACGTCTTCCTATCTACAGTGATACAATGTATCCACGTCCTCCTATATACAGTGATATAATGTATCCACGTCTTCCTATCTACAGTGATACAATGTATCCACGTCCTCCTATCTACAGTGATACAATGTATCCACGTCTTCCTATCTACAGTGATACAATGTATCCACGTCCTCCTATCTACAGTGATACAATGTATCCACGTCTTCCTATCTACAGTGATACAATGTATCCACGTCTTCCTATCTACAGTGATATAATGTATCCACGTCTTCCTATCTACAGTGATACAATGTATCCACGTCTTCCTATCTACAGTGATACAATGTATCCACGTCTTCCTATCTACAGTGATATAATGTATCCACGTCTTCCTATCTACAGTGATACAATGTATCCACGTCTTCCTATCTACAGTGATACAATGTATCCACGTCTTCCTATCTACAGTGATACAATGTATCCACGTCTTCCTATCTACAGTGATATAATGTATCCACGTCTTCCTATCTACAGTGATACAATGTATCCACGTCCTCCTATCTACAGTGATACAATGTATCCACGTCTTCCTATCTACAGTGATACAATGTATCCACGTCTTCCTATCTACAGTGATACAATGTATCCACGTCTTCCTATCTACAGTGATATAATGTATCCACGTCTTCCTATCTACAGTGATACAATGTATCCACGTCCTCCTATCTACAGTGATACAATGTATCCACGTCTTCCTATCTACAGTGATACAATGTATCCATGTCTTCCTATCTACAGTGATACAATGTATCCACGTCTTCCTATCTACAGTGATACAATGTATCCACGTCCTCCTATCTACAGTGATACAATGTATCCACGTCTTCCTATCTACAGTGATACAATGTATCCACGTCTTCCTATCTACAGTGATACAATGTATCCACGTCTTCCTATCTACAGTGATACAATGTATCCACGTCTTCCTATCTACAGTGATACAATGTATCCACGTCCTCTTATCTACAGTGATACAATGTATCCACGTCTTCCTATCTACAGTGATACAATGTATCCACGTCCTCCTATCTACAGTGATACAATGTATCCACGTCTTCCTATCTACAGTGATACAATGTATCCACGTCCTCGTATCTACAGTGATACAATGTATCCACGTCTTCCTATCTACAGTGATACAATGTATCCACGTCTTCCTATCTACAGTGATACAATGTATCCACGTCTTCCTATCTACAGTGATACAATGTATCCACGTCTTCCTATCTACAGTGATACAATGTATCCACGTCTTCCTATCTACAGTGATACAATGTATCCACGTCCTCCTATCTACAGTGATACAATGTATCCACGTCTTCCTATCTACAGTGATACAATGTATCCACGTCCTCCTATCTACAGTGATACAATGTATCCACGTCTTCCTATCTACAGTGATATAATGTATCCACGTCTTCCTATCTACAGTGATACAATGTATCCACGTCTTCCTATCTACAGTGATATAATGTATCAACGTCTTCCTATCTACAGTGATACAATGTATCCACGTCTTCCTATCTACAGTGATACAATGTATCCACGTCTTCCTATCTACAGTGATACAATGTATCCACGTCCTCCTATCTACAGTGATACAATGTATCCACGTCTTCCTATCTACAGTGATACAATGTATCCACGTCCTCCTATCTACAGTGATACAATGTATCCACGTCTTCCTATCTACAGTGATACAATGTATCCACGTCTTCCTATCTACAGTGATACAATGTATCCACGTCTTCCTATCTACAGTGATACAATGTATCCACGTCCTCCTATCTACAGTGATACAATGTATCCACGTCTTCCTATCTACAGTGATACAATGTATCCACGTCTTCCTATCTACAGTGATACAATGTATCCACGTCTTCCTATCTACAGTGATACAATGTATCCATGTCTTCCTATCTACAGTGATACAATGTATCCACGTCTTCCTATCTACAGTGATACAATGTATCCACGTCCTCCTATCTACAGTGATACAATGTATCCACGTCTTCCTATCTACAGTGATACAATGTATCCACGTCCTCCTATCTACAGTGATACAATGTATCCACTCCTGCCTATCTACAGTGATACAATGTATCCACGTCTTCCTATCTACAGTGATACAATGTATCCACGTCCTCCTATCTACAGTGATACAATGTATCCACGTCTTCCTATCTACAGTGATACAATGTATCCACGTCCTCCTATCTACAGTGATACAATGTATCCACGTCTTCCTATCTACAGTGATACAATGTATCCACGTCTTCCTATCTACAGTGATACAATGTATCCACGTCTTCCTATCTACAGTGATACAATGTATCCACGTCCTCCTATCTACAGTGATACAATGTATCCACGTCTTCCTATCTACAGTGATACAATGTATCCACGTCTTCCTATCTACAGTGATACAATGTATCCACGTCTTCCTATCTACAGTGATACAATGTATCCACTCCTGCCTATCTACAGTGATACAATGTATCCACGTCCTCCTATCTACAGTGATACAATGTATCCACGTCTTCCTATCTACAGTGATACAATGTATCCACGTCTTCCTATCTACAGTGATACAATGTATCCACGTCTTCCTATCTACAGTGATACAATGTATCTACGTCTTCATATCTACAGTGATACAATGTATCCACTCATGCCTATCTACAGTGATACAATGTATCCACTGTAATTGCCATCAGCATATTGTCCCTTCCTCTGTCTTTTTAGACTTTTCCCCCTCCTGTGATGATTTTTTCAATAAACACAATTAGGACTCCTTTTCCATTTACGATCCAAGGTGACAGAAGCTTTTAACATAATGAGTGGAGTGGGTGACGACCGCCAGCCGTGGAAACATCATCAGATCTTTGTGTATTTCAATTTTAAAAGGATTTTCGACATCTGTCTTTTAGTGACCATGGGCTACCCAAGAAAGAAACCACGTACAAGTCTGAGGGATTGGGGGGGAAAAAAAAGATCAGTTTGTCACTAAGTTTCTGGCACGGCCCATAAGAACCTAAAAGTCTTAATTAATTCTTAATTGTCATATTTAGGACACAGTGGAGCGTATTATGATAACACTCATTACATAATGATACAGTCACAACTTGGCGTCTAGTGGAATTGAGGAAGCTATCTTTGGTATCGATGCTGTACGTGTGTGTACAAACTCTACCCCACGCCAAGCTTTCCGTGGGCATTTTAGTGGCCATAAGTCAGACAGATGTTGGTGCCGCAGGACTGGAACCACGATTATTCTCAACTAAAGAAGTGGCGACAGTCAGGGTGAATGCCCACACATCCGTCCACTATAGGGACCCATTGTAAAAAAATATATATACATTTCTTTGCTGTGACCCCACTGTTCCCATATAATAAAACAAATGGTTTGCACATACATATTGGCCAGACGGAGGTGGAAAGAACAAATTTTTGGCCTCAGTCTAGTGAATAGACATAAAGGTTGGTCCAGTTCTGTATTATAGGAGGGTTTCCAATTGATCGGAGAGCAATGAAGGGTTGGAATTTTAGGATTCTCTCTAGTCCATGGCCACTTGATGAAGAAAGATAGGTCCACTAGGGTCTTCTCCACCGTAATTTTGATAGTATCAAGCCATCGGGTTGCTGGTCTTCCTCGTCGCCTTTCCCCTTCGATTCTTCTGACCAGGATGTCCTTCTCCAGTGATTTCTCTCTTTGTATGATGTGTCCAAAGCAGGCAAGTCATAGCTTAGTGATCCTTGCTTCTAGTGACACGTCTAGCTTGATTTTTTCTTCTTGCCATCCATGGTATTGATAACATCCTTCTCCAGCACCACATTTCCATGGCGTCGATTCTTCGTCTGTCTTGTTTCTTTATCCTCCAGGTTTGCACAGAAGAGACCAAACTGTGTAAGAGTATACTGTACATGTATTACAAGTCTTCCAGGATACTATGCAGAGAGAACATGAACAAAAAAAAGATCTGACAGCAAGAATTTCACTCTTTTATCTCGGCATTTTGCCTTTGTACCAGAATCCTACTTTTCCGGAAATTCCAGTCTTCGGTTACTGTATCGTCCTGTACTTCAGCTTGGTCTCAATCACTGATCAGAGCGAGCATTAACTCTTGCATTTCCACCTGCGGTTACTAGACCTGCATGATTCTGAAAATTATGACAAAATTGAAAAAAAAACAAAAAACTTTTCCATAAATACGGCCTTAGCAGGTATTTACATGGCTTTTTTTTGCTGTTGTTGAAGTCTTTGCTATGATATGCAGTTTAAGAAAAAAACTGCAGCCAAAATTGACTTGTGTAAGAACGCCCTCAGAAATGGCTGTCTCTTCAGCTATTTTATTGGAATCAATAGAACCACAAGTCTCAACATGTCCTAACAGCCACAGAACCAGGAATTTAACAAAGCCGGAGGGCCTGAGGTTGTGTAACAACAAACCCAAGACCGATAGGACACGAAACTGAGTGTTAACGTTCACCACATTTTCTTTTAAATGGGGTTGTCCACATGACAGATTTCTTGGAAAAAAACAATCCACAAAATAAAACAGCGCCACACATGACTACAGGACGAATATGATATTGCAGATTAACATTCGGTGGATGCAAAGTGAATGGGAAATATAAAAGGACTTTTACTTATACGTTGCCACTTATGGCTCAAAAAACTGCAGCAAAAACTCCATGTGTGATCCCAGTGCTCTGTTCACATGCTGCAGGTTTATTGCACAAAGTCCCTGCAGCTGTTCTGTTTCTCTATGGGGTTTGCGTAAATCAATGCACCTGCTTGAAAACACTTCCTTTCTTTTGTTGGATCTCAGAGATGGGATACAGTTAAGTCCATATATATATTTGGACAGAGACAACATTTTTCTAATTTTGGTTATAGACATTACCACAATGAATTTTAAACAAAACAATTCAGATGCAGTTGAAGTTCAGACTTTCAGCTTTCATTTGAGGGCATCCATATTAAAATTGGATGAAGGGTTTAGGAGTTTCAGCTCCTTAACATGTGCCACCCTTTTTTTAAAGGGACCAAAAGTAATTGGACAGATTCACTAATTTTAAATAAAATGTTCATTTTTAGTACTTGGTTGAAAACCCTTTGTTGGCAATGACTGCCTGAAATCTTGAACTCATGGACATCACCAGACGCTGTGTTTCCTCCTTTTTGATGCTCGGCCAGGCCTTCACTGCGGTGGTTTTCAGTTGCTGTTTGTTTGTGGCCTTTCTGCCTGAAGTTTAGTCTTTAACAAGTGAAATGCTGCTCAGTTGGGTTGAGATCAGGTGACTGACTTGGCCATTCAAGAATATTCCACTTCTTTACTTTAATAAACTCCTGGGTTGCTTTGGCTTTATGTTTTGGGTCATTGGTCGTCGTTTCATACTACAGATGGACAATCAGTTTGCTGCATTTGGCTGGATCTGAGCACACAGTATGGCGGCTCTGAAGACCTCAGAATTCATTCAGCTGCTTCGGTCCTGTGTCACATCATCAATAAACACTAGTGACCCAGTGCCACTGGCAGCCATGCATGCCCGCGCCATCACACTGCCTCCGCCGTGTATTACAGATGATGTGGTATGCTTTGGATCATGAGCTGTACCACGCCTTCGCCATACTTTTCTCTTTCCATCATTCTGGTAGAGGTTGATCTTGGTTTCATCTGTCCAAAGAATGTTCTTCCAGAACTGTGCGGCTTTTTTAGGTGTTTTTTAGCCTTTTTCTTCTTGATGCTTATGAGTGGCTTGCACCGTGCAGTGAACCCTCTGTAGTTACTTTCATGCAGTCTTCTCTTTATGGTAGATTTGGATATTGATACGCCGACCTCCTGGAGAGTGTTGGTCACTTGGTTGGCTGTTGTGAAGGGGTTTCTCTTCACCATGGAGATTATTCTACGATCATCCACCCCTGTTGTCTTCCGTGGGCGCCCAGGTCTTTTTGCATTGACGAATTCACCAGTGCTTTCTTTCTTTCTCAGGATGGACCAAACTGTAGATTTTGCCACTCCTAATATTGTAGCAATTTCTCGGATGGGTTTTTTCTGTTGTCGCAGCTTAAGGATGGCTTGTTTCACCTGCATGGAGAGCTCCTTTACAGCAAAACCTTCCAAATGCAAGAACCACACCTCAAATCAACTCCAGGCCTTTTATCTGCTTAATTGAGAATGACATAATGAAGGGATTGCCCACACCTGTCCATGAAATAGCTTTGGAGTCAATTGTCCAATTACTTTTGGTCCCTATAAAAGCAGGGTGGCACATGTTAAGGAGCTGAAACTCCTAAACCCTTCATCCAATTTTAATGTGGATACCCTCAAATGAAAGCTGAAAGTCTGAGCTTCAACTGCATCTGAATTGTTTTGTTTAACCCCTTCATGACCTTGGGATTTTTCGTTTTTCCGTGTTCGTTTTTCACTACACTCCTTCCCAGAGCCATAACTTTTTTATTTTTCCATCACTATGGCCATGTGAGGGCTTATTTTTTGCGGGACGAGTTGTACTTTTGAAAAACATCATTGGTTTTAGCATGTCGTGTGCTAGAAGACGGGAAAAAAATTCCAAGTGCGGTGAAATTGCAAAAAAAGTGCAATCCCACATTGGTTTTTTGTTTGGCTTTTTTGCAAGGTTCACTAAATGCTAAAACTGACCTGCCATTATGATTCTCCAGGTCAGTACGAGTTCATAGACACCTAACATGACTAAGTTATTTTTTATCTAAGTGGTGAAAAAAAATTCCAAACTTTGCTAAAAAAAAAAAAAAAAAAAAGAAATTGCGCCATTTTCCGATACCCGTAGCGTCTCCATTTTTCGTGATCTGGGGTCGGTTGAGGGCTTATTTTTTGCGTGCCGAGATGACGTTTTTAATGATAGCATTTCGGTGCAGATACGTTCTTTTGATCGCCCGTTATTGCATTTTAATGCAATGTCGCGGCGACTAAAAAAACATAATTCTGGCGTTTTGAATTTTTTTCCCGCTACGCTGTTTAGCGATCAGGTTAATGCTTTTTTTTAGTTGATAGATCGGGCGATTCTGAACGTGGCGATACCAAATATGTGTAAATTTTATATTTTTTTATTGATTTATTTTGATTGGGGCGAAAGGGGGGTGATTTAAACTTTTATATTTTTTTTTATTTTTTTAACATTTTTTTCAACTTTTTTTTTTTTTACTTTTGCCATGCTTCAATAGCCTCCATGGGAGGCTAGAAGCAGGCACAACGCGATCGCCTCTGCTACATAGCAGCGATCTGCTGATCGCTGCTATGTAGCAGAAATGGAGGTGTGCTGTGAGCGCCGACCACAGGGTGGCGCTCACAGATACCGGCGATCAGTAACCATAGAGGTCTCTAGGACCTCTATGGTTACAATGGAGACACATCGCCGACCCCCGATCATGTGACGGGGGTCGGCGATGACGTAATTTCCGGCCGCCCGACCGGAAGCGGTGGTTAAATGCCGCTGTCTGTGTTTGACAGCGGCATTTAACTAGTTAATAGGTGCGGGCAGATCG
Source organism: Ranitomeya imitator (assembly GCF_032444005.1). Lineage (NCBI taxonomy): Eukaryota > Metazoa > Chordata > Amphibia > Anura > Dendrobatidae > Ranitomeya > Ranitomeya imitator. Next base: position 140,098,021 of record NC_091290.1, read on the forward strand.
CGATTCTGCCTGCGCCTATTACGGGCACATGTCAGCTGTTCAAAACAGCTGACATGTCCCGGCTTTGGTGCGGGCTCACCGCGGAGCCCTGCATCAAAGCAGGGGATCTGACCTCGGACGGTATAGTACGTCCGAGGTCAGATAGGGGTTAAAATTCATTGTGGTAATGTCTATAACCAAAATTAGAAAAATGTTGTCTCTGTCCAAATATATATGGACTTAATTGTATATCATATCCAACCTCATTTGCTAAAAAAAAAAAAAGTAAATGACAGGTCAAGAAAATTGGAACAATACAAATGTAGGCTTGGCTAAATAAGGAAGGGAGGGCTCAGAACCAACCAAAAAAAAAACAAAAACAAAAACCGGTGCCCCTTTTTTGGTGACGGTTTAGGTTTCCATATCCTCTTATCGCCTAGAATAGAAGGTCCAGGATCATTTGCAGATCAGTTTTTTATATCTTCTGATGGTGTTTTTCACCTCTAAAACTTATACCTATGATAGTCTAGAAGGCTGTTCACATGTCTGTGTAATTTTGTGGACCAGGTTGTCCTCACCAAAACACGGAGATATGTCCAATTTTTATCCAAGTAATGGGACAAACTCATCAATGGTCCCTAAAAAAAAAAATTGGATGCTCAGTGGTTAGCACTGCATCCTTGCATCGCTGGGGTCCCAAATCCCACCGAGGACAACATCTGTAAGGAGTTTGTATGTTCTCCCCGTGTTTGCGTGGGTTTCCTCCGGGTTCTCCGGTTTCCTCCCGCACTCCAAAGACATACTGATAGGGAATCTAGATTGTGAGCCCCAATGGGGACAGCGATGATGATGTCTGTAAAGTGATGTGGAATTAATGGCGCTATATAAGTGAGTAAAATAATTAGGACTCTAATGCCGTCCATTTTTAATAACTATGATAGAAGCGTGATGGTAAAAACTGACACATGGACCAAACTCACAAAATTCAGATAGACAAAAACTGATGAAAATTGGTCTATTTTTTTTTTCGTGTATGATAAGAAAATGTAATAAGATCCTACTTGTGTAGAGGTGAGTTCTGTACAGGTTCTCACTCATGAGGCTATCTTGGGTTGACGTGGCCCCTTTTCTCATAGGGCCACAAAAACACAGCATGACCCATGATGGAGGATTTATTAGATCAAGTACAAAGCATCTTGAGGCCGCACAGGACGAGGTTCACTCATTGTCCTCATATCAGTAGCGCAGACAAGATAACGTTATTTTATTGATTTTGTTGTCACAAGTCGCCCATTGTTTTTGGAGAGTGGTCTTAATTCTTCACATCACAAGGAAATGGGTTTAATCCATTTTGTCTTATCTTCCAGGGGTCAGTTTCTTTTTTTAGGTGCTGTCAAGCAAACATTCAGATCCTTGCAAAAACACAGAACAAAGCCCTTTTATCCGAGGCATTAAATACAGTTTAGCCCCATCGGCCACCCCGCCAAGCGTCTCAAATCAGGGGTCTAAATCCTGCCTGTGAACAATCCATGAGAAGGGAACAGGGGGAAGGACAGGCCTATACTGACTATGGCCATGGTTTTCCAATGAAAAAATAAAAATTGACCATTTTTTCTTAAATGGCAATTATGTAACTACTGGGCTTCTAGGAATTCTATCACTTTGATTTTCCAACTAATGTTCCCTTTAGATGAGTTTGCTGTGACTTTATTAAATCACACGGCTAAAGGAATCTCCAGTAATTAGAAGGCCAGAGATTGCATAAAAGTGGCCCATTTTTTTTCCCCCAATGTTGTCTTTTGTTGGGCTGTTTTTTTGGCACAAGGAGACAAAGACAAAGGCTCCATTCAGCCGCAGGGCCTCACCGGGAGCATGGCCACATTCATTGCTAAGAATATGACGATCCCGATCTGACAGCGGGTAAACAGAGGTGATGTGTTACTCCGCTCATTTACATTCTTCGTCTTGTTAGACGGAGATATTACAAGGCTGCATCATTAATGAGCCATTGTCACGGGGGAATCTGCTGCTTACACTCCGCGGGGCGATGAAGTGGTCCATGTTATCGAAGATGTTTGACATGTGCCCCTGACCGAAATGGGGTCCTGATAGTGGGGTTTACTCCAGGGGCGGACATATCACTGGTGCAATCAAACAGGGGTCCAAGAGATAAGGGGCCATTTTCCACCTCCAAAGCTGGAGGAATGATGCATTTTGATGATTTTTTTCTGGATTGCAAATGTCCCATTGTTCTTGCACAAGGGCCCTTTTCTGTCTGTGTCCATCAGACACAAATTATCACTTACCCACGGGACAGGTTATAACTTACTGATCACCACTTCTAGGACCCCCAAAGATCCCAGGGTTCTGAAATATCATTGTCTATGGGACTGCCAAAGATGGAAAGCTCATTTAAGCTTACTTATGCATAGATGCGGGGCGGACACACCATTGGTGCCATTGAACAGGGGCCCAAGTGGTAAGGAGGCCACATCCACCTCCAAAGCAGGTGGAAATGTTCATTATGATGAACTGTTGGCCTGCAAATGGTCCATATAGTGTTCTTGTACAGGGGCCATTTTCTGTCTGTTCCCGTCAGTTCATAGATGCAACCATGTGGAAGGTGCAGTCCGTCTAAGCAGCACAGAGTGTTTAAGGAAAGGGCTGTGGCTGTCTTATGGCCCAGTGTCCTAATAAATGGTGATGAAGTTAGTGGCTCCATGGCTCAATTATAAATCGAAATCCACCATACTTTAGCAGCAAGGGGATTACTCTGGTAATCTGGTGATGGGAGGTAATGTGGAGTATTTCAGGTGAGGAGTGTGCAGATGTTTATTAGCTGCTGCGCAAAGTATTTCAGGAGAGGAGCGTGCTATTATTGCAAGAGGCAGCCTTTATGGGTAAAGACAGGGGAAACATTATGTGACAAGTAAATTGGGGTGGGTTATGTGGAAAGAACAGGTGCCTAAAGCAGCACAGAGGATTTCAGAAGAGGCGCGTGCTGTTCTTGCAAGAGGCAGCGATGTGTACCTTCTTGGCTAAAGACAGGGGGGTTTTGTGGAAAGATCAGGTGCCTAAAGCAGCACAGAGTATTTTAGCAAAGAGTGCTGATCTTGTGTGAGGCACTGGCCTTTCTCTTTATGTCATAATGTTAGTAAAGACAAGGCTCAAATGACAAGGGCAGAGATACAGAGTAATATGAGGACAAGTATAATGAGCAGTGACCCACAGCAGCACAGAGTATTTCTGATGAGTTTGGGATCAACTTTAAAACTATTTATCAGAATCCCTCAATATAATTTTTTTTAGCGTCATCATTGCATGTGACATCTCACTTTGTGTTGTGTTTGCAGAATTGTTCGCTGCTTACTTTCTTGATTTATTTTATGAACATTTTTGCATACATTTCACTACACAAGCACCTAGAGGAAAAACACACTGTATTTTCCAACTCAATAATATTTACACTTGCATGTGAAATATGAGAACCCCATTAGATTGGGAAGCCCATGCAATGTTTCGTCAATGTTGAGCCTCCCTACTTTCATGTTGGTCACTGGGAGCAAAACTATTGCACTGGCCTCTATGGTGGCGCTATTGCATTAGCTTCTATGGAAACATTGGTCTATTCCCTTTCTGGTGAAAAGTGGTACTGCAGGTTGGAAAACTAACAATTTGATCTTTATAGTAATTTCCATAGGAAATACTGTTTCCCTTTTCATCCTTTATATTTTTTCTATTGCATTAGGAATATTCTACTTATAAAATCCTACACTATGACAAATCATGCATATAATTTAACTTCATTATGAGTAATAGATAAAGTATGGAAGCTTACGTTCAGGAAGTGCGATAATTAGCGGATGGTTAATCCTCCGGCGTGTGTTATATAAAAATAACTCTTTTCAAGTGTATCCAACCTGTTCCTAATGAGGTTTTATGAGCTGTGAGATTAACATGGGAGGGACGGCCATTTTATCTCCGGATGACCCACCTAGTTTAACGTTTACTGACCCTCCTCTAATTAGCCAATGGGTCATTGTGTCTATTACATGGCTTCAAACAACACTCAATGACAACTTGCAACCTCAATGACCTAAAATCCTCTAGACGGTGGGAGTTGTAGCCTAAAGATAGGCAAAACTGGCCATGGAAGTTGGATAATGTAGCAATGGGGGATGATAATGGCCTCTTGTATCTATACCAGGGGACATCTGTCTTCATTTTAGACTTGCAAAGAGGGGCATAAGTAGAATAGGTGCAACAGTTGCAATGTCACCTTGGCCCTGGAGATTAAGGGGCAGTTTGAGAGTTCAGAAACTCAAACTTTTTTTTCCCTCATCCATTGAGCCAAATCGCTCACCTGTAACAGGAGAGTCGGAGAAGGTCTGGCCAAGTCGATTGTGACCTTCAAAGAGCTTTTTAGAGACAGGAAGCAGAGTCTGTTCTGGACTGGTTACCAAGTACAAATGTTTGCAGTCCTTGTATATGGCCTGCTGAGATTTGGAGAACTCCAACTATGGATGGTTTACAAAGGCAAGATCCGGATGCCAAGTCGAAAAGTAGATTGTAGCTTTAACATTAACCATTAAAGACATCAGAAATATAATAGATAGGATCACAAAATCAACACACTATCCACCTGGATGATAAGAAGTTCCATAGATGTATCTGCATGTTCCAAAGTTCTAAAGATGTATCTAGATGTTCCAAACATGTATCTACATGTTCCAAACTTCTGAAGATGTATCTATATGTTCCAAAGATGTATCTGCATGTTCCAAACTTCTCAAGATGTATCGATATGTTCCAAACTTCAAAAGATGTATCTATATGTTCCAAAGATGTATCTGCATGTTCCATAGTTCTAAATTGTAACTAGATGTTCCAAACATGTATCTACATGTTCCAAACTTCTGAAGATGTATCTATATGTTCCAAAGATGTATCTGCATGTTCTAAAGATGTATCTAGATGTTCCAAACTTCTGAAGATCTATATGTTCCAAAGATGTATCTGCATGTTCCAAAGTTCTAAAGATGTATCTAGATGTTCCAAACTTCTGAAGATGTATCTACATGTTCCAAACTTCTGAAGATGTATCTATATGTTCCAAAGATGTATCTGCATGTTCTAAAGATGTATCTAGATGTTCCAAACTTCTGAAGATCTATATGTTCCAAAGATGTGTCTGCATGTTCCAAAGTTCTAAAGATGTATCTAGATGTTCCAAACTTCTGAAGATGTATCTGCATGTTCCAAACTTCTGAAGATGTATCGATATGTTCCAAAATTTCAAAGATGTATCTATATTTCTAAAGTTCTAAAGACGTATCTATATGTTATAAAGATATATCAGTATGTTCCAAAGATGTATCTGCATGTTCCAAACTTCTGAAGATGTATCTATATGTTCCAAACTTCAAAAGATGTAACATAGTAACATAGTAACATAGTTAGTAAGGCCGAAAAAAGACATTTGTCCATCCAGTTCAGCCTATATTCCATCATAATAAATCCCCAGATCTACGTCCTTCTACAGAACCTAATTGTATGATACAATATTGTTCTGCTCCAGGAAGACATCCAGGCCTCTCTTGAACCCCTCGACTGAGTTCGCCATCACCACCTCCTCAGGCAAGCAATTCCAGATTCTCACTGCCCTAACAGTAAAGAATCCTCTTCTATGTTGGTGGAAAAACCTTCTCTCCTCCAGACGCAAAGAATGCCCCCTTGTGCCCGTCACCTTCCTTGGTATAAACAGATCCTCAGCGAGATATTTGTATTGTCCCCTTATATACTTATACATGGTTATTAGATCGCCCCTCAGTCGTCTTTTTTCTAGACTAAATAATCCTAATTTCGCTAATCTATCTGGGTATTGTAGTTCTCCCATCCCCTTTATTAATTTTGTTGCCCTCCTTTGTACTCTCTCTAGTTCCATTATATCCTTCCTGAGCACCGGTGCCCAAAACTGGACACAGTACTCCATGTGCGGTCTAACTAGGGATTTGTACAGAGGCAGTATAATGCTCTCATCATGTGTATCCAGACCTCTTTTAATGCACCCCATGATCCTGTTTGCCTTGGCAGCTGCTGCCTGGCACTGGCTGCTCCAGGTAAGTTTATCATTAACTAGGATCCCCAAGTCCTTCTCCCTGTCAGATTTACCCAGTGGTTTCCCGTTCAGTGTGTAATGGTGATATTGATTCCTTCTTCCCATGTGTATAATCTTACATTTATCATTGTTAAACCTCATCTGCCACCTTTCAGCCCAAGTTTCCAACTTATCCAGATCCATCTGTAGCAGAATACTATCTTCTCTTGTATTAACTGCTTTACATAGTTTTGTATCATCTGCAAATATCGATATTTTACTGTGTAAACCTTCTACCAGATCATTAATGAATATGTTGAAGAGAACAGGTGCCAATACTGACCCCTGCGGTACCCCACTGGTCACAGCGACCCAGTTAGAGACTATACCATTTATAACCACCCTCTGCTTTCTATCACTAAGCCAGTTACTAACCCATTTACACACAATTTCCCCCAGACCAAGCATTCTCATTTTGTGTACCAACCTCTTGTGCGGCACGGTATCAAACGCTTTGGAAAAATCGAGATATACCACGTCCAATGACTCACCGTGGTCCAGTCTATAGCTTACCTCTTCATAAAAACTGATTAGATTGGTTTGACAGGAGCGATTTCTCATAAACCCATGCTGATATGGAGTTAAACAGTTATTCTCATTGAGATAATCCAGAATAACATCCCTCAGAAACCCTTCAAATATTTTACCAACAATAGAGGTTAGACTTACTGGCCTATAATTTCCAGGTTCACTTTTAGAGCCCTTTTTGAATATTGGCACCACATTTGCTATGCACCAGTCCTGCGGAACAGACCCTGTCGCTATAGAGTCCCTAAAAATAAGAAATAATGGTTTATCTATTACATTACTTAGTTCTCTTAGTACTCGTGGGTGTATGCCATCCGGACCCGGAGATTTATCTATTTTAATCTTATTTAGCCGGTTTCGCACCTCTTCTTGGGTTAGATTGGTGACCCTTAATATAGGGTTTTCATTGTTTCTTGGGATTTCACCTAGCATTTCATTTTCCACCGTGAATACCGTGGAGAAGAAGGTGTTTAATATGTTAGCTTTTTCCTCGTCATCTACAACCATTCTTTCCTCACTATTTTTTAAGGGGCCTACATTTTCAGTTTTTATTCTTTTACTATTGATATAGTTGAAGAACAGTTTGGGATTAGTTTTACTCTCCTTAGCAATGTGCTTCTCTGTTTCCTTTTTGGCAGCTTTAATTAGTTTTTTAGATAAAGTATTTTTCTCCCTATAGTTTTTTAGAGCTTCAATGGTGCCATCCTGCTTTAGTAGTGCAAATGCTTTCTTTTTACTGTTAATTGCCTGTCTTACTTCTTTGTTTAGCCACATTGGGTTTTTCCTATTTCTGGTCCTTTTATTCCCACAAGGTATAAACCGCTTACACTGCCTATTTAGGATGTTCTTAAACATTTCCCAATTATTATCTATATGTTCCAAAGATGTATCTGTATGTTCCAAACTTCTGAAGATGTATCTATATGTTCCAAAATTTCAAAGATGTATCTATATGTTCCAAAGATGAATCTATATTTCTAAAGTTCTAAAGACGTATCTATATGTTATGTTATAAAGATGTATCTATATGTTCCAAACTTCTGAAGATGTATCTATATAGTATAGTCCAAAATTTCAAAGATGTATCTATATTTCTAAAGTTCCAAAGATGTATCTAGATTTTCCAAAGATGTATTTATATGTTCCAAACAAGTATCTATATGTTCCAGAGTTCTAAATAATATATCTATATGTTCCAAAGATATATCTATATTTATTGCTGACCCAATCAGGTGTCAGAAGAGATAATGAGCTTTCAACCAACAGCTATGGGAAATGGATACATGAAATGTAACATTCCTTTCATTTGATATTTGTAATAATTAATGAACTGGCTGATAATTTCCTTATGGTAATGTGTGTTTTCTGCATGTGCATCCCACAATAAAACTACTGAAGGTCCGATAGGGTCCAGTTTCTTGCTGTCTTCCTAATTGTATACATTAGACTAAATTTGGGATCTTGATGGGAGCAGACGACCCCCTAACATGTCCAGCCTGTCTGACCGTCAGTCGTGTCTATGGTTGATAACAACCTGTCGGGCATGTTGGATTTCCATATGCCTGATCGCTTTTCTCCCTAGAGAACATACAATCGCCTGCAATGTTTGGCAGCAGCTCCGTAAGAATGGAGGTGAACTAAGCATCTGTGTATCGGAGTAAGGCCTCGTTCACACGTTCAGTATTTGTAGCCAAAATCAGGAGTGGGTGGTAAATGCAGAAGTGGTGCATATGTTTCTATTATACTTTTCCTCTAATTGTTCCACTCCTGGTTTTGTCTTACAAATACTGATGTAAAATACTGACCAAATACTGCACGTGTGAACATAGACGAACCGGAAGAATAGCGGTCTGCCCAATAAGTGTTTGACAGTGCTTTCACATTGCGTTTTGCCACTCGTTCATTGCTCCCATCAGGGCTTACGTCTGCAAAACGGCATTCGGGAATATATGCTTTTCATATCCTATGAATAGACTGCAGTCTGTTCTCCTTTTTCTATTGGTATTATGGAATTGCCATTTAAGCAATTGACCAGGAATCTTTCCAGAAATTCCAAATAAGAACATCACCCATTTATGCCATGATCATGCATTATTTCAGAATGACAAGAGTTAACTCCCGAACCTCTGCGGGTTAACGTCGTGGTCACATGAACGTCGTCGCTCAATGTCTGTAACGTGTAATTTCCTCAGACACGGACTAATTACAGGACTCACGTAGGGACTTGCAGGCTACAAGACTTTCAGCTCAGCCAACGACCACAAGACTTCTGCCCCCTGGAAGATGCCCACAGCAAAACCGCCAAGAAACACAAGTTCTCCGGGGTTATTTTAATTTCTTAAATTAAGGGACAGATTAAAAAAAAAAAAGTTTCTAAATCATTGAGAAGTGATAATGTTATGCCAAGCAGGGCATTCTGTGATTTGTAGTTCCACTCTAGCCAGTCACATATCCTCTATATTTGGATTTTACTTAGATTATTGTGGTATTATAGCGACGTCAGTTTTTTTTCTTACTGTGGTCACATTGTGTCCTGTATGTGGGACGTGTCTCCTGACCCAGAATATAACAGAGGAGTGACCTCCATGATGTAATCCAATGTTATCCCACGGGTAGTTGTTCCAAGTACTATTCTATGTGCAGAAAGCGCAACCTCAGAAGCTAAATTCTAGGATCTGTAGAACATTGCCCCCAGGGTGGAGCGCGGCGTACTGTATTATCCAGGTGTGCGATGTCAGAGCTGGATATTGTATGCAGAAGCACTGATGACGGCATGAGCCTTCCTCCAGTTCTGGGTCAAGGATTATCTGTCTGTCTAGTTCTCTAGTGGCATAGACTGAAAGTTCATGGACCCCGAGGCAAAATATCCAAAAGGGCCTTTAATAATCATTGGGTCTGTCAGCAGGTTTTTGCTATGTAATCTGAGAGCAGTATGATGTAGGGGATGAGACCCTGATTCCAGCCACAGATCACTTTTTGGTTTGCATTATGTAATTTTGATACAACGCATATCTGGCAGAGATTGAGTGCTGAATTCTGTGTCTCTCCACCCCCACACCTCTGGCAGCTTTGTGTGTGCACTGTGCATAGGCAGAAAGCTGCTAATCTATGGTCTATTATCTCTCTCTCTGTTTGGCCTCATTAGATCTGTGTTTTTCAGTGCTGGACTTCTGGACACTCGGTTCCTGTAGTATCTGATTTTACATTCCAGGCAGGTCTCCAGTATTGGGCGCTCCTGCCAGCTATTGTTCACCAGCTCAAAGAGGGCATGCTCTTTCCATGGCGAGCCTTCACTGTGAGCAATAAGCGTAGCAAAAACTGGGTGTGAACTAAAAAATAAGCGTACACTGCACCAGGACTCAGCGTTATGCACATCCACACCCGTCTGCTTGTATTACAGGCTCTGCCGCTGACCCTTACTGCCTGTAGCTTCATGTGTGCATTAGTAATTTTATTGGTGACAAGTGTTATACATGTCACAGTCCTTCCAAAAGTACAATGCACTAAATAAGCTGAAGGATATGGGCACAGTTTGAGGCATTTTATAAAAATATAATTAAATATATTATTATTATTTTAATTTTATTTATTTATTTTTTTGCAAAAGGGTTTTGGAGCATTTGTCATCTAGAGCTTAAAAACGTTGTACATCAGTATTCATGCAATGTTTTTTCTTGTTTTTAGTGGAATGTGCACATTGTAGATTCAGATTGAAGGCAGCAAAACCACGAAGGATATGTATGGAAACTGGGAGTAAAGAAACAGGTGTGAAACAAAACAGAAAATATGTTGCGCTTGGTGTACACCTCCTTGGCATTATCTCCAGCCAGTTCATCCGGTCATAACCTAGAATGGCTTCAACAGGCGACAAGGACATCTCAGATGTGCTGGGCACTTGTTGCCTTCACTCTGCGGTCCAACTCATCCCAAGTCACCTCTACTGGGTTATGGCCAAGTGACTGTGGAGGCCATGTCATCTGATGCACCCTCCATCCCTCTTCTTCTTGGTCACAACACCCTTACAATAGCCAAGAAGTCTCCTTCTTGTTTGTGGTTCTCAATAGTGGTTCCTTTGCAACAATTCCACCATAAAGGCAATTTCTTATAGTCTCCTTTGGACAGTTGATGTTGAGATATGTCTACTACGTAATGTTTATGCATCATTTATGAGGGCTGTTATCTGACGTTCTGGCAATTTGTGGTTTCTTAGGCTGGTAACTTTGATGAACTTATCCTCTGCAGCAGAGATAATTCTTGGTCTTTTCTTTCTAATGTGATACTGATGAGAGCAATTGATGGTTTTCATGACTGCACTTGATGATACCTTCAAGGCTCTAGCAATTTTCTGGATTGATTGATCTTCATGTCTTAAAGCAATATTGGACTGTGGTTTCTCTTTCCTTAGTTGAGAGTTTCTTGACATTTTCTGGCTAGGGCTCAGCACTGTATGAACTGTGTACCGATGCAGCCTCTACCACAGCTGATGGTTGCAAACACTTTTTGTAGATCGGTGATTTCCACACAAACTCTTGATGAAGAAGGCTTTCCAGGTGACAACTTGATGAAGCTGCTTGAGAAACTGCTAAATGCTGGTAGAGCTGTCTTTACAGTAAAAGGGGGAGACTATGAGGAATCTAAGGCTTGACACATTTCCTAATCCATCTGTAATACCACATGTAACCTGCATACAGGGGTGGCGCTATATTTTTAAATCTGATCTACGTCTTTTAAATATGTAGTTGATATAATCTACGGAGAGAGCATATTTTTGCAAATTACATTCCTGGTATTAGGATACAGTGATAACTGAGTGCTCGTAAACAGGACCGTCATCAGAAAATTGGGCAATTTCCCGTTTTATTGTGCAAGGTCACATGAAAAGGGTAAAGACTCAATAAAACATATTGGGGTCTAGGTTTAGTGGTTTTCGGTGTCGTTCCTAAAGTAGTCACAAATTCTCCAGGGCTGACAATTCACCCAATTCAGACAGTAACGCCTCGTCTGCCGGCTTTTTCCAGAAAATTGCCTTTAACAGCCCCATTATACTGCTCGATTAAATAAAGGCCGAATGCAGGATATTCTGTGCGTCCAATGACTGCCAGCAAACAATGGCTGCTCCTCGCCTCCCGCAGACACCTCATTGTCTGGTGACATCACCCATTCTCATAACAAATCCTACGCTTTGTGGGCGCCTTTCACTAAGGGATGACTCAGATCCTGGGATGTGTAAACCCAAGTGACCAGGATAATGAAAGCCGACATGAATGCTTTGGGATATCCCCATAAACGCCGCTGTAGGCACAGTAAATATATACAGTATATATGAAGTGGAGGGGAGTGTCATACTTTTGTATCATCGAGTATTGGCCACGGCAGCATCTGAGTCTACACATAACTCCGTTTCATTGCCCTAGTGAAATGCGGACGCTTGGCCGCATACCAAAACATGGGCGCCCATTCTTATAGCTAGGCCGATACTTAGGAAGAAGCTCCATAAGGGCGAAACTGAAGCTGATTGGGTAATGGCCTGTAGACTATCACTACTTTAAAGGGATTGATAGGGTTTCCAAAAAAATCAGATCTGACCACTGAGGCTTTCACCGATCCCCCAAAACAAGGCTCTGAAATGTGTTGTGAGTTCTGTTTTTGGGCTCCCTCTGGTGGTTACTGATGGTACTGGGTGACTTGTCTTTCCTGGGTCTCTGGGTTCCACCTGTTCCATCAGGATATGGGAGTTTCCTATTTAACCTGGCTTTGCTGGCATTTCCTCGCCGGTTATCAATGTATCCAGTGTGTCTTGTTACCTCTGCTCCCTGCTCCTAGAACCTTCTGGTCAAGCTAAGTTTGGATTTTCCTGTTTTGGTGTTTTGCTTTATTTGGTTTTTAGTCCAGCCTGCAGATATGTGATTCTTGCTGCTGGTTGCTCTAGTGGGCTGAAATTGCTCCTCATGTACCATGAGTTGGCACATGAGTTCAAGTAATTTCAGGATGGTTTTTTGAAGGGTTTTTCGCTGACCGCGCAGTTCACTTTTGTATCCTCTGCTATCTAGCTTTAGCGGGCCTCATTTTGCTGAAACTGTTTTCATACTGCGTATGTGCTTTCCTCTCATTTCACCGTCATTATATGTGGGGGGCTGCTATTTCTGTGGGGAATTTCTCTGGAGGCAAGAGAGGTCTGTGTTTCTTCTAATAGGGGAAGTTAGATCTTCGGCTGGAGCGAGACGTCTAGGATCATCGTAGGCACGTTCCCCGGCTACTTTTATTTGTGTGTTAGGTTCAGGGTCGCGGTCAGCTCAGGTTCCATCGCCCTAGAGCTTGTTTGTATCTGTGCTTGTCCTTAGGTGATCCCCTGCCATTGGGATCATGACAGAAATGCCCCTGTAGAATGGAGAGGTCGTCAATGTAACTCCAAAAATGAAGAAAAATGAAGCGGCACTCACCCGATGTTGCTGTATGAAAATGTCCTTTATTCAGAGCATACACTCACAGACAAATAGTGGAGAGGCGGCTTGGTGAGGAGAGAGGTGCAGGAGGAGGCAAGAGGACGTCTTGCCTCCTCTTGCCTCCTCCTGCACCTCTCTCCTCACCAAGCCGCCTCTCCACTATTTGTCTGTGAGTGTATGCTCTGAATAAAGGACATTTTCATACAGCAACATCGGGTGAGTGCCGCTTCATTTTTCTTCATTTTTGGATTTACTTTACTATTTATGTTGTGCACCACCCCAACGTTTTTGCTTATTGCATGCCGCAGTGGTTCTTATCTGAGTCTCTCTGATCCATATTCCAGCGTTGGTTGCTTGAGGTTTGGGCAAACTCCACGTTTTGTTTTATTTGTGGAGGATACACCTGGTGCCATTCCACTTCTTTTGATACATATATTTGTCAATGTAACTGCCAGCGCTGTACTCCACTTTCTCCTGCAGTCAATGAGTAAAGTATATGTATAGTCGGCACTGCCTTATAATGGAATTGTTTCAATCTCTGTTGGATCTGCCTGGATTTGCAGAGAGTGGAATTCAGTTGCAGCATATTTGGCTGCGGATTTTCGACCGAATTTTCGTTGTCATCCACTATGGATTTTTTTCTTTAAGCGTTGAAGTCTTGGGTTCCTGCAGCGAGATCATAGCCTGCGTTCACACTCTGAGCCTCTACAGTATTTTATCTCCCCCCTTACATAAGATGAATAGCTGTTTCGCCAGTAGTTGTATCCGCCGCACAGCTTAGCAGAATTGATTGTGTAAAAAGGAGTTTAAAGACTGCATTGGCTCGTGGCCGTAGAGGATTTTGGCCCCTGCACCTGGACGCAATCATATAGCGATGTGATGGGTCGGGTAACTGGTTGCCACTTGCAAAAGAAAAGTTTTCTTTAAGTTTTTGCCTGCTGGATATTTATCTAACAAACATATATGTTCTTTATTAATTGCAGGGCAAGGCCATCGCACAGACCGGTCGCAGCAAATTGCAGAATCAAAGGGCCGGGTTGAACAATCAGATCCTGAAAGCGATGCGGATGAGAGCCGGGGCTGAGAACCTCCTGCGGTATGTTCCCATCTCCTCTGTACAAAATGAAGCCTTTGTTCCGTCGGCTTCGGTGATCTTAGATTTCCCAGAGCAGATTCCCAACAGATGCCGTGTACTAATGAACACAGCGAGACAGCGCATTGATTGTAGCAACAGTTCATGCGCAGGTTACCAACCTTCTCCCTCCGGAGGACATACACAGCGGGGGGGCACCACGCCAGGGATCACCGTGAACCCTTCCAGCAAGACGCAAACACACGCTTCCACTGTAAATCTTCAAGTCATTCCATAGATATCAAATCTTTACCTTTCTCTGGATTATTTGTTTTGGCAAACTCCAATAAAGACTGGTAGCCATTGCATGAGTAATCCTTTTCTAAGCAGTGGTCATTGAAAAGTCAACGTGTTCACTACACCGGCCATTGTTGTTTATAGAGGATCTGTGTTGGTGGTCCACCGAGAACAATGGTCTCCCATCCTCCTCTTTTCAAGAGAAGCAAAGAAAAACTCATAAAAGACCCACAGAAAGTTTAGTCATCTCTTATTTCAGAGAGAGCAGATTACTCCGAAGATAAGGCATCAATTGTGTGGGTCCTTTCAGATGTGGTGTAGGCGTATAATACAAGATGGGGGTGTCGCTATCCTTTGTACTCACCCAGATGAGAAGTAAAGTGTCTAAGCCGCCCAGAACATTTCCAAATTCAATACTTGGATCATGGATGGGGCTGCACCCCATCGTGTGGATATATGGAGGTATCCAACCTACCGTACACATTGTCCATGGCTCTCCCAACCCCAACTATGACACCTTCATATATTTCTATGAAGCTTGGGTCTGGAGAGCCGCGGCCAGTCCGTGTCTTGTGGTCCAGGATCAGACCGATTTGCCCGGATATCTGAAAGAGCCCTTGAACATCCTGAATTTGCAGAATTTTGCAATGACAAAAAATACCTTGCCCTTAGGAATTCGCCTCTAAATCTCTTAAGATACATTCGGATTTTATACCGCAGATTTGCAAGCAGAAAATCAAAGCGATAGTCAATTAAACACGCTGCAGAAAGTAATCGGTCTTGTAGATTGAATTTTCTGCAATGCAAACAAGGATGCGCCTTAAGGATTTTAATCACATTTGTTGTAGAAATTTCTACATCTTTTCCTTGCACCTGACATATTGATGTACTTGCCATTAAAGCAGCTCAGATTCAGACGAATGGATTACATTTTTGGTGTAGAAATTTTTTGCAATAAATTTGCCGCGTGTGAAAAGACACGGGGTTTGTGGAGCACTCTTTGGGGTCTGTAGCACCTAGAAACTCAATTGCAGTTGCAAAAAAAGACCCCGTAATAAGATATTGCGGCAGTAAGGAGGCATATCTTGCTGCTTGCACCACGAGTATCCTATCCACATCTTTACATTTTCTGTAGCCCCGATAGATCGTGAAGTCGTCAGTGGCAGAATTTTTATGGTGAGCCTTGAAGTTACACCTCTGGGGACGAGTTATATGAGGGTGCCCTATAAAAATCGCACACTGTTTAATATGTCTAACAAAGGACTCGTTCGATGGTTTTACCAACTGTAGCTGAATTCACCAATACGACGATTCGAAAGAGGTCATTTCTTTCAAACATCTTCACAATCCTCGAAAATGAGCCATAAAAGAGACGCGGTCTTCTCCACAGTCTTGATGACTGTCCTTCCCACCACGGAGCAGCATGCAACACTTTTCATGTTGGTCCTTGGATAATCCAATTCCCCTTCAAAATACTGAGAAAGTTGCTCCAAGACAATAGAGATGAGTGGAAGAGCGATATAAGGGCATGGTGGAGAATCTGAGAGCAAAGTTGACGACAGCCATCACAAATGGACAGTACAGCTGGAATCACACGTGCAGGTTTTGTGGAACTATGTGTTTCCTTTACGCTTTTCCTTCTTTTCTTTTTTTTTTTGCATCGAAAATTGAAATGTGATTCCAGAATAAAGGCTGATATTTGTGGCTGTGGATCAGCCATATTCTAAGTACTTTCCATGGTTTATTGCTAGAGATGATCGAAACCGCGCTTAAATGTCTACACCAAAAACTCATTAAAAAAAAAGATATAAAACAGTAAGAAAAATGCAGCAAAAATTCAAGCAGATTGTTGCATAATTCGTGCAGAAAAAGTGCAGAATTTTTTTCATATGGGAATATGATCATATAGGACACGACAACCAAAAGAGAAAGAAGCCGCTCATAAGAATGCACACCACAAGGCTAGTAAGTAATAAATAGAACAATATACGAATAGAATTTTTATTAGCAAACCACAACTTCAAGAAAAACATAAAACATAATTAAAAACAGTAATACCTCGTACAGTTGGTCCACATATCAATATATCTTGTATAATATAAATATCAAATATAATAAGTCCGCACACCTGATATATAATGGGAGAGCAACCCTCTGGCTCATGGAGCTACCTGCATGATAAATGTTTCATAATATAGCTCCCTATGGCATGTATAGTCCTGGAACAATAAAGAGGACAACAGCCAAAATAAGGGAGAAAACTCCACACATGGGGGCTAGAGTAGGTAGCAAAAGAATATGCAGTCTAAATGCAACACATGCCGAAAATAAGGCATCATAAGTGTAACGTTACCCACAAAAATAGGAGTAAGAAGGGAGGGAGAGGCCGTCCCTGGGTGCAGACCAACGTGGACCAAGTGATGCGACCCAGGGTCGCATCACTTGGTCCACGTTGGTCTGCACCCAGGGACGGCCTCTCCCTCCCTTCTTACTCCTATTTTTGTGGGTAACGTTACACTTATGATGCCTTATTTTCGGCATGTGTTGCATTTAGACTGCATATTCTTTTGCTACCTACTCTAGCCCCCATGTGTGGAGTTTTCTCCCTTATTTTGGCTGTTGTCCTCTTTATTGTTCCAGGACTATACATGCCATAGGGAGCTATATTATGAAACATTTATCATGCAGGTAGCTCCATGAGCCAGAGGGTTGCTCTCCCATTATATATCAGGTGTGCGGACTTATTATATTTGATATTTATATTATACAAGATATATTGATATGTGGACCAACTGTACGAGGTATTACTGTTTTTAATTATGTTTTATGTTTTTCTTGAAGTTGTGGTTTGCTAATAAAAATTCTATTCGTATATTGTTCTATTTATTACTTACTAGCCTTGTGGTGTGCATTCTTATGAGCGGCTTCTTTCTCTTTTGGTTGTCGTATTCATTTTTTGGCCGCTTGTCTGCACCCCGATTGGCGTTTGATACTAGCGGATATCGGTAGTGCGCTCTATATATTTATTTTTGCTTAGTATGATCATATAGGAATGCCGCTAAAACGGATACCCTTTCTAGGAAAAAATTTCTAGGAACTGTTGTCATGTCTCCATTCCAATAAGTGAATATCAACACATTTTACATGCCCACAATCTAAACTTCTAGGCTACATTGCCACAATTAGCATTTAGTGAGTCTTTGATGTTGCAGATTTTCTGCACCAATTTGCGAATTTACGTTCCGTTAATTTTTTTTATGGCTTTTTTTCAGCATATTTTTATTAGTTTTTTGTTGTTGTTTTTTTACGTTGCGGTTTTTGTTTCTGTTTAGTATTTAGTGTTTTAAATAAAAATTGCTTTATTTTGTAAACTTTCTGTTACTTAGCTTGGATAAAGTCGTGCAAATTCCATGCATAGTTACTGCATTTCCACTGGAGAAATGCAAATAAAAAAATGCAGTTTTTTTTTTTATCTGTGTATTTGTCTCATCTCGTTCAAATCTGTGGAAAAAAAATCCGCAAATAAAATGCTTATTCACAGAGAAATACTATGCGAGAGAAATTGTCATGTTGCGAATTTCAAACTCGCAAAGCATTGTTAATTTCCACAGATAAGCCTGATTTATGTGCCATAAATCCCGTTCAATTTTTTGGAACTGTAAAATTTCTTGGGCCAGAAAATATGCATCTGGAAGAAAAAAAGCACCAAAAACTCATGGTGGAACTGGGGCGTACAGGGTTATCTGAGCATTTAAATGAAAAATTAAAACATTTTTGAGACGTAGAAGCCCCCATTCAGTACTGTTGACCTGGACCACCACTGATTAATCAAATCAAGGGTTTCAAAGGAAACTCTTACACCTCTGCTGGCGTGCTCTGAGCGCTTTTGCCCCTTGGATTGAGCGATCGGTTGGGGTCTCAGAACCAAAATTATCGCCAGAAAATAGTGCAGGACAAGAGCTATAATGTCTCAAAAATGGTTCTTTCGATGGTTTATTTTTCTGGAGTGATCATGTGTTGTACACGGTGCTCCAGGAAGCTAAACAGAGACCAGCGGAGACGACCGGAGCGTTGGCGTTGGATCCACAGCTGTGGAGTCGGTAAGCCAAACCTCCGACTCTGACTCTTCAATTTCCATGACACTGACTCCACCAAAATGGGCTCTGACTCCGACTCCACGACTCCGACTCCACAGCCCTGACAAGGCTATGGAGTCAGTAAGCCAAACCTCAGACTCCGACCCCTCAATTTCCATGTCTCTGACTCCACCAAAATGGAATCCGACTCCACGACTCCGACTCCACAGCCCTGGTTGGATCGGCAGGTGAATACTATTTGATTTCCTGCTGTCGGATTAAACCCCCTTTAAAACAGAACAGAAAGGAGAATATGAACAATTCCGAGCATTTACAATATACCTCTCGATTGAAGAATATTCTAAGACTTCTTGCCCCTAACAATGTCTTATTCTTGTCTATTTATACAGGGCCACCAACAATAGCAAAGTCCGAGAGCAGGTTCTCCTGGAACTGAGCTACGTCAACTCCAATCTGCAGGTTCTCAAAGAGGAGCTGGAAGGTCTGAACATATCGGTGGAGGTCTACCAGCACACAGAGTAAGACCCCTCACCAACTTATGCTATCGCTTCACGGATAAAACTCCGAAGATCGTAAATAGGGCTTATACTATTATGAAGACCACGTTGACCTCTGAACGAGGAATTAATAGCAGAACTTCGAGCATTGCTCCGCTCCGGCCCTGCCTTTGTTTACCAGAGAGTCATATCTTGCATTCCTGATTACAGCGCTTGCCGTGGCACATTTAGACCCGGCTATTTCGAGTGTCTCTAAGGACACAATGAGAATTTCTTGGCAGATAAGGGCCACATTAGCTGTTTGGCAGTCACACTTGCTGTGATTGACTTTGTAGTTGCAAGGTTTGAATCACACATGGAGTTTTTTTTAATGCAGTTTATTTATTTTTTTTTTTTTGGGGGGGGGGAAGAAACAAAAGCGGATACTAAAGAGAGAAGTATCAGTTCAATTCCTTTATGCTTTACTTTATTTCTGGATCCACTGGTCAAAAAATTCCGCCCCCGATTTCACGATTTCACTAACAAAGTGCAAGAGAGTTCACCGCAAAAGTGTGCAAGCCCCGTAGAGATCATGTAAAGTGTCAGCATGACTTAAATTAAAGAGGATCTGTCTCTTGAGATATATATATATATATATATATATATATATATATATATAAATATATAAAATATGTCTATTACATAGTGTAAATGCCCCTGTTCTCCTGAATCCGGTGATGTTTTTCTTTTCTTCCTGCGCCTCTCCATTCCTGAGATATGGGCCCTTCTGCCTTGTTGCCAAGGGGGCCTGGCACACGGAGATGAGTTGGGAACCACACCCCCTTGGCTACCAGGACACAATTTGTACACCAGGAAGATGCGGCCATATCTCATGAACGCAGAGGCGCAGGAACAAAAGAAAAATATCGCCGGATTCAGGAGAACAGCGGCTATTACACCAGGTATAAAGGATTACACATTTATTGCAAGTGACAGGTCATCTTTAACTATTTTTTTTATGCTTTATAATAAATTACTATGACTTTTATGTCTGATCTATGGCTGTCCTGTGTTTATAGGTAGGTATTAGTAATAACTATAGAATGTGGACATGATTGCTGGGTGTGTATAGTACCGCTGAGGTAATGTCAGATTACAGAGAGCACATGACCCGGTTTCAAGCATTCGTCCTCACTTATTTGAGAACACTCCCTGCCTCCCTGTGTCTTGCAATATTCAGACTCATTAGATAAGGAAGCTGCAGATTCAGCGCTACTATGACAAGGAGCAGCTGGGCCTGTGCTGAGGTTGCCGCTTTAGTTTGCATTTTTTTTTTATATACTGGAACATTATTCTTTCGTTAGTTTGCCAAAATTTTTATATTTAAAAGGGTTGTCTAACGCTGTTCAGAAATATGGGCTTCTGAAAGAGGGTCCCTAATCAAGAGCACTCCTCCATTAGTCATGGCTTGTATTCCACTGGCTCAAATAATGGGGGGGTCCCCACTACTTTTCCACTTTTTTTGGACTACAAAAGAACAGATGAAGCTTTAGCAGTGGTAGTATTGGGATTAGAAAAAAAAAATGGCTCTTTATTTTTTTTTCTGGAAACAGCACCACACTGGTCTATAGGTTGGGTTTGGAATCACAGTTCTGTTCTATTAAAGTGAATGGCACTAAGCTGCAGTACCACATACAGCCTTTGAGCAGAGGTGGTGCTGTTTTCGAGAAAAAAAAAAGTATTGCTCTAATCATACACAACCACTTTAGACACTTTGTGTGGTGCTATATGGGGCTTCCATGTGAAATTGGTGGAGAAAGGTTGAATCTAGGTCTTTTTTTTTTTCAACCTATGCAACCTTATTATTCTAAGCAAAGCTTCCTGCTGTGCACAATCATAAGGAATCTATTAGTAGACACTTGTGTGATACCGAAGAGATAGAAGCCAAGATAATGATCAATTACATCTATTCTACAGTTATTCTATCCTTCTCCTTTGCACTCACATAAGACTGCACAATACTCTCTCGGGGCCGCGTTGCTATAGGATGTGCCCTCATTGATTGACTCGTAATACATTATATATTATAGGCAGGCCGCCAGCATTCCTCTCATCCCTCTCGGCCTTAAAGAGACAAAAGATGTTAACTTCACCACGGCGTTCAAGGTAACTGGAAATATTTTCTTTTTATTTTCTAAGAATAATTTTCTGCATGTTTGAGGCTGGATATGAGACATGGAAGATTCGGGTACTTTTTCCTGAGATTTATGGTTTAGGGTAGAATCGCCTATTTTGAAATCTATTTAGAAGCTCTTTAAAGGGGACTTCTTCCTGGATTTTTTTCATTTAAACCGAATACCTCCCCTAATTGCCACTGTTCCACAGATTGTGGAACCGTTTTTCTTTTTCTTCTGTGACCCTCTGTTCCAAAGATATGCCCCCCGATAAGAATGATGCAAATTTTGCCTTCTATCAGCTGAGTGCATACCCTGGGCGTATGCTGTTTCTCCTCTGATGCTGGTCAATCAAAACATGGCCACGCCCACAGAAGTTCTGTAGTATACGCCCAGTAGACGGAAGGGAAAATTTGCATCATTGTTATTGAGGAGCACAACTTTGGAACGGAAGGGCGCAGGAGAAAAAGAAAAACTGTTCCAGAATCAGTGGAACACCAGCAATTGAAAGAGGTACTCAATTTAAAGAAAAAAAATCCAGTTAAAGTTCCCCTCTAAAGCAAAACTTAAGGGTTTATACATACGAAGACATATTTGCTGCAAGTTATCTGTGGAAATTTCAGAATAATCATCTTTTACATCACGGATGATTTATTATCTGTACTGCCCTTGCTGTTATAGAAATCTCATCCCCATGTCATAGTGAGGCAGTTTTGGGTTTGTGTTTATGTACAGCAGCCAATCATTGGTGACAAAACTGTAGGAGGAGCAAAAGAACTTGAGCTGTCACCGGTTTACCGCAACAGAGAGGAGCCAGAAGACAGCAGCGTCTGATTGCTCCTACTCCTGCGCTGAAAAGAATCAATTCTCCTTATTTTTAAATGGATTTTTTTTTTGGACAGTACAGGGGATAATCGGCCATGTTAGAAACTCTGGGAGTATGAGCTCTCAGCTGAGCTCAGTTAGCCACATCCAACCCCTTTTATAATCTGGGTCCTGATTCAAATCCATGTCAGAGATAGCTTATGCTGCATGGCTTGGTGGAGAGGTGTTTATATGAGAAGGAGTTTTGGAGGAGTTATCAGTGACTTTTGCATGGGTTTGTAAGTGTGATAATTCCCTTCCCTCCTCTTATTTTGATTTTTTTTTTTCCCTCCACCCTCCACTCCCCGGTGCATTCCTCTGTTATATTTGAGTGAATATTTGTATGCCTGGTGTTTTCAGTTTACCCTTTTTTGCGTTGCCCTATTCGTCGGGTTGGTGTACTGCGGTGCACCGTAGCGCCCCTCTTCCCTGGGTGGGGCAAGAGAACAGACAGAGATAAGGCAAAGGTGGCGGCCCCGGCATCTTCACCTTCAGAAGTATCCCATTGAATAGGGCGCCCCCTAGTGGTAGGGACAGGGAAGGAGCCCCTGGGTCACCCGACAGCTGGGTCATGACATCAGCCTTAACCAATAATAAGGCAGGGGCTGTGTCTCAGACTACCCCAGACTCCCTTTAGCTAAACTGCAGCCATAGATTTCAACATTGACTGCCCTGGGCTTACTTTTTACACTCCTCAGCCATTTAGAGGAGGCAAAGTTACAGAGGAAAGGGCAGAGCAGAAGCCTCAACCAATGATAAGACTGGGGGTGTGTCTGAGACTACCACAGACCCCCTGTAAGCACTGTTGTCTTAGATCCAACCACACCATGCGAAACATCCTAAAGAAATGTAGGAATTTAGAGGACTCGACCCCACTGACGACTCATCCTACAAATATTACTCCAGAGGTTTTTATCATTCTTCTATCGTCTCAAGATGAGCAAGAGTGAAAGTTCCTATTCTTAGGATGACGAGCGCCGTCTATTTTTAGAGAAGTGAATGTAGATTCATTCGTTCACTTAATGGAAACGTGACCCGAGAGCTACAGTACGTCACGTATTATCGTGCCCTGAATCATCCTGACCCTCCCTCCGCAGCGGAGGAAACTTACAGCATCGAATTTGGAGCATATCTCCGACAGTGGGCAACACCCGCCACTTTTCTCCAAAACTGCCACCCGGGGAAAGATCTGTCAGTGACTAATTCAGAATACACCCAGGATTCCTCTCTGGAGCTACTCATCCTGATGTATTAGCTGTTATAATAATGATTAGCAATTTTCCTTATTAAAGTGGAACTCCGCCTAAAACTAAATTATTTAGCGCCAAGTCCAGTGACATCATTTCATCTGCAGTTTACTTTTGCTTTGCATTCAGACACTGATCTTACCCTTAAAGCGGACCTGTCACCAGGTCAAATGTGACTAGCATTCCGGATCCTCTGGGGCGTGTCTTTAGGCTTCACTGTGGGTAAAAAACATAACAATTAGCACTAAAATTAGCACTAAATAAAAAGGTTCCTATCTCTGAATCCATGATTGAAAAAAAACCATATATATATTTATGTGTGTAGTAAAAGTAAAATAAGAGCAAAAGCTGGCCACATTTGACCAGCTCCATTTAAGGATTTTCATAGAACAGCAAATATTTTTCGACAACCCTATTACTCTTACTGGTGAAGGTGATATGTCGATATGTTGATCTTAAAGGGAATCTGTCCACTTTTTTGCTATACAATCTGAAAGCAGCATAAAGTAGAGGCAAAGACCTTGATTCCAGTGATGTGTCACTTACTGAGCTTGGTTTTGCTGTTTTCAAGACAATCAGTGTTTTATCAACAGAAGATTATCACTGCAGGACTAGGTGTCTAGTGCCTCCTGGTCCAACCACACCCCCAACCCTGATACAGTATACACAGAAAGCAGCCAATCAGCGGTGTGGGCGGGGTTATACAGAGCCCAACATTCCGAGCTCTGCTAAATCTGTAGCAGGGAAAACTGTGATTGTATCACAACTGCTGCACCCAGTAAACTAAGTGATACATCGTTGGAATCAGGGTGTCTGTACCTACATCATACTGCTGTCAGACTGCATAGCAAAAATCTGCTGGCAAATTCCCACTTTTGAACAGATTTGGGTTACTGTTTTGCTTAAAGGGTTTGTACCAAGTTGTAAAATGAACCCCTATGTTTGGGGACTATATGGCAGGTCCGTAGACATTACGTCGTCAGTATGGGCATAACATAGGGAAATAACAGACATGTTCTTTGCGCTGCTCCTTTGTCTACACTCATGTTGAGGAGTCGAGAAGGGCCATCCTCTGTAGAATATTATATTATTGGACCAGATTACTGTTCTATATATATCAGAATATGGACAGTCCAAATTGAAAAAGACCTGGTCCCTGGCCCTAAAAACTAACATTTTATTGGTGAGCGGAGCCTAAATTTATGACTTCTAATGAAATTCTGTAAAGATAGGAAACTGAAGGAGGCGTCAAAGTGGTCAAACATTGTATAGTAATAAAAATGCCACATCGGTTAATTATTCATAGAACGCTCCGTCCTTTTTAGCCCCTTGCTAATTACTCTGAAATGTTTCTGGGAAAAGGTCAATGAGTATTAACTTTGTACACACTGATAAACCCCCAAAATACCATCCCTTTGATAAAGCAACTTTAACAGGGCTGTTCGGTCTAGAAAACCCATTTTTATTCACCCTATCCGGGAATTGTTGCAATGATCGTCACTCGTTCTGGAGGAACTCTACTGTCCAGCATTACACATAGATATGAATGTCTCGTGTGCAATTCTATACTTGCCCTGTGGGGGCGCTGCAGGAAAGTTGAGCACTTACTGCAAAGTTCGCACGCCGATCACTGTCGATCCCAGCAGTGGGACACTCCATGATCCTCATATTTTCTATTAGGTAGCGATTTTCTAAAGTGGAGAACCCCTTTAATTTTTTTTTCTTTTTCTTTATAGGACTTTATACTGGAACATTACAGTGAAGATGGAGCTGATTATGAGAACGAGCTGGCTGACCTGATGGATCTCAGACAGGTAGAGGCCTTATTATTAGCAGCTTCCGCATATCGGCGTTGGGTACAGGGGAGCAACATTTTTAGCAAATTTTTAAATGTGCAGTATATTAATTGTGTTGGGGAAATGCTGTGGATTTTATCCTCCATCCCTCCCAATTGTTATAAGGGGTAAAATCCACAATAATTCCGCAGCATAATCTCTAGTATCTCTGTAAATTTACAACTTCCACCAGCTCTGCAGTTTCACGTATAAGGATAGGTTCCCATTTAATTAATTATCAGAACGTCACCCCCCACCCTCTCAGGTTCCTGATATAAAAGCCAAAGTTCACCAAAGCGAAACCTTTAAATCAACTCTAAACTGTTAAAATTTAACTTTTTGGAAGCTTTGCAATACAATGCAATCTAAGTCATTTTTTTTTTCCGCCTGCACCCTCCTTTTATCCTGCTGCTGGACCCGTGCCCACTTTAGTAGTGTGACAGGTGTACAAGGGTACATTTGGTGACTATTAGAGACTAGCAATTGTGCAAGGGTTAAAAAAAAACAACCGAAAACGGTGCCTGACATACTTTTATGTCACTCATACTGCACAATTAGTGTCTCAGACTCCTTTGTGCATTACTGTTTCCTTTTTATAGGCATGTCGAACACCCAGCCGAGATGAAGCTGGCCTTGAGATGTTGATCAGCTATTTTCAGCAGCTTGGATTCCTGGAGAACCGGTTCTTTCCATCCAGCAGAAATATGGGGATACTGTTCACATGGTAAGAAATACCAAAAATCTACATACCGTATATAAAGAACATTAAAGGGTCTATTCTACCAGATCAAGTATTACCGGTAGGTCCTGTTTTAGAGGGGTTGCAAACAGCTGCTCCGAAGGTTAATGCAGCCATGTATTTGAATGGGCACTATGAAATGGCAATTTTTGATTGTTACATACAGGGGAGAGGGGCAGGGATCTTTGTGTTCCCCTGTCTGAGTTTTTCTCAAAGTATTTTCCCTTTGGGAGCTTAGTAGACTTCACAAACATGTAACCGGAGACTCTGTGTGGGTTGTCAGAACAGGTTTGCTTAGACAAATATCTTCACAGTTCAGATTTTCATCTTATCACTTTTGTGAAAGCGACAAGGGCCGTTGCCTTGTCGAGGGCCGTTGCCTTGTCGAGGGCCGTTGCCTTGTCGAGGGCCGTTGCCTTGTTGAGGGCTGTTGCCTTGTTGAGGGCCGTTGCCTAGTCGAGGGTTGTTGCCTTGCCGAGGGCCGTTGCCTTGCCGAGGGCCGTTGCCTTGCCGAGCATTAGAAGATGCTCAGGCCACCAGGATCTTAGAGTCCTTTTGTTGGAACTGTCATGGGGCTATGAATCAAACAATGCAAAAAGGGACTTGAGAATTATAGGAGTATTGTCAAGTTTGGAAATTATCCTCTATCCTTTGGTTAGGGGTTAACTTCCCAATCGTTGGGGGCTCAATCCGCTGGGGGCTCAATCCGCTGGGAGCTCAATCATGCCCACATCCGCACATGTGCTCGTCTGGTCTTTGGAACTCCCATAAGAATGAATCAAGCAGCAGTGCCATGATCAAACACAGCTCCATTCTGGGGATAGGTGGGGGTCCCAGAAATCGATCCTCCAACAATCGGGAAGTTATAACTTCCAAACTTGAGAATAATCCTGCTCATACTACTCTACAAAGACTATGAAAACTTACATTTAAAGGAGTATTGATGTCCGCACTTAATCTTGACCACCCTAAGGTTTCCTCACCATGAATTTCAAGTAATTTTTATATACCGGTATTTTTATTTTTTTAATCTATTTTTTGATGATGCTTTTGGATGTGCCTTTTTTTGGGGACATATATTCAAATATTTTCGAAAAATGCCCCAAAAATCAAAAGACAGAGCATTCTGAATATTGTTGACCCCCAAAAACGCTACTAAAACTCTAGAAAGCAAAACAGAATTGGCCAAACCTGTCCTACCTCGTCCATACAAATCAATCAGAGCTTATGAAATCTAGGCTGTAATTGATTGATTGCTACATATTTGGTATCGCCACTTGCAATATGGTTGATAACAGAGGGTAAAAGCTGCAGATATATTATCCCTTTAAATATGTCTCTTTGGCATAATAACATGAATTTATATGGCACATTTTTTGATCATTCCCTTTAAGTCATAGGAATAGGTTAGAAGTGGCCAGTGTTTATTTAGCCTTAACTAATTAGCTGTGTGGCCAGGTAGGAGTGCAAACATGGCCACAAATGTAGGCTTGTGTTCCTCCTCCGCATCTGCTGAGTGCACAAAAATAAAAGGAAAGGCTTAACATCAATGACAGGCTGCGTTTTGATTCTTAGATTATAGGCCTGACTCAGCCTTTCATGAACCCACGGGCCTTTATAAATGTCGCGATGAATTGCCAGGGAGGGGGGATTAATTATCTTGTTGCATCACTATAATAAACCAGAGTTTAAAAAAAAAAAAAAAAAATAAATATCTATATATATACTGTATGTATGTATGTGTGTGTATATATATATATATATTTATGATATATTTGTTATTTATTTGATATTTATTTATAATATTTATTTATGATATATTTACATAATATTTATTTATGATATATTTACATAATATTTATTTATGATATATTTACATTTATTTATTTCCTTTCATGTTTACGATTTATAATGAGCTATCTAACCAATCACAACGCGGCTTTCATGATACCAGAGCTGTTTTTTAAATGGAAGCTGATCTGATTGGTTGCTATGGGCAACAGACTGTTTTGATAAATGAGGCCTAGTAACGTGTTTAATTTACACAGTACGCTCAGACGCTAAAACGATGCTTCATATGATCTGTCACCATTGAAATCCACTGTAAAAAAAACAAAAAAAAACAGTAGAATATTAATTGCTAAATTAGATCAATTAAAACTATTAATCTTGTATCATTATCAATAAACAAGGTTTAACAAAAAATATTATGTTTCCGAATTATAATGCACTCGGCTGTGGCGGCCATGTTTAGTCTATGGTTAGGGGGAGACACATGAAAGGAGAACTCTTTGTTGTCCATAGCAACCAATCACAGGGCAGCTTTCATTTTGCCAGAGCTGTTTTACAAATGAAAGCTGAGCTTCCATTGGTTGCTATGGGCAACAAAGACAGTTTTGATAAATGAGGCCTAGTGGCCTATTAATTTCTTAGTGATCCCAAACTATGTCAACACCATATTTTAGCCATGGGTTTAATGTATACACTTACATGCTAATCTGATGCTTCATGCGATTTGTCACCTTTGGAATCCATTGTACAACATATATACTGTATATATATGGTATATACTGGATACCGCAGTCGACTATCATTAATTAAAATTATTGAATTAAATCTAATAATCTAAATTTTTTTTAGGTATGACTCCTTTACTGGCGTTCCTGTCAGCCAGCCGAATATCTCGCTGGAGAAGGCCAGCATTTTATTCAACATGGCCGCCCTATACACACAGATCGGGACCCGCAGCAACCGACAGACGAAAACCGGACTGGAGGAGGCCGTGACCATGTTCCAGAAAGCTGCAGGTACTGTTATACCCTCCACATTGTATATAATATAAACATGATGAGTATCACCTAATGATCGCCATAGACAACAGGGAAAGGGTTAAAACGTAATAAAAGATTATGCTCCTCTATAATGTCCGTGCAGCTCTCCGCCAGGTTCCTCCGTGCACTTTC
The DNA here is from genome assembly GCF_032444005.1 of Ranitomeya imitator. Classification (NCBI taxonomy): domain Eukaryota; kingdom Metazoa; phylum Chordata; class Amphibia; order Anura; family Dendrobatidae; genus Ranitomeya; species Ranitomeya imitator. The sequence goes on from NC_091290.1 coordinate 140,126,892, forward strand.
TCCGATTTTCGGGACTTTTGACACTGACTAGGTCCCACATAGTCGCGTGGGGCGTGACGCACATCAATGAGGGAGCGGGCGGAGGACCCCAAAAAGAATCCAACAAAATAGATTTAGTCCTGAAATATTCGGATATTGATAAATCTGAATTTTTTAGGAAATTTATGTCGCATTTAATTTGCGACAAATCGATTCTTCTCTACAAGATTTCTGCCGCGGATTTGCATGAGAATCAGCTCCATTATCTATCAATGCAGCTGATCCTTACAATTTTCGCGTGGCGTGCGCCGAAAATTAGTAGCAAGCTACTTTTTGCCATGGCGACACACAAAAAAGCCACATAAATTCCCGACCCCTTTCACATGCATGGCATATGGATTTTATATTGATTCAATTACAAAATATGTGCCAAAAACTCCGCAAAAAAAAATGCTGTGTGACCATAAACTAACGTATAGTTGCAAGATGCTCAGAAATATTTAACCTAGTACACGATACTGTGGCCATGCTTGTTTGCTTGTTTGTTTGTTTTTTTTGCTGAAACCTGGACAAAAATGCACATTTTTTTTCTGCAATTTATAAAAATCAGGGCAAAAAAAAATAAAGTTTAATAAAAAAAAAAGCGTATTTTCAGCTGCTCTAGCTGTTAATTTTGCCCCACCTCTGTCCCTTTAGGGGAGGAATAACCAGAACTTGTATATTCTTGTAATTCCTACCTTTTATATCGCTGCCTTCCAGCAGATCTCCTAATTATATGATATTTGGTATAAAGCTTTTCTCTTGAAGAATCTGTGAATGTTTCGAGCGGATTTTGTTGCAGATTTTCTATTGCAAAGGGTGAAATTTGTGCCAATTCTGCACAAAAATTTGCAAATTAAAAAACAAAAAAACAATTTCTTCCAAATAAAAAAAAAACAAAACACCATATGCATGAGATTAAGTTAAAACTCATCGACTTTGCAGCTGCTTGTAAAAAATAATAATTTTAGATGCAGAAAATTCAAGTGGAAAATCTTCACCGAATACGTAAGTTATGAACCCAGTCGTAGGCGGAAGTTCCCTTTAAGACGAAGTGAAATGACGTTTTTCCTTACAATAACTGTAAACCTAAAGTTTTTCTTTTGTGGATGTAAAGTACAAGTAGAACAATCCCACAAGTAAATAATGGATCAGAACAGATCTTGTGCACACAGAGCTGACGGCCGTTTATAAAAGAAGAAAGCCAGGCCGGCAAGTCAACTGTCATGGGCTGATTGAGTGTAACGAGTCCGACCGGTTACAGTACAAATCGTGGAATTATAACCTGGTGTTTACAGTCAGTACCTGAAATAACTGAGGTGTGCGAACATGTTCAACACTTGAGGAGAGGGGCCGTGCTCCGAGGAGGAGGGCCGTGCTCTGAGTAGAGGGCCCGTGCTTGAGAAGAGGGGTTGTGCTCCGAGGAGAAGGGCCGTGCTCTGAGTAGAGGGCCCGTGCTCCAAGGAGAGGGCCCGTGCTTGAGAAGAGGGGTTGTGCTCCGAGGAGAAGGGCCGTGCTCCGAGGAGGAGGGCCCGTGCTCCAAGGAGAGGGCCCGTGCTTGAGAAGAGGGGTTGTGCTCTGAGGAGAGGGCCCGTGTTTGAGGAGAGGGGTCGTGCTCCGAGGAGAGGGGTCGTGCTCTGAGAAGAGGGGTTGTGCTTCGAGGAGAGGGCCCGTGCTTGAGAAAAGGGGTTGTGCTCCGAGGAGAGGGCCTGTGCTTGAGAAGAGGGGTTGTGCTCCGAGGAGAGGGTCTGTGCTCCGAGAAGAGGGGTTGTGCTCCGAGGAGATGGCCCATGCTTGAGGAGAGTGCTTGTGCTCCGAGGAGAGGGCCTGTGCTTGAGAAGAAGGGTTGTGCTTCGAGGAGACTGGCACAAGGGAGCATTCTTTGCGTCTGGAGGAGAGAAGGTTTTTCCACCAACATAGAAGAGGATTCTTTACTGTTAGGGCAGTGAGAATCTGGAATTGCTTGCCTGAGGAGGTGGTGATGGCGAACTCAGTCGAGGGGTTCAAGAGAGGCCTGGATGTCTTCCTGGAGCAGAACAATATTGTATCATACAATTATTAGGTTCTGTAGAAGGTACTTAGATCTGGGGATTTATTATGATGGAATATAGGCTGAACTGGATGGACAAATGTCTTTTTTTCGGCCTTACTAACTATGTTACTATGAGATGACCCGTGCTTGAGAAGAGGGGTTGTGCTCCAAGGAGAGGGCCTTTGCTTGAGAAGAGGGGCTGTGCTTCGAGGAGAGGGTCCGTGCTCTGAGGAGAGGGTCCGTGCTCTGAGGAGAGGGTCCGTGCTCTGAGGAGAGGGTCCGTGCTCTGAGGAGAGGGTCCGTGCTCTGAGGAGAGGGTCCGTGCTCTGAGGAGAGGGTCCGTGCTCTGAGGAGAGGGTCCGTGCTCTGAGGAGAGGGTCCGTGCTCTGAGGAGAGGGTCCGTGCTCTGAGGAGAGGGTCCGTGCTCTGAGGAGAGGGTCCGTGCTCCGAGGAGAGGGCCAATGCTTGAGAAGAGGGTCTGTGTTCCGAGGAAAGGATCCGTGCTCCGAGGAGAGGGTCCGTGCTCCGAGGAGAGGGTCCGTGCTCCGAGGAAAGGGTCCGTGCTCCGAGGAAAGGGTTTGTGCTCTGAGGAAAGGGTACGTGCTCCGAGAAGAGGGTCTGTGCTCCGAGAAGAGGGTCCGTGCTCCGAGGAGAGGGTCCGTGCTCCAAAGAGAGGGGCCGTACTGGATTTAAAAAAAATAAAATAAATAAATAACCTCTCACAGTTCCTAATTTTGCAGCATTGCCCCTTTTACGGCCGTTATTTGGCTGCATATTAGATAGCCAGGGTTTTCCCCCCCCCCCCAAAAAAAAAAAAAGAACAGTAAAATAGGAAATGTAATAAAATATAAAACCGTGCACCAGTCCTAGAATTATAGTGTACAACGCTGATACAAGCGATAGACCTGGTATGTCTTATGGGATTAGCTCCTGCAAATAGCGATTATCATGCGTCGTATCAGGACATCAGACGTACTTTTGAATATTAGAAAATATTAAAGGGAACTTGTCATCAGGTTTTTAAAAATCTACCTTACCCATAAGACTGGCACTGGGCTTCTTCTCAATCAAAAATTTGACTAGGTCTTCGGATGATGTAGGAGACCTCAAAAGGAGGATTAGCTTTGGAGAGTCAGAGATAATCGCGCATGCGCTGGTCTTCTGAACATTATCTTTTACACTCTGGTCACAGGCAGAGCAGCATTCACAATTCTGCAGGGTGATACTGAATATCAGTCAACACTGCTTGTAAATGAACGCCCTGGAAAGCATCTGGTCACTCCTGGAGGGAGATATGGCATCAGTGAAAGCTGCAGAATTATGAATGCTGTTGTTCATTGTGAGCTAGTACCCTTGAAACCTTCTTTATGCCCCTCAGCATAGTATCTAAATAATGCCCAACTTTACTAGTGATCGATTGATCAAACTATAGTAAATGTATAGCTTTTGTATCTTATTTAATGCGCACTAAAATACGGCTTGCTTTTGCGGCTGCAGCTTGGCATTGAGTGCCATTTAATAGTTTATTGGTAATCAATGGACACCAGTCAATGTTTTTGGGGTCCAGTAGCTGGGACCCCTATTGGTGCTGAAACATGAGCCCTATCTCAATGGAGCGGAGGACAAGCACATTGAGAATCAATGAATATGAACATGCTCAACCCCCGCTTTATTCAGATGGGGATCAGTGGGGACCCCAGCATTCGGACCCTCCAATGATAAATAAATGATAGGGAATAGCATATACTTCTAATCAGAGAACCCCATTCTGTGTTTAGCATTTTTGGGTTGTGTTCGATTTTGACTAGAACTTAACTTGCTTTGGCAGCTGCTACTTGGCATTGAGTGTCTAATGTTCACCAGTGCGCTAATGATTTGCTGTCTTTTTTTTTATGACTTTGCTGACAGTCTCTTCCTTTCTTCCAGGTGTACTCGGCTACCTTAAAGAGACGTTCACCCACACCCCCAGTTATGACATGAGTCCGGCCATGTTGGGAGCCCTCATTAAGATGTTTTTGGCAGAAGCCCATGAGTGTTATTTTGAGAAGCTGATCGTGGCAGGAGTGCAGAATGAGTTCTGCACTTTGGTGAGGATGGCGCAGGAAGCGGCCAAGGTACGTCAGATACCACATCCGGCTGTGCCCTTTTATCATCCTCCGTTGCATCGCAATCTAATGATATTTCTCACTGCAGGTCAGCGAGGTTTACTTGCAAGTCTTTACCGCTATGAACCAGGCTCCCATCAAGGAGAACGTTCCTTATTCTTGGAGCGTTATGGTGCAAGTGAAAGCCGAACATTACAAAGCCCTGGCTCACTATTTTGCAGCAATAACGCTCATTGATCACCAGTGTAAGTGTCACCAAAGCAGAACTTTGTGTATTGTACATATTGTGCATAAAGCGGCTACATGAGCGTTGCATTGCAGCCACTGAGCCGTCAGCTTTGGATTCTTTACGGCAATTTTATGGGCGGCGGTATAAGAGCCCAATGCAAAACTTTTCATTTTCAGATAAACTTTGATAACTATTAATGGAGATTCTTTCTGACAGTGACCCCTCGTGATGATGAAGACAAGCAGGAGAAAGCGTTATCTCAGCTCTATGACCACATGCCAGAAGGAATGACCACAACGAAGATACTGAAGGATAAACAGCAGCGGACCCTGCTAGGTAATCACTACATGGAAGACATGGCGTCAGTAATAATCATTACTACTGACCATTGAGAACCAGCAGAATAGTGAGTGCAGCTCTGGGGTATAATACAGGATACAACTCAGGATCAGTAATGTAATGTATATACACAGTGACTGCACCAGCAGAATAGTGAGTGCAGCTCTGGGGTATAATACAGGATGTAACTCAGGATCAGTAATGTAATGTATGTACACAGTGACTGCACCAGCAGAATAGTGAGTGCAGCTCTGGGGTATAATACAGCATGTAACTCAGGATCAGTAATGTAATGTATGTACACAGTGACTGCACCAGCAGAATAGCGAGTGCAGCTCTGGAGTATAATACAGGATACAACTCAGGATCAGTAATGTAATGTATGAACACAGTGACTGCACCAGCAGAATAGTGAGTGCAGCTCTGGGGTATAATACAGGATGCAACTCAGGATCAGTAATGTAATGTACGTACACAGTGACTGCACCAGCAGAATAGTGAGTGCAGCTCTGGGGTATAATACAGGATACAACTCAGGATCAGTAATGTAATGTATGTACACAGTGACTGCACCAGCAGAATAGTGAGTGCAGCTCTGGGGTATAATACAGCATGTAACTCAGGATCAGTAATGTAATGTATGTACACAGTGACTGCACCAGCAGAATAGCGAGTGCAGCTTTGGAGTATAATACAGGATACAACTCAGGATCAGTAATGTAATGTATGAACACAGTGACTGCACCAGCAGAATAGTGAGTGCAGCTCTGGGGTATAATACAGGATGCAACTCAGGATCAGTAATGTAATGTACGTACACAGTGACTGCACCAGCAGAATAGTGAGTGCAGCTCTGGGGTATAATACAGGATACAACTCAGGATCAGTAATGTATGTACACAGTGACTGCACCAGCAGAATAATGAGTGCAGCTCTGGAGTATAATGCAGGATGTAACTCAGGATCAGTAATGTAATGTATGTACACAGTGACTGCACCAGCAAAATAGTGAGTGCAGCTCTGGAGTATAATACAGGATGTAACTCAGGATCAGTAATGTAATGTATGTACACAGTGACTGCACCAGCAGAATAGTGAGTGCAGCTCTGGGGTATAATACAGGATGTAACTCAGGATCAGTAATGTAATGTATGTACACAGTGACTGCACCAGCAGAATAGTGAGCGTAGCTCTGGGGTATAATACAGGATGTAACTCAGGATCAGTAATGTATGTACACAGTGACTGCACCAGCAGAATAGTGAGTGCAGCTCTGGGGTATAATACAGGATGTAACTCAGGATCAGTAATGTATGTACACAGTGACTGCACCAGCAGAATAGTGAGTGCAGCTCTGGGGTATAATACAGGATGTAACTCAGGATCAGTAATGTATGTACACAGTGACTGCACCAGCAGAATAGTGAGTGCAGCTCTGGTCTATAATACATGATGTAACTCAGGATCAGTAATGTAATGTATGTACACAGTGACTACACCAGCAGAATAGTGAGTGCAGCTCTGGAGTATAATGCAGGATGTAATTCAGGATCAGTAATGTAATATATGTACCCAGTGACTGCACCAGCAGAATAGTGAGTGCAGCTCTGGGGTATAATACAGGATGCAACTCAGGATCAGTAATGTAATGTACGTACACAGTGACTGCACCAGCAGAATAGTGAGTGCAGCTCTGGGGTATAATACAGGATACAACTCAGGATCAGTAATGTATGTACACAGTGACTGCACCAGCAGAATAATGAGTGCAGCTCTGGAGTATAATGCAGGATGTAACTCAGGATCAGTAATGTAATGTATGTACACAGTGACTGCACCAGCAAAATAGTGAGTGCAGCTCTGGAGTATAATACAGGATGTAACTCAGGATCAGTAATGTAATGTATGTACACAGTGACTGCACCAGCAGAATAGTGAGTGCAGCTCTGGGGTATAATACAGGATGTAACTCAGGATCAGTAATGTAATGTATGTACACAGTGACTGCACCAGCAGAATAGTGAGCGTAGCTCTGGGGTATAATACAGGATGTAACTCAGGATCAGTAATGTATGTACACAGTGACTGCACCAGCAGAATAGTGAGTGCAGCTCTGGGGTATAATACAGGATGTAACTCAGGATCAGTAATGTATGTACACAGTGACTGCACCAGCAGAATAGTGAGTGCAGCTCTGGGGTATAATACAGGATGTAACTCAGGATCAGTAATGTATGTACACAGTGACTGCACCAGCAGAATAGTGAGTGCAGCTCTGGTCTATAATACATGATGTAACTCAGGATCAGTAATGTAATGTATGTACACAGTGACTACACCAGCAGAATAGTGAGTGCAGCTCTGGAGTATAATGCAGGATGTAATTCAGGATCAGTAATGTAATATATGTACCCAGTGACTGCACCAGCAGAATAGTGAGTGCAGCTCTGGGGTATAATAACATGAAAGGTGACTATACACTTAATACCTTTCTTCTTTATATCACTTTCTGGGACAGATGGGATTTTTATCCTTCGCTTCTCAGCAAATGCCTTTGCTCTAGCACTCGGAGATCGCATGTCGGTGCCACTATGTTCTGTCGGACAAGTATTTGATTACCATATACAGATAACGTCCAGGCCTTGCGCCACTTTATAAAGTTACAGTAAAGTTCCATAACACTTGTTGGCACCACCCTCGCTCCTGGCTGCACCGTGCGACACAGGACATGACATAGTTTACATTCCTCTATACTCGGGGACAATAGAAAAACATCCCTGTAAAATGGTCAGCAAATGCCGTGACCGTCTTCCAGTCCTCACCCAGCTTCCATTGTGCATTGTGTATACAGCCGTGTCGCGTCTCAGCCCGTTCTCATCCCAGTTATTGTGTTACTTGAGGGTTGTTTTGTTTTGTGTGTAGGAAAGGCGCATTTATCCAAAGCGATCATGTGTCACGAAGAAGCCCTGAGGTTATCCAACCTGTGCAGCCAACTCAAGCAGATCGATATCCTGCAGGAGATACTGTCCGCTTTCCACAAGAGGGCGCTGCTGAAAGACTCCTATTACAAGAAAGAAGAAGACTTCCTCGGCATTTTGGTGGCTCCCGAAATAGTTTGTAAGTGCAAGGAAAGTTTGCTGCTCAGTTACTGGTCCAATAATTTAGAATTGGTCCGTGAACCCACCGAGAGCTGGTCGGACCTCTACTGCTTCGATACGGAGCGCTGACTGCATTTCATTAGTGCTAGAGGGGAAAGCTGATTTATAAAAGGTTCATTGACCTCAAAAGGTCCTTAGTACTTCAAAAGGTCCTTAATACCTTTCCAGCAATTGGCCCTGTTGATAACTCCAAATCTGGCCATATAACCCCTTAGATGCCACAGTCAATGCTGATTGTGGCATTTAAACGGTTAGTGCAATTTTGGGGTACAAGTAATGAACTAATAAAAAAAAAAACCTTATGTGGAAATTAAAAAAACATGGAAAAAAAAAAAAAGAGAACCACAATATTAATGTGCTCCGTAAAAAGTAACTAAAAGTCTACTGATCCTCCCCAGGTAAAACGGAGTACAAAGCAGAGATGATTCCTCCTCCGCTCTCCAGGGTGAAAGTGATCGATTTCTTTCAACGACTGGTACGTACCGCCATAATGCACGGAGATTTGGTTACCGCTTTGTAGCCTGTGTCGTCTCTGTAGGTCCAAAGATACTTTTACATGGTGTGAACAATAATCTGAATTATTCTGCAAATATAAAGGGCTTATGAGCAGCAGACTGGCATTGTCCTTACCAACCTCTCGTCACAGTACAGAGTGCCCTCAGCACCCCCCGTCACCTGATTTTCCACTTAGATGATCATCAGATAACTTCTTCCTATGTTCACATAATACCAGATCGTGAAAACCACATTACTGCTGCAAAAACAGTATGAAACTAAATGGAGAAAGTCCTAGGTTACACACTTTGCCCCTCTCTCTTTTTTAGGGTCCGCTGTCAATATTTTCAGCAAAACAGAGGTGGTCGGCGCCAAGAAAGGTCCTCCTGACTCTAGAAGATGGGGAGATGGGGTTCATCTTAAAGGGAGACTGTCCTGTACAGATAACCTCGCTGGATCCGCTCTGCCCGGCCGCGGTAAGTTCTGCAGCTTAAAGGGGTGATCTACTGTTCTTTCTTCAGGAGCGCAGCGCTCCTATGCCTCTCTGCTCGCCAGGGGCGGTACACTCCTGAAGATTCGGACCAGCAACATGGTCGATCCGAACTCAAACTGTGTGCAGTCCAATGGCAGCTTGTACTCCTTTCTTAGGAAACTGACCGCCTCTACGTCACTCCATGCTTTACACTTCTGCTGTATAAGTATTTAGGATTATTAGTAAGTTGGGGCATTGAGAACATCTTTACAATACAAAGGACTGCAGGATGAGAAAGGAGGGGATGAAAGAGTCAATGAACCAACCAAGGTGTAAAATAGGCTTTATGAGGCGGGAACGGCGAAATGCATGTTCGACTGATGTTCCCGAATCCCCCCCCTATAGCGCTGCACGCGTCAATCAGCCGAGCATGCATGTGTTCTGCATATAGCTGCAACAAAAGGATCGGGCACTGTCGTTTATCATTGGAAATTAGCCAATAATTAGTGGTTTGTCCAAATCATATATATATATATATTTTTTTTTTGCTTTAATTTTTTCTTCGTGTTAAGTAATTTTTTCGTTTTTTTTTTTTCATGTTCCAGCGAGAAGGCGTGAAGGAAGGAGATTACATTGTGGCGGTGGAAGACAAGGACTGCAAATGGCGCTCGATAAATGAAGTCATGGGCATGCTGAGCGGGATAAGGGAAGAAGGGAAGGAGATCAAAGTGATCAGTATCCAGGACCAGACATCCAGCATGGTAAGGGCGGCTCCTGAAGAGTAGCGGTAACATCCATGCACACCAACAGCACCACCTTTACCCAGGAGCTGTGTCTGCTCCCATGGAAAGGAATGGCGCCGTTTTGGAAGAAAACTACCTTTTTTATTACTATGATTATAACTGTATTGCAAAACTTATCTCTTCTTCTTTTTACTAGTATTGTATTAACCATTAGAGCCGAATAAAGCGGTACACAGTGCACGAGCTATCCCGACGAGAGCGTGACAGCTTTCTGTATTTCTATGCTGCCGTCACCCTCAGGCTGGGAGAACCATGATCCGATCTCTGACCGATTTATACGGCTGTCTGTCTGTGACAGCTATATTTGTAGATAGTATCTAATAATGCACAAATGTGGTCAGATAAGGTGTTATCTGAGCATGCTCGGGTGCTAAGCGAATGTCTTCAGCGTGCTCAAATAATATATTTGAGTCCCTGTGGCTCCATGGGGACTCACATAAATTATTCGAGCACACCTGGGTTAGCACCCGAGCATGCTCAGATAACACCTTCATTCTCTCATCACTAATAACATTCCATTCTCCCCTTTATACAGCATAACAAGAGTGCCACGTACTCAGCTGGGATGCAGAAAACCTACTCCCTGATCTGTCTAACAATGGACGACGACAAGAACCCCAAAATTCAAAAAGCAACAAAAAAACTATCCTTCCTCAGCTGGGGATTCCGAAACCGCCAGAAAGCAGCAAGCACCTTATGCCTCGCTTCCCCCACCGCCGCCAAGCCTCAAAGCAGCAAACTTTTCCTCTCCCCCTACGACTCCCGGGCATGTGACAGTGCCATGTACTGAGCCCTCATATCCCCCCCCAAAAAAAGACTCACATAGAGACAACTGTGACAATCCCGAGACCTGTGACAATTAATTTATACTTTTTCCTCATTGAACAGGATTTATTTTACCTTCTCTTCCAAGGTACTGAAATATGGATCTGTTCTTCAGTAGTTCAAAAAACAGTTTTCTTAATTTTTCCACTCATTTTCAGATTGCAATAAGTAGCCATTTTAACTTGCCAATTACCGCAGAAAACGCTGGGGGAATATTACAGGGAGTAAACGACAAGAAAACTTTTAGCGGGTGAAATGCTGCCACCTGCAGGTCATAGGCAGGTAATGCATTCTTAAAGGCTCCGTCCTTCACAACCAACTTTTTTTTTTTACCGTGTCCCTGCATCTAAACTTAAAACATTTTTTGCTTACACAGCTCCTGTGCAAACTTATGCATTTTCATGGTAACAGGTAACAAACCGTGCATTTTTTTTCTTCCTTTTATATTGCCTTGCAACCTATGAAATGTATGCTAGAAGAAAGGTTGACTCCAGGGTAAGAGTTTACAGATTGTGTGTGTTACCAGAGAGGTGGCAGGAGCTGGAGACCTAAAAAAAATCTATATCACTGCTCATCCGCCAATACTGCAGCAACATGTCCATCAATCATGTGACTGTCTGCAGCGGTGATACATGTACCACACAAGAGGTTTGCCATTGACAAGAAAGATGGATGCGACATCCTCGCTGCAGAATCTGCAATGGTCAGATGCCGCTTCAGGAAGCATTCAGTGCGTAAAGACAGCAGAAAAGGATGGGCTAGAAACTGAACAAGCCCTTTAAGTGACCCTTTTTGTTGCATTACATGAGTAGGAATATTCTTTATTTTTTTTTTCTTATAACATTACTATTATTTTTACACATGGACCAAAAACGTAGAAGGGACGTCGGCTTAGATTAACACCGACTTCCCTCCTCCGGATGCTGCTATAGACGGTGATCACTGCAGTCAGTGACTACAACCACTATCTGGTACGATGCTGGACGTATTGTGTCGCATGGATGTTATCTTTATACGGTATTATCTGTAGGTCGGTGGTCCGCAGGTCTCCCACTCCTCCTTACTGGGAGTTGTAGTACCAAGAGCAGGAGATTTGCACGGTTTCGGATCGCTGTCGTTTCTCCGTGCAAATATTGCATTTTTTTTTTAATCCCTTCTCTTCATAGATGCGATTTAAGAAGGAACAAGGTTAAAACATTTTGTTTTCCACTGATATCCGACACCACGATTCCCCTATTATAAAGGGAAAGATTGTAAATATCTGTTAAATATAGATTCTATGTTTCTTTTTTTAGGTTTATATAAGATTGTATATATTTAAGTGTATTTAAGAGGACGCAGGATTCCTGATCACAGTCCTGCTGGTGCCACAGAAAAGCAGAAATTAACATTTAAATAAAAAAAAAAAAACTAAGGACCCTGGTGCCAGCAGCAAATATCCACATTACGGAAAACCTATTACTGGTTGAGATTACATTGTGCAATATTGAGTTGTATAATGGCGATTATAGAAATATTGTCTGATGGGCGGCAGAAAATAGTCTGTCCATGAGGAATAAAATTACCTATATTACATAGTGTGAAGCTTGGCCTTTTCTTTACTTGTTGAGGGGGGTGGCCATTGGCTGCTCGCCATTTATTATGCTTCCCATTTTATTTAATTAGACACGTATACAAGACAGGGGAAGCGTCTGATGTGCAGCACCTCTCACCGTCTACATCAGGAAAGGCTACGTTCACACTAGCGTTGTGCGTCGCTGCGTCAGCGACGCGACGCACAACGCACCGAAAAACGCGTGCAAACGCACGCAAAAACGCTGCGTTTTTCGACACGTGCGTCGTTTTGACGAAAATCGGACGCAAGAAAAATGCAACTTGTTGCGTTTTCTTGGTCCGACGCTAGCGTCAAAAAAGACGCACGTGTCGGAAAACGCAACAAGCAAAAACGCATGCGTCCCCCATGTTAAACATAGGGGCGCATGACGCGTGCGTAGCCCGACGCTAGCGCGACGCACACTAGCCGAACGCTAGTGTGAACGTAGCCAAAGTTATAACATATTACCACCAGGGGGCAGAAGCATACACTACACGGTAGGCAGGAATATAATAATAATCAATAGGTTACTTTTAGGGGTTTTCTGAATGTCAAAATACCCTAACCAAAATCTGCCTTGGACTCTAGTCCCAGGTCCAGAGCCCAGTTTCTGCTACTGCCCCTATTCTTCTTTTGCACCCTGAGTTTTTCACGCAGATACATTAGTGTTAAGTTTGTGTTAAGAATGAATGGATGTTGCCAGCGATTCCTCTTCCCACCACGGCCTCCAGCTCCTTCAGGGAAGCGTTGGAAAGTTGCTGAATGCTAGGGAAATACTGAAGGAGCTGAAGAGCCTTCACCCGGCCGACCCCTGGTATCCTCTGTACGGTCTGCAGGATGCCGGCTTCACAAAGATGGCTGCGCTTCTTGCCAATAAAAGGGTTGCTTCCCCCTTCTTTGCTTCGCTCTCGTACCTGGGAAATATTTAATTTTAAATAGTTAATGCACTTTATCCATTGGTTTCAACTATAAAATAATAATAAAATAAGATCAAGTCCTTCCAAATGTGACTCTTTGCTATTTCATACCACTTACCTACCACTAGGTGGAGCTAACCACATGCAGATGTATACAGCTCTCACTGCTTTTAAAATCTGTGTTCTACAAGCTCCCTCTAGTGGTGGCAGAAAGTTAGCACCGAAATGAACAAACTGCATAAACTAATATTACATTATATAACAAACGTTGCAGTATTTCAAACAGAGAAATATACTTTCTCCACCAATGAGCCACTTCTCCTTCCCCAGTTTGGATCATTTACTTAAACAGGACAGACTTTTAGCAATATTTTTAAGCTCACTTTGGGATCAGATTACAATTCCCTATATATAAAACAGGAGGAGCAAGAGTGAAAGACACACAGATGGGGCTGCTGCTTTAGAGTGTTTTTGAACCCAGGTCTGGATTCACAGCAACACTGCAGTATTACATCCTCCAAGATGCTGCTGATTGTGACCATGTGCCACATAGAGCTATAAGAGCAGGGATCCCTCATGTCTGTGTACGGGAGACATAATAGAAGCTGGTCTACACCCACCAGCTCAGAGACAACTGAAAATTAGAAAGCGACTCAGGGGAAGACTACAGAAAAAGACAGGATAAAAGTCATATAATGGTCATAAATTGTGTTATTTCTTGTGTACACACGATAACTTGTTTGCGCAATTTAGCCTCCTGCAATGAGTGGGATAATAATTATATTAATAACACCTATATACTTACTAAATGAGTTATTAGCTGAGCCGCTTCGCTCTGACTAGTAACAGGGAGTAACGCCATGCCGAGCTCCAGCACCACAAAGTTCTGCACCGGAGGAAAGTACTGATCACTAAGCCGAGTCCTCTCTGCTATAACAACGCCTTTCAAGCTGCTGGCCTTTGAAGTAAAAAAAAAAAAATAATAATATATATTTTTTATAATCAGACAGGAGTGTAAGGGTATGTGCACATGTTAAGTGCTTGCTGCATCTCTTGGCAGGAAAAACACCGTGAAATAAAAGCTTTTTTGCATCAGTTTTTGTGGCAGATTTTTACAACTAGTTGCGACCCAGAGAGCACTGCAATTACGATAAGCAAGTAGCCGAAGCACCCATGTCGTGGTCGCAACTCAACTCACTTGTATTGTGCTGCGACGTGGAACAAAACATAGCGAACTTTACCAGTGCAACATGTGTTGTGGCCAAAGTGTGAAGCCCAGAGATTCCAGGACATAAATCCAGGCCTGATCTCTGCTGCAGATACACACACTGATGTGTGGAGAACATGGCGGAGTCAGCGTGGAATCTGCTCCGAGATAACACAGCCGCAGTGATTTACCTTTCGAAAGCGCACGAGTCTTCTCCTGAAAGCGTTCCCGGACACCAGGTCAGTCTCCGAGATGTACAAGATGCAAGCGCGGTGCGACAGATGGAAGTCTACCAGCCCCAGGCCGTCTTCAAACAGCAGCTTCACCTTCCCTAAGGGAGGAAGAGCGACATGAATCATGGCACTGTATGGGAAAGCAACTGATCGCAAATGGTGCTATTGTGGTGGACCCTACTCAGTCCTGCAGATCCCATCGTGCATTGGTAGACCCTAGCTGGCTCTGGCAGACCCCACAGAGCCCAGGAGCATCCTACCTGGCCCTGGCAGACCCCACAGAGCCCTGGCGAATTCTACCTGGCCCTAGCAGACCCCACAGAGCCCAGGCGGAGGATCCTACCTGGCCCTGGCAGACCCCAGGCGGAGGATCCTACCTGGCCGACCCCACAGAGCGCAGGCGGATCCTACCTGGCCCTGGCAGAACCTACAGAGCCTTGGCGAATCCTACCTGGCCCTGGCAGACCCCACAGAGCGCAGGCGGATCCTACCTGGCCCTAGCAGACCCCACAGAGCGCAGGCGGATCCTACCTGGCCCTAGCAGACCCCACAGAGCCTTGGCGAATCCTACCTGGCCCTGGCAGAACCTACAGAGCCTTGGCGAATCCTACCTGGCACTGGCAGAACCTAGGCGAATTCTACCTGGCCCTGGCAGAACCTAGGCGAATCCTACCCGGCCCTGGCAGAACCTACAGATCCTAGGCAAATCCTACCTAGCCCTGTGGACCCTACAGACCTCTGGCGGATCCTACCTGGTCCTGGAGGACACCACAGAGCCCTGGCAGACCCTACCATGCCTTGGCAAACCCTACCTGGCAGACCCTACCTAGCCCTGGAAGACCCTACCTGGCCCTACCATGCCTTGGCAAACCCTACCTGGCACTGGCAGACCCACAGAACCCTGGCAGAACCTATCCGCCTGGCATAACCCACAGAACCCAGTTATGCCTTGGCAAACCTTACCTGGCTTTTATAGACTCCACAGAGTCCTGGCAGATCCTACCTAGCCCCACCATGCCTTGGCAGACCCCACAGAGCCATGGCAAACCTTACCTGGCCCTGGCGGATATAACACATCCTTGGCAGACCACATAGAGCACTGGCAGTCGCTACCCAGCCCGATCATGCCTTGGCAGACCCATACAGACCCCACCATTCCTTGGCAGACCCATAGAGACCCCACCATGCCTTGGCAGACCCATAGAGACCCCACCATGCCTTAGTAGACCCATAGAGACCCCACAATGTCTTGGCACACCCATAGAGACCCCACCATGCCTTGGGACACCCATAGAGACCCCACCATGCCTTGGCAGACCCATAGAGACCCCACCATGCCTTGGGAGACCCATAGAGACCCCATCATGCCTTGGTAGACCCATAGAGACCCCACCATGCCTTGGCACACCCATAGAGACCCCACCATGCCTTGGCAGACCCTACCTGGTCCCACTAGGCCTTGGCAAACCCTACCCGGCCCTGGCGGACCCCATACAGTCCAGGAGGCTACTGGATTGCACTCTGGCCGTACGTTTCGCTCGTACCCTGTAATAACTGCGCCAGTTCGCTTCCTCTCCACTTTTCGCTCCCGATGATGTGTCCATAGGGAACGGCGGAGGCCCCGGCCCAGACTGGCGTGTTCTGGGTAACAGACATCACTGCGAAGAACAACGACCACATGAAACCCATCACACGCAGCTCAGGGAGTCATATATACAACACACAGGAGAGCAGCACAGACATCGAGGGGACAGGAAATCTGAGGAAAAGTTTTCTAGGTGCAAAGTAGCAGCAGAGCGGCCTCCTGCAGATACAGACCCGGCACACAGCACCGGGAGCACCCGCACCGCTCCGGCTCCTCTCTGCAGCTCCCCGCAGCTCTCCGGCTCCTCTCTGCAGCTCCCCGCAGCGCTCCGGCTCCTCTCTGCAGCTCCCCGCAGCTCTCCGGCTCCTCTCTACAGCTCCCCGCAGCGCTCCGGCTCCTCTCTGCAGCTCCCCGCAGCTCTCCGGCTCCTCTCTGCAGCTCCCCGCAGCGCTCCGGCTCCTCTCTGCAGCTCCCCGCAGCGCTCCGGCTCCTCTCTGCAGCTCCCCGCAGCGCTCCGGCTCCTCTCTGCAGCTCCCCGCAGCGCTCCGGCTCCTCTCTGCAGCTCCCCGCAGCGCTCCGGCTCCTCTCTGCAGCTCCCCGCAGCGCTCCGGCTCCTCTCTGCAGCTCCCCGCAGCGCTCCGGCTCCTCTCTGCAGCTCCCCGCAGCGCTCCGGCTCCTCTCTGCAGCTCCCCGCAGCGCTCCGGCTCCTCTCTGCAGCTCCCCGCAGCGCTCCTGCTCCTCTCTGCAGCTCCCCGCAGCGCTCCGGCTCCTCTCTGCAGCTCCCCGCAGCGCTCCGGCTCCTCTCTGCAGCTCCCCGCAGCGCTCCGGCTCCTCTCTGCAGCTCCCCGCAGCGCTCCGGCTCCTCTCTGCAGCTCCCCGCAGCGCTCCGGCTCCTCTCTGCAGCTCCCCGCAGCGCTCCGGCTCCTCTCTGCAGCTCCCCGCAGCGCTCCTGCTCCTCTCTGCAGCTCCCCGCAGCGCTCCGGCTCCTCTCTGCAGCTCCCCGCAGCGCTCCGGCTCCTCTCTGCAGCTCCCCGCAGCGCTCCGGCTCCTCTCTGCAGCTCCCCGCAGCGCTCCGGCTCCTCTCTGCAGCTCCCCGCAGCGCTCCGGCTCCTCTCTGCAGCTCCCCGCAGCGCTCCTGCTCCTCTCTGCAGCTCTCCGCAGCGCTCCGGCTCCTCTCTGCAGCTCCCCGCAGCGCTCCGGCTCCTCTCTGCAGCTCCCCGGCTCTAAACTCCCGCCAAAATCATAGTCTTAAAGCTGATTTGACAACCAACTGTCACTCACCCTAAATAACCCAATCAGGATTCAAAGGGGCGTGACTATATTCTACTTCTGCTAGTTTTTCCAGGACAAACTTTTCTTCCGTCAGTTACGCGTCGCGTTGCCAGGGACAACAGTATCCCACACGCTGATTGGTCAACACGGCAGAGCCGGCCAATGACAGGCGGCGATGATTACGGGGTGACTCTGAGATAGCGGACGTTGACGTGACAGGGTCGGTTCGTTGTGTGGAAGTGACTGGGAGAGAACGACGTCCCCGGGAGCGACAGGCAGAGGGCACCGGGCACCGGGCACCATGTCCTTCCCGTTCAGGAGCCGAGGCGCCAACCAGTTTGTGAGTAATTGTGGTCGGCGGAAGGTGCAGCGGAGGCGCCCTGACATACTGACGGGTCCTAGTGTATACAGTGCTGTGTGTGACCGTATATAGTGTATACAGTGCGGAGCCTGCAGAGCTGTGTGTGACAGTATATAGTGTATACAGTGCGGAGCCTGCAGAGCTGTGTGACCGTATATAGTGTATACAGTGCGGAGCCTGCAGAGCTGAATGTGACAGTATATAGTGTATACAGTGCGGAGCCTGCAGAGCTGTGTGTGACAGTATATAGTGTATACAGTGCGGAGCCTGCAGAGCTGTGTGTGACCGTATATAGTGTATACAGTGCGGAGCCTGCAGAGCTGTGTGTGACAGTATATAGTGTATACAGTGCGGAGCCTGCAGAGCTGTGTGTGACAGTATATAGTGTATACAGTGTGGAGCCTGCAGAGCTGTGTGTGACAGTATATAGTGTATACAGTGCGGAGCCTGCAGAGCTGTGTGTGACAGTATATAGTGTATACAGTGCGGAGCCTGCAGAGCTGTGTGTGACAGTATATAGTGTATACAGTGCGGAGCCTGCAGAGCTGTGTGACCGTATATAGTGTATACAGTGCGGAGCCTGCAGAGCTGAATGTGACAGTATATAGTGTATACAGTGCGGAGCCTGCAGAGCTGTGTGTGACAGTATATAGTGTATACAGTGCGGAGCCTGCAGAGCTGTGTGTGACAGTATATAGTGTATACAGTGTGGAGCCTGCAGAGCTGTGTGTGACAGTATATAGTGTATACAGTGCGGAGCCTGCAGAGCTGTGTGTGACAGTATATAGTGTATACAGTGCGGAGCCTGCAGAGCTGTGTGTGACCGTGTATAGTATATACAGTGCGGAGCCTGCAGAGCTGTGTGTGACAGTATATAGTGTATACAGTGCGGAGCCTGCAGAGCTGTGTGTGACCGTGTATAGTATATACAGTGCGGAGCCTGCAGAGCTGTGTGTGACCGTATATAGTGTATACAGTGCGGAGCCTGCAGAGCTGTGTGTGACAGTATATAGTGCATACAGTGTGGAGCCTGCAGAGCTGTGTGTGACCGTGTATAGTATATACAGTGCGGAGCCTGCAGAGCTGTGTGTGACAGTATATAGTATATACAGTGCGGAGCCTGCAGAGCTGTGTGTGACCGTATATAGTGTATACAGTGCGGAGCCTGCAGAGCTGTGTGTGACAGTATATAGTGTATACAGTGCGGAGCCTGCAGAGCTGTGTGTGACCGTGTATAGTATATACAGTGCGGAGCCTGCAGAGCTGTGTGTGACAGTATATAGTGTATACAGTGCGGAGCCTGCAGAGCTGTGTGTGACAGTATATAGTGTATACAGTGCGGAGCCTGCAGAGCTGTGTGTGACAGTATATAGTGTATACAGTGCGGAGCCTGCAGAGCTGTGTGTGACCGTGTATAGTATATACAGTGCGGAGCCTGCAGAGCTGTGTGTGACCGTATATAGTGTATACAGTGCGGAGCCTGCAGAGCTGTGTGTGACAGTATATAGTGTATACAGTGCGGAGCCTGCAGAGCTGTGTGTGACCGTGTATAGTATATACAGTGCGGAGCCTGCAGAGCTGTGTGTGACAGTATATAGTGTATACAGTGCGGAGCCTGCAGAGCTGTGTGTGACAGTATATAGTGTATACAGTGCGGAGCCTGCAGAGCTGTGTGTGACAGTATATAGTGTATACAGTGCGGAGCCTGCAGAGCTGTGTGTGACCGTGTATAGTATATACAGTGCGGAGCCTGCAGAGCTGTGTGTGACCGTATATAGTGTATACAGTGCGGAGCCTGCAGAGCTGTGTGTGACAGTATATAGTGTATACAGTGCGGAGCCTGCAGAGCTGTGTGTGACAGTATATAGTGTATACAGTGCGGAGCCTGCAGAGCTGTGTGTGACCGTGTATATAGTGTATACAGTGCGGAGCCTGCAGAGCTGTGTGTGACAGTATATAGTGTATACAGTGCGGAGCCTGCAGAGCTGTGTGTGACAGTATATAGTGTATACAGTGCGGAGCCTGCAGAGCTGTGTGTGACAGTATATAGTGTATACAGTGCGGAGCCTGCAGAGCTGTGTGTGACCGTGTGTCACGATTCCCCTGACCGCTGTCACCACTGGGTCAGGATTCACACCGTGACCGTCACCCCTACGTCACTGATCAGGGTGACTTTAGGCCAACAGACGGCTATCACGTGTGCAGGGGGGCTTATCTTAGTTATCCCTCCACTGCTAACAATGTGATGAAAAAACCACACACAAGGCTATTGACCTCTTAGTTTACAGCAGGGGCTTATTCTAGGTATCCCACTGCTTTTCTATATACCACGAACTGCAGGGATTTATGTATATCCCGCTTACAGTTCCACTTAACACTTGCAGCTCTCTGGCGCCCCCCTTACTCTCAGGTCAGATTAGGTACTGCACCCTGGGTAATTAGTCGCCAGAAAGGCTGCCTGCTATGTACTGGCTATTGGGCACGCTGCAGCGACGCGATAACTACTCCCACACAGGCAGGAACAATAATTATCAAACCCGCAGTTGCTTCAGCATAATCCAACCGTCAGCACACTTTCGCTGCCACCAGCTTCGATTAAACGGGTCCGAAGCTAACCCAACACAACAGTAACAGTAGCGTATTTTCCCTTCAAGAGACTTAGGGTACGGTTTAGAGCAGGAGAACGAACTAATATATAATAGTATATCCCATTCAAAATAACTAGGCAGTGCGTTATTAAAAATAGTTTATAAAGATGTTATACATGAGACAATTGCAAATATGTACAAGGGTAATTATAACATAAAGGGAATAAATGAGAAAAGATAACACTCACATATTAAAAGCATTGCAGGCATCCAGGCTAGAGCAGTTTCCATACATCCCAGTCCATGGGATGTACCAGCTCTTCCAGGACAATAGGACAAAGCAGTCCAGAAGGAGAAATCAGCAAAAAGTCACTCCTCAGAGCCTGCCAGACACTTAAAACATTAAGGCTGTGACATCACAGAAAGGCTGGCTTATCCAGACCCTCCTCTCTCTACATTCTGCCTAAACTTTAAACTATTCTCTCTAATTTCTATAACTTCACTACAAAACATGTCAGCGTCCTAAAAAGCTCATCATTCATCTCAGATTAACGTGAGCATTCTAATGAGATCAAATATGTCCTATCTGGGATACATATTTACAGAGAAAACCCTACTTCTTTACCAGATGGAGTTAGAAACCCGAGTGTCATGAGATGTGTAGCTACACCGAGTGGGACTACGAATATATATTTTCGTATTTCTAGCTTAAATCGTTTGCCTAATATCTAACAAAAACTAAACAAAGAATCTTTCATGAATTTTTTGGAGCCATTTTCCTGTTCTAGCTGGAGCGAGATTCTACCCTGGCCGTAAATTCCTCTCGGCCATAAAACTTCCCCCAGTGCAGGGGCAAAGCGGCTCTTGGCTGAATGAAAGGGAAGGGGGGCTTGTTAGCCCACAGCCTTGAGCAAGAGAACTACTTATGATATTTCATACCATATCGTGACACCGTGTATAGTGTATACAGTGCGGAGCCTGCAGAGCTGTATGTGACAGTATATAGTGTATACAGTGCGGAGCCTGCAGAGCTGTGTGTGACCGTATATAGTGTATACAGTGCGGAGCCTGCAGAGCGGTGTGTGACAGTATATAGTGTATACAGTGCGGAGCCTGCAGAGCTGTGTGTGACAGTATATAGTGTATACAGTGCGGAGCCTGCAGAGCTGTGTGTGACAGTATATAGTGTATACAGTGCGGAGCCTGCAGAGCTGTGTGTGACAGTATATAGTGTATACAGTGCGGAGCCTGCAGAGCTGTGTGTGACCGTGTATAGTGTATACAGTGCGGAGCCTGCAGAGTTGTGTGTGACAGTATATAGTGTATACAGTGCGGAGCCTGCAGAGCTATGTGTGACAGTATATAGTGTATACAGTGCGGAGCCTGCAGAGCTGTGTGTGACAGTATATAGTGTATACAGTGCGGAGCCTGCAGAGCTGTGTGTGACCGTGTATATAGTGTATACAGTGCGGAGCCTGCAGAGCTGTGTGTGACAGTATATAGTGTATACAGTGCGGAGCCTGCAGAGCTGTGTGTGACAGTATATAGTACATACAGTGCGGAGCCTACAGAGCTGTGTGTGACCGTATACAGTGCGGAGCCTGCAGAGCTGTGTGTGACAGTATATAGTGTATACAGTGCGGAGCCTGCAGAGCTGTGTGTGACAATATATAGTGTATACAGTGCGGAGCCTGCAGAGCTGTGTGTGACAGTATATAGTGTGTACAGTGCGGAGCCTGCAGAGCTGTGTGTGACCGTGTATATAGTGTATACAGTGCGGAGCCTGCAGAGCTGTGTGTGACCGTATATAGTGTATACAGTGCGGAGCCTGCAGAGCTGTGTGTGACAGTATATAGTGTATACAGTGCGGAGCCTGCAGAGCTGTGTGTGACCGTGTATAGTGTATACAGTGCGGAGCCTGCAGAGCTGTGTGTGACAGTATATAGTGTATACAGTGCGGAGCCTGCAGAGCTATGTGTGACAGTGTATATAGTGTATACAGTGCGGAGCCTACAGAGCTGTGTGTGACCGTGTATAGTGTATACAGTGCGGAGCCTGCAGAGCTGTGTGTGACAGTATATAGTGTATACAGTGCGGAGCCTGCAGAGCTATGTGTGACAGTGTATATAGTGTATACAGTGCGGAGTCTGCAGAGCTGTGTGTGACCGTGTATAGTGTATACAGTGCGGAGCCTGCAGAGCTGTGTGTGACCGTGTATAGTGTATACAGTGCGGAGCCTGCAGAGTTGTGTGTGACAGTATATAGTGTATACAGTGCGGAGCCTGCAGAGCTATGTGTGACAGTATATAGTGTATACAGTGCGGAGCCTGCAGAGCTGTGTGTGACAGTATATAGTGTATACAGTGCGGAGCCTGCAGAGCTGTGTGTGACAGTATATAGTGTATACAGTGCGGAGCCTGCAGAGCTGTGTGTGACAGTATATAGTGTATACAGTGCGGAGCCTGCAGAGCTGTGTGTGACCGTATATAGTGTATACAGTGCAGAGCGTGCAGAGCTGTGTGTGACCGTATATAGTGTATACAGTGCGGAGCCTGCAGAGCTGTGTGTGACCGTATATAGTGTATACAGTGCGGAGCCTGCAGAGCTGTGTGTGACCGTATATAGTGTATACAGTGCGGAGCCTGCAGAGCTGTGTGTGACCGTATATAGTGTATACAGTGCGGAGCCTGCAGAGATATGTGTGACAGTGTATAGTGTATACAGTGCGGAGCCTGCAGAGCTATGTGTGACAGTATATAGTGTATACAGTGCGGAGCCTGCAGAGCTGTATGTGACAGTATATAGTGTATACAGTGCGGAGCCTGCAGAGCTATGTGTGACAGTGTATAGTGTATACAGTGCGGAGCCTGCAGAGCTGTGTGTGACAGTATATAGTGTATACAGTGCGGAGCCTGCAGAGCTGTGTGTGACAGTATATAGTGTATACAGTGCGGAGCCTGCAGAGCTGTGTGTGACAGTATATAGTGTATACAGTGCAGAGCTGTGTGTGACAGTATATAGTGTATACAGTGCGGAGCCTGCAGAGCTGTGTGTGACAGTATATAGTGTATACAGTGCAGAGCTGTGTGTGACAGTATATAGTGTATACAGTGCGGAGCCTGCAGAGCTGTGTGTGACAGTATATAGTGTATACAGTGCAGAGCTGTGTGTGACAGTATATAGTGTATACAGTGCGGAGCCTGCAGAGCTGTGTGTGACAGTTTATAGTGTATACAGTGCGGAGCCTGCAGAGCTGTGTGTGACAGTATATAGTGTATACAGTGCGGAGCCTGCAGAGCTATGTGTGACAGTGTATAGTGTATACAGTGCGGAGCCTGCAGAGCTGTGTGTGACAGTATATAGTGTATACAGTGCGGAGCCTGCAGAGCTGTGTGTGACCGTATATAGTGTATACAGTGCGGAGCCTGCAGAGCTGTGTGTGACAGTATATAGTGTATACAGTGCGGAGCCTGCAGAGCTGTGTGTGACCGTGTATAGTGTATACAGTGCGGAGCCTGCAGAGCTGTGTGTGACAGTATATAGTGTATACAGTGCGGAGCCTGCAGAGCTGTGTGTGACCGTATATAGTGTATACAGTGCGGAGCCTGCAGAGCTGTGTGTGACCGTATATAGTGTATACAGTGCGGAGCCTGCAGAGCTGTGTGTGACCGTGTATAGTGTATACAGTGCGGAGCCTGCAGAGCTGTGTGTGACAGTTTATAGTGTATACAGTGCGGAGCCTGCAGAGCTGTGTGTGACAGTATATAGTGTATACAGTGCGGAGCCTGCAGAGCTGTGTGTGACCGTATATAGTGTATACAGTGCGGAGCCTGCAGAGCTGTGTGTGACAGTATATAGTGTATACAGTGCGGAGCCTGCAGAGCTGTGTGTGACCGTGTATAGTGTATACAGTGCGGAGCCTGCAGAGCTGTGTGTGACAGTTTATAGTGTATACAGTGCGGAGCCTGCAGAGCTGTGTGTGACAGTATATAGTGTATACAGTGCGGAGCCTGCAGAGCTGTGTGTGACCGTGTATAGTGTATACAGTGCGGAGCCTGCAGAGTTGTGTGTGACAGTATATAGTGTATACAGTGCGGAGCCTGCAGAGCTATGTGTGACAGTATATAGTGTATACAGTGCGGAGCCTGCAGAGCTGTGTGTGACAGTATATAGTGTATACAGTGCGGAGCCTGCAGAGCTGTGTGTGACCGTGTATATAGTGTATACAGTGCGGAGCCTGCAGAGCTGTGTGTGACAGTATATAGTGTATACAGTGCGGAGCCTGCAGAGCTGTGTGTGACCGTATATAGTGTATACAGTGCGGAGCCTGCAGAGCTGTGTGTGACAGTATATAGTGTATACAGTGCGGAGCCTGCAGAGCTGTGTGTGACCGTGTATAGTGTATACAGTGCGGAGCCTGCAGAGCTGTGTGTGACAGTATATAGTGTATACAGTGCGGAGCCTGCAGAGCTGTGTGTGACCGTATATAGTGTATACAGTGCGGAGCCTGCAGAGCTGTGTGTGACAGTATATAGTGTATACAGTGCGGAGCCTGCAGAGCTGTGTGTGACCGTGTATAGTGTATACAGTGCGGAGCCTGCAGAGCTGTGTGTGACAGTTTATAGTGTATACAGTGCGGAGCCTGCAGAGCTGTGTGTGACCGTATATAGTGTATACAGTGCGGAGCCTGCAGAGCTGTGTGTGACAGTATATAGTGTATACAGTGCGGAGCCTGCAGAGCTGTGTGTGACCGTGTATAGTGTATACAGTGCGGAGCCTGCAGAGCTGTGTGTGACAGTTTATAGTGTATACAGTGCGGAGCCTGCAGAGCTGTGTGTGACCGTATATAGTGTATACAGTGCGGAGCCTGCAGAGCTGTGTGTGACAGTATATAGTGTATACAGTGCGGAGCCTGCAGAGCTGTGTGTGACAGTTTATAGTGTATACAGTGCGGAGCCTGCAGAGCTGTGTGTGACAGTATATAGTGTATACAGTGCGGAGCCTGCAGAGCTGTTTGTGACCGTGTATATAGTGTATACAGTGCTGTGTGTGACCGTGTATAGTGTATACAGTGCGGAGCCTGCAGAGCTGTGTGTGACAGTATATAGTGTATACAGTGCGGAGCCTGCAGAGCTGTGTGTGACAGTATATAGTGTATACAGTGCAGAGCCTGCAGAGCTGTGTGTGACAGTATATAGTGTATACAGTGCGGAGCCTGCAGAGCTGTGTGTGACAGTTTATAGTGTATACAGTGCGGAGCCTGCAGAGCTGTGTGTGACAGTATATAGTGTATACAGTGCGGAGCCTGCAGAGCTATGTGTGACAGTATATAGTGTATACAGTGCGGAGCCTGCAGAGCTGTGTGTGACCGTATATAGTGTATACAGTGCGGAGCCTGCAGAGCTGTGTGTGACAGTATATAGTGTATACAGTGCGGAGCCTGCAGAGCTGTGTGTGACAGTTTATAGTGTATACAGTGCGGAGCCTGCAGAGCTGTGTGTGACAGTATATAGTGTATACAGTGCAGAGCCTGCAGAGCTGTGTGTGACCGTATATAGTGTATACAGTGCGGAGCCTGCAGAGCTGTGTGTGACAGTATATAGTGTATACAGTGCGGAGCCTGCAGAGCTGTGTGTGACAGTTTATAGTGTATACAGTGCGGAGCCTGCAGAGCTGTGTGTGACAGTTTATAGTGTATACAGTGCGGAGCCTGCAGAGCTGTGTGTGACAGTATATAGTGTATACAGTGCGGAGCCTGCAGAGCTATGTGTGACAGTTTATAGTGTATACAGTGCGGAGCCTGCAGAGCTGTGTGTGACAGTATATAGTGTATACAGTGCGGAGCCTGCAGAGCTATGTGTGACAGTATATAGTGTATACAGTGCGGAGCCTGCAGAGCTGTGTGTGACCGTATATAGTGTATACAGTGCGGAGCCTGCAGAGCTGTGTGTGACAGTATATAGTGTATACAGTGCGGAGCCTGCAGAGCTGTGTGTGACAGTTTATAGTGTATACAGTGCGGAGCCTGCAGAGCTGTGTGTGACAGTATATAGTGTATACAGTGCAGAGCCTGCAGAGCTGTGTGTGACAGTATATAGTGTATACAGTGCGGAGCCTGCAGAGCTGTGTGTGACAGTTTATAGTGTATACAGTGCGGAGCCTGCAGAGCTGTGTGTGACAGTTTATAGTGTATACAGTGCGGAGCCTGCAGAGCTGTGTGTGACCGTATATAGTGTATACAGTGCGGAGCCTGCAGAGCTGTGTGTGACAGTATATAGTGTATACAGTGCGGAGCCTGCAGAGCTGTGTGTGACAGTTTATAGTGTATACAGTGCGGAGCCTGCAGAGCTGTGTGTGACAGTATATAGTGTATACAGTGCGGAGCCTGCAGAGCTGTTTGTGACCGTGTATATAGTGTATACAGTGCTGTGTGTGACCGTGTATAGTGTATACAGTGCGGAGCCTGCAGAGCTGTGTGTGACAGTATATAGTGTATACAGTGCGGAGCCTGCAGAGCTGTGTGTGACAGTATATAGTGTATACAGTGCAGAGCCTGCAGAGCTGTGTGTGACAGTATATAGTGTATACAGTGCGGAGCCTGCAGAGCTGTGTGTGACAGTTTATAGTGTATACAGTGCGGAGCCTGCAGAGCTGTGTGTGACAGTATATAGTGTATACAGTGCGGAGCCTGCAGAGCTGTGTGTGACCGTATATCGTGTATACAGTGCGGAGCCTGCAGAGCTATGTGTGACAGTTTATAGTGTATACAGTGCGGAGCCTGCAGAGCTGTGTGTGACAGTATATAGTGTATACAGTGCGGAGCCTGCAGAGCTATGTGTGACAGTATATAGTGTATACAGTGCGGAGCCTGCAGAGCTGTATGTGACAGTATATAGTGTATACAGTGCGGAGTCTGCAGAGCTGTGTGTGACAGTTTATAGTGTATACAGTGCGGAGCCTGCAGAGCTGTGTGTGACCGTGTATAGTGTATACAGTGCGGAGCCTGCAGAGCTGTGTGTGACCGTATATAGTGTATACAGTTCGGAGCCTGCAGAGCTGTGTGTGACAGTATATAGTGTATACAGTGCGGAGCCTGCAGAGCTGTGTGTGACAGTATATAGTGTATACAGTGCGGAGCCTGCAGAGCTGTGTGTGACCGTATATAGTGTATACAGTGCGGAGCCTGCAGAGCTGTGTGTGACAGTATATAGTGTATACAGTGCGGAGCCTGCAGAGCGGTGTGTGACAGTATATAGTGTATACACTTGCAGCTCTCTGGCGCCCCCTTACTCTCAGGTCAGATTAGGTACTGCACCCTGGGTAATTAGTCGCCAGAAAGGCTGCCTGCTATGTACTGGCTATTGGGCACGCTGCAGCGACGCGATAACTACTCCCACTCAGGCAGGAACAATAATTATTAAAGCCGCAGCCGCTACCACATAACCCAAAAGTCTGCACACTTCTCGCTGCCACCAGCTTCGATCAAACGGGTCCAAAGCTAACCCAACACAACAGTAACAGTAGCGTATTTCACTTTAGAAGACTGGGTAAGTTTAGAGCATGGATGAACGAACTAATATATAATAGTATATTCCATTGAAATTAATTAGGCAGTGCTTTATGAAAAAATAGTTTATAAAGAAGTTATAAATGAGACAATTGCAAATATGTACATGGGTAATTATAACATAAAGGGAATAAATGAGAAAAGCAACACTTACATGTTTAAAGCATGACAAGCAACCAGGCTAGTGGAGTTTTTCCATACGTCCCAGCTCATTGGGACGTGAGCAGGGCTCTTCCAGGACAGGACAAGAAATCCAGCAGCAAGCGACTCCTCCGAGCCTGCCAGACACTTAAAACATTAAGGCTGTGACATCACAGAAAGGCTGGCTTATCCAGACCCTCCTCTCTCTACATTCTGCCTAAACTTTAAACTATTCTCTCTGATTTCTATAACTTCACTACAAAACATGTCAGCGTCCTAAAAAGCTCATCATTCATCTCAGATTAACGTGAGCATTCTAATGAGATCAAATATGTCCTATCTGGGATACATATTTACAGAGAAAACCCTACTTCTTTACCAGATGGAGTTAGAAACCCGAGTGTCATGAGATGTGTAGCTACACCGAGTGGGACTACGAATATATATTTTCGTATTTCTAGCTTAAATCGTTTGCCTAATATCTAACAAAAACTAAACAAAGAATCTTTCATGGATTTTTGGAGCCATTTTTCCTGTTCTAGCTGGACAAGAGCTTACACAGGAAATGCCAGTCGTAAATTCCGTTCGGCCATAAAACTTCTAACCCCCACACTCTCTGAGAAGGAAAGCCAGGAATTTGCAGCTACAACTGTTACTCCAAGAAGGGGGGGCTTAGCCCACTCAGGCTAGCAAGAGAACTACTTATGATATTTCATACCATATCGTGACACCTCCCCCTTTTGGTGTGCGCTAGGGAGGCAGTACCCCACGGTGTGCCTCCATGGGCACCTCAGTAGGTTCACCCTGGCGGGAGAGTCCATCTGCATTCCCATGCTCTTTGCCCGTTTTATGTTCAATGGTGAAGTCAAACTGCTGAAGGGCAAGGCTCCAGCGTAGCAACCTGCCGTTGGTTCCACACATGGCGTTTAGCCAGCGCAGAGGGTTGTGGTCGGTCACCACAGTGAAGGTGTGACCGTACAAGTAGGGCTGCAAGCGCTGCAGGGCCCAGACTATGGCCAGGCACTCCTTCTCGATGGTGGAGTAGGCCACTTCCCTCGGCAAAAGTTTCCGACTCAGGTATAACACGGGGTGCTCTTGGTCCTCCGAGTCAACCTGGCTGAGTACAGCACCAAGGCCAAACTCGCTGGCGTCGGTCTGCACCAAGAACGGTCGACTGCTGTCGACTGCTTTCAACACAGGGGCGTTGCACAGTGCAGTTTTCAACGCCTTGAAAGCCCCCTCACAGCCATCTGTCCAGTTGACGATGTGGGGTAGCTTCTTCCTGGTGAGGTCCGTCAAAGGTTTTGCCAGGCTACTATAGTGCTGTACGAAGCGCCTATAGTACCCTGCAGTGCCCAAGAAGGACATCACCTGTTTCTTGGTCACGGGAGTGGGCCAGTTCACGATCGCGCCCACTTTCTCCGGCTCTGGCTTCAGGGTGCCTCCGCCTACCCGGTGTCCTAGGTAGTGAACCTCCCTCTTGCCCATCTGACACTTCCCCGGCTTGATAGTCAGTCCTGCTTGGTGAATCCGCCTGAGCACCTCCTCGAGATGCTGCAGGTGTTCCTTCCAGGAGGAACTGAAGATGGCAATGTCATCCAAGTACGCCACGGCGTACGTCTCCAGTCCCTGAAGCAGGCGGTTGACCATCCGCTGGAAAGTGGCAGGGGCATTCTTCATGCCGAAGGGCATGACCGTGGACTCGTATAGTCCAAAGGGTGTGATAAAGGCGGACTTCTCCTGCGCCTCGGGGCTCAGGGGAATCTGCCAGTATCCTCTACTCAAATCCATTATTGTCAGGTATTTTGCGCCAGCTAACTTCTCAAGCAGCTCCTCGATGCGCGGCATTGGGTGCGCATCCGAGGCTGTGATGGCGTTGAGCCTCCTGTAGTCCACGCAGAACCGTGTGGTCCGGTCCTTCTTTGGCACGAGAACTACAGGCGATGCCCACGCGCTCTTTGACCGTCGAATCACCCCCAGCTGTAACATCTCATCGATCTCTTGGCGCATAGTCTGCTGCACCTGGTCAGAGATTCGATAGGGTGTTCGCCGTAGTGGGGCGTGATTCCCGGTGTCCACCTCGTGGACGGCTAACTCAGTCCTCCTAGGCCGGTTGGAGAATACGACCCGGAAGGGTTCCAGTGTGGTTTGCAACTGCACCCGCTGGGGTTCAGTTAACGAGGCGCTTACCTCCACATCCTCGATGGACCCATTGGCCTTGGCTTGGGCCAGCAAGTCCAGGAGGGTGTCTTCCCCACCGTCTTCGGGCAAGCTGCAGACCGGTAGGACGAAAGGTTCACGTTCGTGATGAGCCTTCATCATGTTGACGTGAAAGGCCTTTCGCCTACCCCGAGCGTGGTCAAGCGTGACCACGTAAGTGACCGGGTTGAGCTGTTGGTGGACGACGTACGGGCCCTCCCAGGCTGCCTGAAGCTTATCCGTTGGTACGGGGACCAGCACCCACACCTTTTGACCCACGTGGTAGGTCCGCTCCCGGGCGTTCTGGTCGTACCAGTGCTTCTGATCAGCCTGAGCCTGCGTCATGTTGTCATGCACCAACTGCGTCAAGGTCTGCATCTTGTCACGGAAGCGCATGACATACTCCACTATGGACACTTCAGAAGGGTTCGGCTCCTCTTCCCAGGATTCTCTTACCAACCCAAGGGGTCCCCGAACTCGCCTGCCGTACAGGAGCTCGAAGGGGGAGAACCCCGTCGAGGCCTGCGGAACCTCTCGGTAAGCGAACAGCAGGTGTGGGAGGTACCGCTCCCAGTCGCGCCCTTGAGTCTCAACCAGCATGCGTAGCATCTGTTTGAGGGTACCATTGAAGCGTTCATACAAGCCATTGGTCTGTGGGTGGTACGCACTCGATACCAGGTGCTTCACCTGCATTTTCTTACAGAGAGCCTCCATTAGGCGAGACATAAATTGGGTCCCTTGATCAGTAAGCATTTCCCTGGGAAATCCTACACGTGAAAAGATGGCCAACAGGGCATCCGCCACCTTATCTGCCCTAGTTGACGACAGAGCTACTGCCTCTGGGTACCGGGTAGCATAGTCTACCACAGTAAGGATGTATTGCTTTCCAGAGCTGCTGGGGACGGCCAGCGGGCCCACAATGTCCACCGCGATCCTCTGGAAAGGCTCTTCTATCACTGGCAAAGGGATCAGGGGAGCCTTAAGAGCAGGCCCTGCCTTCCCCACTCTTTGACAGGTGACACAGGAGCGGCAGTAGTTTGACACATCTGTCCCCATCTTAGGCCAATAGAAGTGTTGAGACAGCCGGGCCTTAGTTTTGCTGATCCCCAAGTGTCCAGCTAGCGGGATCTCATGGGCAATCCGCAACAACTCACCCCGGAATTGCTGCGGGACGACCAGC
This sequence comes from Ranitomeya imitator, assembly GCF_032444005.1. Classification (NCBI taxonomy): domain Eukaryota; kingdom Metazoa; phylum Chordata; class Amphibia; order Anura; family Dendrobatidae; genus Ranitomeya; species Ranitomeya imitator. The sequence continues at coordinate 140,158,212 of NC_091290.1, forward strand.
TGTCTTTCCCTCAACCACTCCTTTTGTGATTCTCCGGGTACTGTCTCCCGGTATAACCTTCCTTGTTCCCAGAACACCCTCTCCTTATCAGTCACGGAGGTGGGCGTCTCGGCGAGTTGTCTCAAACTCTCTAGGCTCGCATCTGTGTGCAGAGCGGCCTGAAACTCCTGGCTAGGGGAAGCCAAAAGCGACGTCAGGGTCCCTTCCCCACGGGAACCCTCTTGGACCTGCTCTGGGTCCACCTCTGGTTCAGTCACAGTGGGGACTGAGGAGGGTCCGGAAGGCAGACAGTTATCTGCGTTCCGGGCACTCTGACTGCGGGTGACAGCAGCTACGTAGGCTGTCTCCCCGGGGATTTCTACAGGCCCATCAGCCGGCGCTGCTATGGGCTCTACCTCCCCATCCACCCCCAACACTCCAGGGGCTGTGCTACTTATGGGCCAGTTACCTTCCTCGGTGGCACTGGTCACTTTCATGGCGTCACCTTCCTCACGGTTCCCATGCATCTCCCCATTTCCTGTAGCACCGACACTTGCCCCTGTTAGGGGTTCCTCAGCCGTCTCACTCCGCAGAGCGACGTGGCTGGGCACACCTGTACCTATGGACACATGAACCTTCACAGAAAAATCATTATCAGGTTCAGCTGGCACAGGTACAACATTTTCACCATCAATCCTAGGGAAAAAATCATTAGTAGATGCATCAACACAAGATAAAGCATGGTCAGGTAACACATGAGATTTCCCATCATCATCATCATCATCAGGGTTAACGTTACCCTTATTAGTAGATTGGGGAGGGGTGTCAGGGACGTAGTATGCAAACATCCTCCCCAAATCAGTTCCCAACAAAACATCAGTGGGCAAATTATCCGACAGCCCCACTTCCTTCACCCCGCTCCCGGCACCCCAATCAATAAAAACCCGGGCCATCGGTAAGGGACAGCTGATGCCCCCAATCCCAGTGACAGTTAGGGTTTTCCCCGGAATGATTTCTTCAGGGGCCGCCAGTTCGGGTCGGATGAGGGTTCGTTCAGCCCCGGTGTCCTTGAGGCCTGTAGCAACATGGCCTCCCACCGTGACGTGCTGTACGTTGTCACACACCCTCCCAACCACACCCCCCACCAAAAGAACTGCTGCATTAGGCCCTGGGGCCTTGGCTGGGGTGTTCTTCTGCTTGGTTGGGCAGGAGGGACTGATATGACCAGTCTGATGGCAGGTGTAACACTT